>NW_027436744.1:0-300000 GCF_047716275.1 Strix uralensis | reverse complement strand
TGGAGAGCTTGCAGAGCACTGGGGAAAGGCAGGCAGAGAATTCCCTGCTAGCACCTTCTCTGTGCCTGGGAAGCAGAAGTGTTCACATTGCTTTGCAGAATTGCTTTTGTGCAGAAAACATTAACACTTGTTCAGAACGAAAGAAAGCACAGAACCCCAGATTTTATGTTGTCCTGGAGAGCTTGCAGAGCACTGAGGAAGGCAGGCAGAGAATTCCCTGCTAGCACCTTCTCTGTGCCTGTTCACATTGCTTCGCAGAATCGCTTTTGTGCAGAAAACAGTAACACTTGTTCAGAACGAAAGAAAGCACAGAGCCCCAGATTTGCTGTTGTCCTGGAGAGCTTGCAGAGCACTGGGGAAAGGCAGGCAGAGAATTCCCTGCTAGCACCTTCTCTGTGCCTGGGAAGCACAAGTGTTCACATTGCTTCGCAGAATCGCTTTTGTGCAGAAAACAGTAACACTTGTTCAGAACGAAAGAAAGCACAGAGCCCCAGATTTTATGTTGTCCTGGAGAGCTTGCAGAGCACTGGGGAAAGGCAGGCAGAGAATTCCCTGCTAGCACCTTCTCTGTGCCTGGGAAGCACAAGTGTTCACATTGCTTCGCAGAATCGCTTTTGTGCAGAAAACAGTAACACTTGTTCAGAACGAAAGAAAGCACAGAGCCCCAGATTTTATGTTGTCCTGGAGAGCTTGCAGAGCACTGGGGAAAGGCAGGCAGAGAATTCCCTGCTAGCACCTTCTCTGTGCCTGGGAAGCAGTAGTGTTCACTTTGCTTCGCAGAATCGCTTTTGTGCAGAAAACAGTAACACTTGTTCAGAACGAAAGAAAGCACAGAGCCCCAGATTTTATGTTGTCCTGGAGAGCTTGCAGAGCACTGGGGAAAGGCAGGCAGAGAATTCCCTGCTAGCACCTTCTCTGTGCCTGGGAAGCAGAAGTGTTCACATTGCTTTGCAGAATTGCTTTTGTGCAGAAAACAGTAACACTTGTTCAGAACGAAAGAAAGCACAGAGCCCCAGATTTTATGTTGTCCTGGAGAGCTTGCAGAGCACTGGGGAAAGGCAGGCAGAGAATTCCCTGCTAGCACCTTCTCTGTGCCTGGGAAGCAGAAGTGTTCACATTGCTTTGCAGAATCGCTTTTGTGCAGAAAACAGTAACACTTGTTCAGAACGAAAGAAAGCACAGAGCCCCAGATTTTATGTTGTCCTGGAGAGCTTGCAGAGCACTGGGGAAAGGCAGGCAGAGAATTCCCTGCTAGCACCTTCTCTGTGCCTGGGAAGCAGAAGTGTTCACATTGCTTCGCAGAATCGCTTTTGTGCAGAAAACAGTAACACTTGTTCAGAACGAAAGAAAGCACAGAGCCCCAGATTTTATGTTGTCCTGGAGAGCTTGCAGAGCACTGGGGAAAGGCAGGCAGAGAATTCCCTGCTAGCACCTTCTCTGTGCCTGGGAAGCAGAAGTGTTCACATTGCTTCGCAGAATCGCTTTTGTGCAGAAAACAGTAACACTTGTTCAGAACGAAAGAAAGCACAGAGCCCCAGATTTTATGTTGTCCTGGAGAGCTTGCAGAGCACTGGGGAAAGGCAGGCAGAGAATTCCCTGCTAGCACCTTCTCTGTGCCTGGGAAGCAGAAGTGTTCACATTGCTTCGCAGAATCGCTTTTGTGCAGAAAACAGTAACACTTGTTCAGAACGAAAGAAAGCACAGAGCCCCAGATTTTATGTTGTCCTGGAGAGCTTGCAGAGCACTGGGGAAAGGCAGGCAGAGAATTCCCTGCTAGCACCTTCTCTGTGCCTGGGAAGCACAAGTGTTCACATTGCTTCGCAGAATCGCTTTTGTGCAGAAAACAGTAACACTTGTTCAGAACGAAAGAAAGCACAGAACCCCAGATTTTATGTTGTCCTGGAGAGCTTGCAGAGCACTGAGGAAGGCAGGCAGAGAATTCCCTGCTAGCACCTTCTCTGTGCCTGTTCACATTGCTTCGCAGAATCGCTTTTGTGCAGAAAACAGTAACACTTGTTCAGAACGAAAGAAAGCACAGAGCCCCAGATTTTATGTTGTCCTGGAGAGCTTGCAGAGCACTGGGGAAAGGCAGGCAGAGAATTCCCTGCTAGCACCTTCTCTGTGCCTGGGAAGCAGAAGTGTTCACATTGCTTCGCAGAATCGCTTTTGTGCAGAAAACAGTAACACTTGTTCAGAACGAAAGAAAGCACAGAGCCCCAGATTTGCTGTTGTCCTGGAGAGCTTGCAGAGCACTGGGGAAAGGCAGGCAGAGAATTCCCTGCTAGCACCTTCTCTGTGCCTGGGAAGCAGTAGTGTTCACTTTGCTTCGCAGAATCGCTTTTGTGCAGAAAACAGTAACACTTGTTCAGAACGAAAGAAAGCACAGAGCCCCAGATTTGCTGTTGTCCTGGAGAGCTTGCAGAGCACTGGGGAAAGGCAGGCAGAGAATTCCCTGCTAGCACCTTCTCTGTGCCTGGGAAGCAGTAGTGTTCACATTGCTTCGCAGAATCGCTTTTGTGCAGAAAACAGTAACACTTGTTCAGAACGAAAGAAAGCACAGAGCCCCAGATTTTATGTTGTCCTGGAGAGCTTGCAGAGCACTGGGGAAAGGCAGGCAGAGAATTCCCTGCTAGCACCTTCTCTGTGCCTGGGAAGCAGAAGTGTTCACATTGCTTTGCAGAATCGCTTTTGTGCAGAAAACAGTAACACTTGTTCAGAACGAAAGAAAGCACAGAGCCCCAGATTTTATGTTGTCCTGGAGAGCTTGCAGAGCACTGAGGAAAGGCAGGCAGAGAATTCCCTGCTAGCACCTTCTCTGTGCCTGGGAAGCAGAAGTGTTCACATTGCTTCGCAGAATCGCTTTTGTGCAGAAAACAGTAACACTTGTTCAGAACGAAAGAAAGCACAGAGCCCCAGATTTTATGTTGTCCTGGAGAGCTTGCAGAGCACTGGGGAAAGGCAGGCAGAGAATTCCCTGCTAGCACCTTCTCTGTGCCTGGGAAGCACAAGTGTTCACATTGCTTCGCAGAATCGCTTTTGTGCAGAAAACAGTAACACTTGTTCAGAACGAAAGAAAGCACAGAGCCCCAGATTTTATGTTGTCCTGGAGAGCTTGCAGAGCACTGGGGAAAGGCAGGCAGAGAATTCCCTGCTAGCACCTTCTCTGTGCCTGGGAAGCAGAAGTGTTCACATTGCTTTGCAGAATCGCTTTTGTGCAGAAAACAGTAACACTTGTTCAGAACGAAAGAAAGCACAGAGCCCCAGATTTTATGTTGTCCTGGAGAGCTTGCAGAGCACTGGGGAAAGGCAGGCAGAGAGTTCCCTGCTAGCACCTTCTCTGTGCCTGGGAAGCACAAGTGTTCACTTTGCCTCGCAGAATCGCTTTTGTGCAGAAAACAGTAACACTTGTTCAGAACGAAAGAAAGCACAGAGCCCCAGATTTTATGTTGTCCTGGAGAGCTTGCAGAGCACTGGGGAAAGGCAGGCAGAGAATTCCCTGCTAGCACCTTCTCTGTGCCTGTTCACATTGCTTCGCAGAATCGCTTTTGTGCAGAAAACAGTAACACTTGTTCAGAACGAAAGAAAGCACAGAGCCCCAGATTTTATGTTGTCCTGGAGAGCTTGCAGAGCACTGGGGAAAGGCAGGCAGAGAATTCCCTGCTAGCACCTTCTCTGTGCCTGGGAAGCACAAGTGTTCACATTGCTTCGCAGAATCGCTTTTGTGCAGAAAACAGTAACACTTGTTCAGAACGAAAGAAAGCACAGAACCCCAGATTTTATGTTGTCCTGGAGAGCTTGCAGAGCACTGAGGAAGGCAGGCAGAGAATTCCCTGCTAGCACCTTCTCTGTGCCTGTTCACATTGCTTCGCAGAATCGCTTTTGTGCAGAAAACAGTAACACTTGTTCAGAACGAAAGAAAGCACAGAGCCCCAGATTTTATGTTGTCCTGGAGAGCTTGCAGAGCACTGGGGAAAGGCAGGCAGAGAATTCCCTGCTAGCACCTTCTCTGTGCCTGGGAAGCAGAAGTGTTCACATTGCTTCGCAGAATCGCTTTTGTGCAGAAAACAGTAACACTTGTTCAGAACGAAAGAAAGCACAGAGCCCCAGATTTTATGTTGTCCTGGAGAGCTTGCAGAGCACTGGGGAAAGGCAGGCAGAGAATTCCCTGCTAGCACCTTCTCTGTGCCTGGGAAGCAGTAGTGTTCACTTTGCTTCGCAGAATCGCTTTTGTGCAGAAAACAGTAACACTTGTTCAGAACGAAAGAAAGCACAGAGCCCCAGATTTTATGTTGTCCTGGAGAGCTTGCAGAGCACTGGGGAAAGGCAGGCAGAGAATTCCCTGCTAGCACCTTCTCTGTGCCTTGGAAGCAGTAGTGTTCACATTGCTTCGCAGAATCGCTTTTGTGCAGAAAACAGTAACACTTGTTCAGAACGAAAGAAAGCACAGAGCCCCAGATTTTATGTTGTCCTGGAGAGCTTGCAGAGCACTGGGGAAAGGCAGGCAGAGAATTCCCTGCTAGCACCTTCTCTGTGCCTGGGAAGCAGAAGTGTTCACATTGCTTTGCAGAATCGCTTTTGTGCAGAAAACAGTAACACTTGTTCAGAACGAAAGAAAGCACAGAGCCCCAGATTTTATGTTGTCCTGGAGAGCTTGCAGAGCACTGGGGAAAGGCAGGCAGAGAATTCCCTGCTAGCACCTTCTCTGTGCCTGGGAAGCAGAAGTGTTCACATTGCTTCGCAGAATCGCTTTTGTGCAGAAAACAGTAACACTTGTTCAGAACGAAAGAAAGCACAGAGCCCCAGATTTTATGTTGTCCTGGAGAGCTTGCAGAGCACTGGGGAAAGGCAGGCAGAGAATTCCCTGCTAGCACCTTCTCTGTGCCTGGGAAGCAGAAGTGTTCACATTGCTTCGCAGAATCGCTTTTGTGCAGAAAACAGTAACACTTGTTCAGAACGAAAGAAAGCACAGAGCCCCAGATTTTATGTTGTCCTGGAGAGCTTGCAGAGCACTGGGGAAAGGCAGGCAGAGAATTCCCTGCTAGCACCTTCTCTGTGCCTGGGAAGCAGAAGTGTTCACATTGCTTTGCAGAATCGCTTTTGTGCAGAAAACAGTAACACTTGTTCAGAATGAAAGAAAGCACAGAGCCCCAGATTTTATGTTGTCCTGGAGAGCTTGCAGAGCACTGGGGAAAGGCAGGCAGAGAATTCCCTGCTAGCACCTTCTCTGTGCCTGGGAAGCAGAAGTGTTCACATTGCTTTGCAGAATCGCTTTTGTGCAGAAAACAGTAACACTTGTTCAGAACGAAAGAAAGCACAGAGCCCCAGATTTTATGTTGTCCTGGAGAGCTTGCAGAGCACTGGGGAAAGGCAGGCAGAGAATTCCCTGCTAGCACCTTCTCTGTGCCTGGGAAGCACAAGTGTTCACTTTGCCTCGCAGAATCGCTTTTGTGCAGAAAACAGTAACACTTGTTCAGAATGAAAGAAAGCACAGAGCCCCAGATTTTATGTTGTCCTGGAGAGCTTGCAGAGCACTGAGGAAAGGCAGGCAGAGAATTCCCTGCTAGCACCTTCTCTGTGCCTGTTCACATTGCTTCGCAGAATCGCTTTTGTGCAGAAAACAGTAACACTTGTTCAGAACGAAAGAAAGCACAGAGCCCCAGATTTTATGTTGTCCTGGAGAGCTTGCAGAGCACTGGGGAAAGGCAGGCAGAGAATTCCCTGATAGCACCTTCTCTGTGCCTGTTCACATTGCTTCGCAGAATCGCTTTTGTGCAGAAAACAGTAACACTTGTTCAGAACGAAAGAAAGCACAGAGCCCCAGATTTGCTGTTGTCCTGGAGAGCTTGCAGAGCACTGGGGAAAGGCAGGCAGAGAATTCCCTGCTAGCACCTTCTCTGTGCCTGGGAAGCAGAAGTGTTCACATTGCTTCGCAGAATCGCTTTTGTGCAGAAAACAGTAACACTTGTTCAGAACGAAAGAAAGCACAGAGCCCCAGATTTTATGTTGTCCTGGAGAGCTTGCAGAGCACTGGGGAAAGGCAGGCAGAGAATTCCCTGCTAGCACCTTCTCTGTGCCTGGGAAGCAGTAGTGTTCACTTTGCTTCGCAGAATCGCTTTTGTGCAGAAAACAGTAACACTTGTTCAGAACGAAAGAAAGCACAGAACCCCAGATTTTATGTTGTCCTGGAGAGCTTGGAGAGCACTGAGGAAAGGCAGGCAGAGAATTCCCTGCTAGCACCTTCTCTGTGCCTGTTCACATTGCTTCGCAGAATAGCTTTTGTGCAGAAAACAGTAACACTTGTTCAGAATGAAAGAAAGCACAGAGCCCCAGATTTGCTGTTGTCCTGGAGAGCTTGCAGAGCACTGGGGAAAGGCAGGCAGAGAATTCCCTGCTAGCACCTTCTCTGTGCCTGGGAAGCACAAGTGTTCACATTGCTTCGCAGAATCGCTTTTGTGCAGAAAACAGTAACACTTGTTCAGAACGAAAGAAAGCACAGAGCCCCAGATTTTATGTTGTCCTGGAGAGCTTGCAGAGCACTGGGGAAAGGCAGGCAGAGAATTCCCTGCTAGCACCTTCTCTGTGCCTGGGAAGCACAAGTGTTCACATTGCTTCGCAGAATCGCTTTTGTGCAGAAAACAGTAACACTTGTTCAGAACGAAAGAAAGCACAGAGCCCCAGATTTTATGTTGTCCTGGAGAGCTTGCAGAGCACTGGGGAAAGGCAGGCAGAGAATTCCCTGCTAGCACCTTCTCTGTGCCTGGGAAGCAGAAGTGTTCACATTGCTTTGCAGAATCGCTTTTGTGCAGAAAACAGTAACACTTGTTCAGAACGAAAGAAAGCACAGAGCCCCAGATTTTATGTTGTCCTGGAGAGCTTGCAGAGCACTGGGGAAAGGCAGGCAGAGAATTCCCTGCTAGCACCTTCTCTGTGCCTGGGAAGCACAAGTGTTCACATTGCTTCGCAGAATCGCTTTTGTGCAGAAAACAGTAACACTTGTTCAGAACGAAAGAAAGCACAGAGCCCCAGATTTTATGTTGTCCTGGAGAGCTTGCAGAGCACTGGGGAAAGGCAGGCAGAGAATTCCCTGCTAGCACCTTCTCTGTGCCTGGGAAGCAGAAGTGTTCACATTGCTTTGCAGAATCGCTTTTGTGCAGAAAACAGTAACACTTGTTCAGAATGAAAGAAAGCACAGAGCCCCAGATTTTATGTTGTCCTGGAGAGCTTGCAGAGCACTGGGGAAAGGCAGGCAGAGAATTCCCTGCTAGCACCTTCTCTGTGCCTGGGAAGCAGAAGTGTTCACATTGCTTTGCAGAATCGCTTTTGTGCAGAAAACAGTAACACTTGTTCAGAACGAAAGAAAGCACAGAGCCCCAGATTTTATGTTGTCCTGGAGAGCTTGCAGAGCACTGGGGAAAGGCAGGCAGAGAATTCCCTGCTAGCACCTTCTCTGTGCCTGGGAAGCACAAGTGTTCACTTTGCCTCGCAGAATCGCTTTTGTGCAGAAAACAGTAACACTTGTTCAGAATGAAAGAAAGCACAGAGCCCCAGATTTTATGTTGTCCTGGAGAGCTTGCAGAGCACTGAGGAAAGGCAGGCAGAGAATTCCCTGCTAGCACCTTCTCTGTGCCTGTTCACATTGCTTCGCAGAATCGCTTTTGTGCAGAAAACAGTAACACTTGTTCAGAACGAAAGAAAGCACAGAGCCCCAGATTTTATGTTGTCCTGGAGAGCTTGCAGAGCACTGGGGAAAGGCAGGCAGAGAATTCCCTGCTAGCACCTTCTCTGTGCCTGGGAAGCACAAGTGTTCACATTACTTCGCAGAATCGCTTTTGTGCAGAAAACAGTAACACTTGTTCAGAACGAAAGAAAGCACAGAGCCCCAGATTTGCTGTTGTCCTGGAGAGCTTGCAGAGCACTGGGGAAAGGCAGGCAGAGAATTCCCTGCTAGCACCTTCTCTGTGCCTGGGAAGCAGAAGTGTTCACATTGCTTCGCAGAATCGCTTTTGTGCAGAAAACAGTAACACTTGTTCAGAACGAAAGAAAGCACAGAGCCCCAGATTTTATGTTGTCCTGGAGAGCTTGCAGAGCACTGGGGAAAGGCAGGCAGAGAATTCCCTGCTAGCACCTTCTCTGTGCCTGGGAAGCACAAGTGTTCACATTGCTTTGCAGAATCGCTTTTGTGCAGAAAACAGTAACACTTGTTCAGAACGAAAGAAAGCACAGAGCCCCAGATTTTATGTTGTCCTGGAGAGCTTGCAGAGCACTGGGGAAAGGCAGGCAGAGAATTCCCTGCTAGCACCTTCTCTGTGCCTGGGAAGCAGAAGTGTTCACATTGCTTTGCAGAATCGCTTTTGTGCAGAAAACAGTAACACTTGTTCAGAACGAAAGAAAGCACAGAGCCCCAGATTTTATGTTGTCCTGGAGAGCTTGCAGAGCACTAAGGAAAGGCAGGCAGAGAATTCCCTGATAGCACCTTCTCTGTGCCTGTTCACATTGCTTCGCAGAATCGCTTTTGTGCAGAAAACAGTAACACTTGTTCAGAACGAAAGAAAGCACAGAGCCCCAGATTTTATGTTGTCCTGGAGAGCTTGCAGAGCACTGGGGAAAGGCAGGCAGAGAATTCCCTGCTAGCACCTTCTCTGTGCCTGGGAAGCACAAGTGTTCACATTGCTTCGCAGAATCGCTTTTGTGCAGAAAACAGTAACACTTGTTCAGAATGAAAGAAAGCACAGAGCCCCAGATTTTATGTTGTCCTGGAGAGCTTGCAGAGCACTGGGGAAAGGCAGGCAGAGAATTCCCTGATAGCACCTTCTCTGTGCCTGTTCACATTGCTTCGCAGAATCGCTTTTGTGCAGAAAACAGTAACACTTGTTCAGAACGAAAGAAAGCACAGAGCCCCAGATTTGCTGTTGTCCTGGAGAGCTTGCAGAGCACTGGGGAAAGGCAGGCAGAGAATTCCCTGCTAGCACCTTCTCTGTGCCTGGGAAGCAGAAGTGTTCACATTGCTTTGCAGAATCGCTTTTGTGCAGAAAACAGTAACACTTGTTCAGAACGAAAGAAAGCACAGAGCCCCAGATTTTATGTTGTCCTGGAGAGCTTGCAGAGCACTGGGGAAAGGCAGGCAGAGAATTCCCTGCTAGCACCTTCTCTGTGCCTGGGAAGCAGTAGTGTTCACTTTGCTTCGCAGAATCGCTTTTGTGCAGAAAACAGTAACACTTGTTCAGAACGAAAGAAAGCACAGAGCCCCAGATTTTATGTTGTCCTGGAGAGCTTGGAGAGCACTGAGGAAAGGCAGGCAGAGAATTCCCTGCTAGCACCTTCTCTGTGCCTGTTCACATTGCTTCGCAGAATAGCTTTTGTGCAGAAAACAGTAACACTTGTTCAGAATGAAAGAAAGCACAGAGCCCCAGATTTGCTGTTGTCCTGGAGAGCTTGCAGAGCACTGGGGAAAGGCAGGCAGAGAATTCCCTGCTAGCACCTTCTCTGTGCCTGGGAAGCACAAGTGTTCACATTGCTTCGCAGAATCGCTTTTGTGCAGAAAACAGTAACACTTGTTCAGAACGAAAGAAAGCACAGAGCCCCAGATTTTATGTTGTCCTGGAGAGCTTGCAGAGCACTGGGGAAAGGCAGGCAGAGAATTCCCTGCTAGCACCTTCTCTGTGCCTGGGAAGCACAAGTGTTCACATTGCTTCGCAGAATCGCTTTTGTGCAGAAAACAGTAACACTTGTTCAGAACGAAAGAAAGCACAGAGCCCCAGATTTTATGTTGTCCTGGAGAGCTTGCAGAGCACTGGGGAAAGGCAGGCAGAGAATTCCCTGCTAGCACCTTCTCTGTGCCTGGGAAGCAGAAGTGTTCACATTGCTTCGCAGAATCGCTTTTGTGCAGAAAACAGTAACACTTGTTCAGAACGAAAGAAAGCACAGAGCCCCAGATTTTATGTTGTCCTGGAGAGCTTGCAGAGCACTGGGGAAAGGCAGGCAGAGAATTCCCTGCTAGCACCTTCTCTGTGCCTGGGAAGCACAAGTGTTCACATTGCTTCGCAGAATCGCTTTTGTGCAGAAAACAGTAACACTTGTTCAGAACGAAAGAAAGCACAGAGCCCCAGATTTTATGTTGTCCTGGAGAGCTTGCAGAGCACTGGGGAAAGGCAGGCAAAGAATTCCCTGCTAGCACCTTCTCTGTGCCTGGGAAGCAGAAGTGTTCACTTTGCTTCGCAGAATCGCTTTTGTGCAGAAAACAGTAACACTTGTTCAGAATGAAAGAAAGCACAGAGCCCCAGATTTTATGTTGTCCTGGAGAGCTTGCAGAGCACTGAGGAAAGGCAGGCAGAGAATTCCCTGCTAGCACCTTCTCTGTGCCTGTTCACATTGCTTCGCAGAATCGCTTTTGTGCAGAAAACAGTAACACTTGTTCAGAACGAAAGAAAGCACAGAGCCCCAGATTTTATGTTGTCCTGGAGAGCTTGCAGAGCACTGGGGAAAGGCAGGCAGAGAATTCCCTGCTAGCACCTTCTCTGTGCCTGGGAAGCAGAAGTGTTCACATTGCTTTGCAGAATCGCTTTTGTGCAGAAAACAGTAACACTTGTTCAGAACGAAAGAAAGCACAGAGCCCCAGATTTTATGTTGTCCTGGAGAGCTTGCAGAGCACTGGGGAAAGGCAGGCAGAGAATTCCCTGCTAGCACCTTCTCTGTGCCTGGGAAGCACAAGTGTTCACATTGCTTCGCAGAATCGCTTTTGTGCAGAAAACAGTAACACTTGTTCAGAACGAAAGAAAGCACAGAGCCCCAGATTTTATGTTGTCCTGGAGAGCTTGCAGAGCACTGGGGAAAGGCAGGCAGAGAATTCCCTGCTAGCACCTTCTCTGTGCCTGGGAAGCACAAGTGTTCACATTGCTTTGCAGAATCGCTTTTGTGCAGAAAACAGTAACACTTGTTCAGAATGAAAGAAAGCACAGAGCCCCAGATTTTATGTTGTCCTGGAGAGCTTGCAGAGCACTAAGGAAAGGCAGGCAGAGAATTCCCTGATAGCACCTTCTCTGTGCCTGTTCACATTGCTTCGCAGAATCGCTTTTGTGCAGAAAACAGTAACACTTGTTCAGAACGAAAGAAAGCACAGAGCCCCAGATTTTATGTTGTCCTGGAGAGCTTGCAGAGCACTGGGGAAAGGCAGGCAGAGAATTCCCTGCTAGCACCTTCTCTGTGCCTGGGAAGCACAAGTGTTCACATTGCTTCGCAGAATCGCTTTTGTGCAGAAAACAGTAACACTTGTTCAGAACGAAAGAAAGCACAGAGCCCCAGATTTTATGTTGTCCTGGAGAGCTTGCAGAGCACTGGGGAAAGGCAGGCAGAGAATTCCCTGCTAGCACCTTCTCTGTGCCTGGGAAGCACAAGTGTTCACATTGCTTCGCAGAATCGCTTTTGTGCAGAAAACAGTAACACTTGTTCAGAACGAAAGAAAGCACAGAGCCCCAGATTTTATGTTGTCCTGGAGAGCTTGCAGAGCACTGGGGAAAGGCAGGCAGAGAATTCCCTGATAGCACCTTCTCTGTGCCTGTTCACATTGCTTCGCAGAATCGCTTTTGTGCAGAAAACAGTAACACTTGTTCAGAACGAAAGAAAGCACAGAGCCCCAGATTTTATGTTGTCCTGGAGAGCTTGCAGAGCACTGGGGAAAGGCAGGCAGAGAATTCCCTGCTAGCACCTTCTCTGTGCCTGGGAAGCACAAGTGTTCACATTGCTTCGCAGAATCGCTTTTGTGCAGAAAACAGTAACACTTGTTCAGAACGAAAGAAAGCACAGAGCCCCAGATTTTATGTTGTCCTGGAGAGCTTGCAGAGCACTGGGGAAAGGCAGGCAGAGAATTCCCTGCTAGCACCTTCTCTGTGCCTGGGAAGCAGAAGTGTTCACTTTGCTTCGCAGAATCGCTTTTGTGCAGAAAACAGTAACACTTGTTCAGAATGAAAGAAAGCACAGAGCCCCAGATTTTATGTTGTCCTGGAGAGCTTGCAGAGCACTGAGGAAAGGCAGGCAGAGAATTCCCTGCTAGCACCTTCTCTGTGCCTGTTCACATTGCTTCGCAGAATCGCTTTTGTGCAGAAAACAGTAACACTTGTTCAGAACGAAAGAAAGCACAGAGCCCCAGATTTTATGTTGTCCTGGAGAGCTTGCAGAGCACTGGGGAAAGGCAGGCAGAGAATTCCCTGCTAGCACCTTCTCTGTGCCTGGGAAGCACAAGTGTTCACATTGCTTCGCAGAATCGCTTTTGTGCAGAAAACAGTAACACTTGTTCAGAATGAAAGAAAGCACAGAACCCCAGATTTTATGTTGTCCTGGAGAGCTTGCAGAGCACTAAGGAAAGGCAGGCAGAGAATTCCCTGATAGCACCTTCTCTGTGCCTGTTCACATTGCTTCGCAGAATCGCTTTTGTGCAGAAAACAGTAACACTTGTTCAGAACGAAAGAAAGCACAGAGCCCCAGATTTTATGTTGTCCTGGAGAGCTTGCAGAGCACTGGGGAAAGGCAGGCAGAGAATTCCCTGCTAGCACCTTCTCTGTGCCTGGGAAGCACAAGTGTTCACATTGCTTCGCAGAATCGCTTTTGTGCAGAAAACAGTAACACTTGTTCAGAACGAAAGAAAGCACAGAGCCCCAGATTTTATGTTGTCCTGGAGAGCTTGCAGAGCACTGGGGAAAGGCAGGCAGAGAATTCCCTGCTAGCACCTTCTCTGTGCCTGGGAAGCACAAGTGTTCACATTGCTTCGCAGAATCGCTTTTGTGCAGAAAACAGTAACACTTGTTCAGAACGAAAGAAAGCACAGAGCCCCAGATTTTATGTTGTCCTGGAGAGCTTGCAGAGCACTGGGGAAAGGCAGGCAGAGAATTCCCTGCTAGCACCTTCTCTGTGCCTGGGAAGCAGTAGTGTTCACTTTGCTTCGCAGAATCGCTTTTGTGCAGAAAACAGTAACACTTGTTCAGAACGAAAGAAAGCACAGAGCCCCAGATTTGCTGTTGTCCTGGAGAGCTTGCAGAGCACTGGGGAAAGGCAGGCAGAGAATTCCCTGCTAGCACCTTCTCTGTGCCTGGGAAGCAGAAGTGTTCACATTGCTTTGCAGAATTGCTTTTGTGCAGAAAACAGTAACACTTGTTCAGAACGAAAGAAAGCACAGAGCCCCAGATTTTATGTTGTCCTGGAGAGCTTGCAGAGCACTGGGGAAAGGCAGGCAGAGAATTCCCTGCTAGCACCTTCTCTGTGCCTGGGAAGCAGTAGTGTTCACTTTGCTTCGCAGAATCGCTTTTGTGCAGAAAACAGTAACACTTGTTCAGAACGAAAGAAAGCACAGAGCCCCAGATTTTATGTTGTCCTGGAGAGCTTGCAGAGCACTGGGGAAAGGCAGGCAGAGAATTCCCTGCTAGCACCTTCTCTGTGCCTGGGAAGCAGAAGTGTTCACATTGCTTTGCAGAATCGCTTTTGTGCAGAAAACAGTAACACTTGTTCAGAACGAAAGAAAGCACAGAGCCCCAGATTTTATGTTGTCCTGGAGAGCTTGCAGAGCACTGGGGAAAGGCAGGCAGAGAATTCCCTGCTAGCACCTTCTCTGTGCCTGGGAAGCACAAGTGTTCACATTGCTTCGCAGAATCGCTTTTGTGCAGAAAACAGTAACACTTGTTCAGAACGAAAGAAAGCACAGAGCCCCAGATTTTATGTTGTCCTGGAGAGCTTGCAGAGCACTGGGGAAAGGCAGGCAGAGAATTCCCTGCTAGCACCTTCTCTGTGCCTGGGAAGCACAAGTGTTCACATTGCTTCGCAGAATCGCTTTTGTGCAGAAAACAGTAACACTTGTTCAGAACGAAAGAAAGCACAGAACCCCAGATTTTATGTTGTCCTGGAGAGCTTGCAGAGCACTAAGGAAAGGCAGGCAGAGAATTCCCTGCTAGCACCTTCTCTGTGCCTGGGAAGCAGAAGTGTTCACTTTGCTTCGCAGAATCGCTTTTGTGCAGAAAACAGTAACACTTGTTCAGAATGAAAGAAAGCACAGAGCCCCAGATTTTATGTTGTCCTGGAGAGCTTGCAGAGCACTGAGGAAAGGCAGGCAGAGAATTCCCTGCTAGCACCTTCTCTGTGCCTGTTCACATTGCTTCGCAGAATCGCTTTTGTGCAGAAAACAGTAACACTTGTTCAGAACGAAAGAAAGCACAGAGCCCCAGATTTTATGTTGTCCTGGAGAGCTTGCAGAGCACTGGGGAAAGGCAGGCAGAGAATTCCCTGCTAGCACCTTCTCTGTGCCTGGGAAGCACAAGTGTTCACATTGCTTCGCAGAATCGCTTTTGTGCAGAAAACAGTAACACTTGTTCAGAACGAAAGAAAGCACAGAGCCCCAGATTTTATGTTGTCCTGGAGAGCTTGCAGAGCACTGGGGAAAGGCAGGCAGAGAATTCCCTGCTAGCACCTTCTCTGTGCCTGGGAAGCACAAGTGTTCACATTGCTTCGCAGAATCGCTTTTGTGCAGAAAACAGTAACACTTGTTCAGAACGAAAGAAAGCACAGAGCCCCAGATTTTATGTTGTCCTGGAGAGCTTGCAGAGCACTGGGGAAAGGCAGGCAGAGAATTCCCTGCTAGCACCTTCTCTGTGCCTGGGAAGCAGTAGTGTTCACTTTGCTTCGCAGAATCGCTTTTGTGCAGAAAACAGTAACACTTGTTCAGAACGAAAGAAAGCACAGAGCCCCAGATTTGCTGTTGTCCTGGAGAGCTTGCAGAGCACTGGGGAAAGGCAGGCAGAGAATTCCCTGCTAGCACCTTCTCTGTGCCTGGGAAGCAGAAGTGTTCACATTGCTTTGCAGAATCGCTTTTGTGCAGAAAACAGTAACACTTGTTCAGAATGAAAGAAAGCACAGAGCCCCAGATTTTATGTTGTCCTGGAGAGCTTGCAGAGCACTAAGGAAAGGCAGGCAGAGAATTCCCTGATAGCACCTTCTCTGTGCCTGTTCACATTGCTTCGCAGAATCGCTTTTGTGCAGAAAACAGTAACACTTGTTCAGAACGAAAGAAAGCACAGAGCCCCAGATTTTATGTTGTCCTGGAGAGCTTGCAGAGCACTGGGGAAAGGCAGGCAGAGAATTCCCTGCTAGCACCTTCTCTGTGCCTGGGAAGCACAAGTGTTCACATTGCTTCGCAGAATCGCTTTTGTGCAGAAAACAGTAACACTTGTTCAGAACGAAAGAAAGCACAGAGCCCCAGATTTGCTGTTGTCCTGGAGAGCTTGCAGAGCACTGGGGAAAGGCAGGCAGAGAATTCCCTGCTAGCACCTTCTCTGTGCCTGGGAAGCACAAGTGTTCACATTGCTTCGCAGAATCGCTTTTGTGCAGAAAACAGTAACACTTGTTCAGAACGAAAGAAAGCACAGAGCCCCAGATTTTATGTTGTCCTGGAGAGCTTGCAGAGCACTGGGGAAAGGCAGGCAGAGAATTCCCTGCTAGCACCTGCTCTGTGCCTGGGAAGCAGTAGTGTTCACTTTGCTTCGCAGAATCGCTTTTGTGCAGAAAACAGTAACACTTGTTCAGAACGAAAGAAAGCACAGAGCCCCAGATTTTATGTTGTCCTGGAGAGCTTGCAGAGCACTGGGGAAAGGCAGGCAGAGAATTCCCTGCTAGCACCTTCTCTGTGCCTGGGAAGCAGAAGTGTTCACATTGCTTTGCAGAATTGCTTTTGTGCAGAAAACAGTAACACTTGTTCAGAACGAAAGAAAGCACAGAGCCCCAGATTTTATGTTGTCCTGGAGAGCTTGCAGAGCACTGGGGAAAGGCAGGCAGAGAATTCCCTGCTAGCACCTTCTCTGTGCCTGGGAAGCAGAAGTGTTCACATTGCTTAGCAGAATCGCTTTTGTGCAGAAAACAGTAACACTTGTTCAGAACGAAAGAAAGCACAGAGCCCCAGATTTTATGTTGTCCTGGAGAGCTTGCAGAGCACTGGGGAAAGGCAGGCAGAGAATTCCCTGCTAGCACCTTCTCTGTGCCTGGGAAGCACAAGTGTTCACATTGCTTCGCAGAATCGCTTTTGTGCAGAAAACAGTAACACTTGTTCAGAACGAAAGAAAGCACAGAGCCCCAGATTTTATGTTGTCCTGGAGAGCTTGCAGAGCACTGGGGAAAGGCAGGCAGAGAATTCCCTGCTAGCACCTTCTCTGTGCCTGGGAAGCACAAGTGTTCACATTGCTTCGCAGAATCGCTTTTGTGCAGAAAACAGTAACACTTGTTCAGAACGAAAGAAAGCACAGAACCCCAGATTTTATGTTGTCCTGGAGAGCTTGCAGAGCACTAAGGAAAGGCAGGCAGAGAATTCCCTGCTAGCACCTTCTCTGTGCCTGTTCACATTGCTTCGCAGAATAGCTTTTGTGCAGAAAACAGTAACACTTGTTCAGAACGAAAGAAAGCACAGAGCCCCAGATTTTATGTTGTCCTGGAGAGCTTGCAGAGCACTGGGGAAAGGCAGGCAGAGAATTCCCTGCTAGCACCTTCTCTGTGCCTGGGAAGCACAAGTGTTCACATTGCTTCGCAGAATCGCTTTTGTGCAGAAAACAGTAACACTTGTTCAGAACGAAAGAAAGCACAGAGCCCCAGATTTTATGTTGTCCTGGAGAGCTTGCAGAGCACTGGGGAAAGGCAGGCAGAGAATTCCCTGCTAGCACCTTCTCTGTGCCTGGGAAGCAGAAGTGTTCACATTGCTTTGCAGAATCGCTTTTGTGCAGAAAACAGTAACACTTGTTCAGAATGAAAGAAAGCACAGAGCCCCAGATTTTATGTTGTCCTGGAGAGCTTGGAGAGCACTAAGGAAAGGCAGGCAGAGAATTCCCTGCTAGCACCTTCTCTGTGCCTGTTCACATTGCTTCGCAGAATCGCTTTTGTGCAGAAAACAGTAACACTTGTTCAGAACGAAAGAAAGCACAGAGCCCCAGATTTTATGTTGTCCTGGAGAGCTTGCAGAGCACTGGGGAAAGGCAGGCAGAGAATTCCCTGCTAGCACCTTCTCTGTGCCTGGGAAGCACAAGTGTTCACATTGCTTCGCAGAATCGCTTTTGTGCAGAAAACAGTAACACTTGTTCAGAACGAAAGAAAGCACAGAGCCCCAGATTTGCTGTTGTCCTGGAGAGCTTGCAGAGCACTGGGGAAAGGCAGGCAGAGAATTCCCTGCTAGCACCTTCTCTGTGCCTGGGAAGCACAAGTGTTCACATTGCTTTGCAGAATCGCTTTTGTGCAGAAAACAGTAACACTTGTTCAGAACGAAAGAAAGCACAGAGCCCCAGATTTTATGTTGTCCTGGAGAGCTTGCAGAGCACTGGGGAAAGGCAGGCAGAGAATTCCCTGCTAGCACCTGCTCTGTGCCTGGGAAGCAGTAGTGTTCACTTTGCTTCGCAGAATCGCTTTTGTGCAGAAAACAGTAACACTTGTTCAGAACGAAAGAAAGCACAGAGCCCCAGATTTGCTGTTGTCCTGGAGAGCTTGCAGAGCACTGGGGAAAGGCAGGCAGAGAATTCCCTGCTAGCACCTTCTCTGTGCCTGGGAAGCACAAGTGTTCACATTGCTTTGCAGAATTGCTTTTGTGCAGAAAACAGTAACACTTGTTCAGAACGAAAGAAAGCACAGAGCCCCAGATTTTATGTTGTCCTGGAGAGCTTGCAGAGCACTGGGGAAAGGCAGGCAGAGAATTCCCTGCTAGCACCTTCTCTGTGCCTGGGAAGCACAAGTGTTCACATTGCTTTGCAGAATCGCTTTTGTGCAGAAAACAGTAACACTTGTTCAGAACGAAAGAAAGCACAGAGCCCCAGATTTTATGTTGTCCTGGAGAGCTTGCAGAGCACTGGGGAAAGGCAGGCAGAGAATTCCCTGCTAGCACCTTCTCTGTGCCTGGGAAGCACAAGTGTTCACATTGCTTTGCAGAATCGCTTTTGTGCAGAAAACAGTAACACTTGTTCAGAACGAAAGAAAGCACAGAGCCCCAGATTTTATGTTGTCCTGGAGAGCTTGCAGAGCACTGGGGAAAGGCAGGCAGAGAATTCCCTGCTAGCACCTTCTCTGTGCCTGGGAAGCACAAGTGTTCACATTGCTTCGCAGAATCGCTTTTGTGCAGAAAACAGTAACACTTGTTCAGAACGAAAGAAAGCACAGAACCCCAGATTTTATGTTGTCCTGGAGAGCTTGCAGAGCACTAAGGAAAGGCAGGCAGAGAATTCCCTGCTAGCACCTTCTCTGTGCCTGTTCACATTGCTTCGCAGAATCGCTTTTGTGCAGAAAACAGTAACACTTGTTCAGAACGAAAGAAAGCACAGAGCCCCAGATTTTATGTTGTCCTGGAGAGCTTGCAGAGCACTGGGGAAAGGCAGGCAGAGAATTCCCTGCTAGCACCTTCTCTGTGCCTGGGAAGCACAAGTGTTCACATTGCTTCGCAGAATCGCTTTTGTGCAGAAAACAGTAACACTTGTTCAGAACGAAAGAAAGCACAGAGCCCCAGATTTTATGTTGTCCTGGAGAGCTTGCAGAGCACTGGGGAAAGGCAGGCAGAGAATTCCCTGCTAGCACCTTCTCTGTGCCTGGGAAGCACAAGTGTTCACATTGCTTCGCAGAATCGCTTTTGTGCAGAAAACAGTAACACTTGTTCAGAACGAAAGAAAGCACAGAACCCCAGATTTTATGTTGTCCTGGAGAGCTTGGAGAGCACTAAGGAAAGGCAGGCAGAGAATTCCCTGCTAGCACCTTCTCTGTGCCTGTTCACATTGCTTCGCAGAATAGCTTTTGTGCAGAAAACAGTAACACTTGTTCAGAATGAAAGAAAGCACAGAGCCCCAGATTTGCTGTTGTCCTGGAGAGCTTGCAGAGCACTGGGGAAAGGCAGGCAGAGAATTCCCTGCTAGCACCTTCTCTGTGCCTGGGAAGCAGAAGTGTTCACATTGCTTCGCAGAATCGCTTTTGTGCAGAAAACAGTAACACTTGTTCAGAACGAAAGAAAGCACAGAGCCCCAGATTTTATGTTGTCCTGGAGAGCTTGCAGAGCACTGGGGAAAGGCAGGCAGAGAATTCCCTGCTAGCACCTTCTCTGTGCCTGGGAAGCACAAGTGTTCACATTGCTTCGCAGAATCGCTTTTGTGCAGAAAACAGTAACACTTGTTCAGAACGAAAGAAAGCACAGAGCCCCAGATTTTATGTTGTCCTGGAGAGCTTGCAGAGCACTGGGGAAAGGCAGGCAGAGAATTCCCTGCTAGCACCTTCTCTGTGCCTGGGAAGCAGAAGTGTTCACATTGCTTTGCAGAATCGCTTTTGTGCAGAAAACAGTAACACTTGTTCAGAACGAAAGAAAGCACAGAGCCCCAGATTTTATGTTGTCCTGGAGAGCTTGCAGAGCACTGGGGAAAGGCAGGCAGAGAATTCCCTGCTAGCACCTTCTCTGTGCCTGGGAAGCAGAAGTGTTCACATTGCTTCGCAGAATCGCTTTTGTGCAGAAAACAGTAACACTTGTTCAGAACGAAAGAAAGCACAGAGCCCCAGATTTTATGTTGTCCTGGAGAGCTTGCAGAGCACTGGGGAAAGGCAGGCAGAGAATTCCCTGCTAGCACCTTCTCTGTGCCTGGGAAGCACAAGTGTTCACATTGCTTCGCAGAATCGCTTTTGTGCAGAAAACAGTAACACTTGTTCAGAACGAAAGAAAGCACAGAGCCCCAGATTTTATGTTGTCCTGGAGAGCTTGCAGAGCACTGGGGAAAGGCAGGCAGAGAATTCCCTGCTAGCACCTTCTCTGTGCCTGGGAAGCACAAGTGTTCACATTGCTTTGCAGAATCGCTTTTGTGCAGAAAACAGTAACACTTGTTCAGAACGAAAGAAAGCACAGAGCCCCAGATTTGCTGTTGTCCTGGAGAGCTTGCAGAGCACTGGGGAAAGGCAGGCAGAGAATTCCCTGCTAGCACCTTCTCTGTGCCTGGGAAGCACAAGTGTTCACATTGCTTTGCAGAATCGCTTTTGTGCAGAAAACAGTAACACTTGTTCAGAATGAAAGAAAGCACAGAGCCCCAGATTTTATGTTGTCCTGGAGAGCTTGCAGAGCACTGGGGAAAGGCAGGCAGAGAATTCCCTGCTAGCACCTTCTCTGTGCCTGGGAAGCACAAGTGTTCACATTGCTTTGCAGAATCGCTTTTGTGCAGAAAACAGTAACACTTGTTCAGAACGAAAGAAAGCACAGAGCCCCAGATTTTATGTTGTCCTGGAGAGCTTGCAGAGCACTGGGGAAAGGCAGGCAGAGAATTCCCTGCTAGCACCTTCTCTGTGCCTGGGAAGCAGAAGTGTTCACATTGCTTCGCAGAATCGCTTTTGTGCAGAAAACAGTAACACTTGTTCAGAATGAAAGAAAGCACAGAGCCCCAGATTTTATGTTGTCCTGGAGAGCTTGCAGAGCACTGGGGAAAGGCAGGCAGAGAATTCCCTGCTAGCACCTTCTCTGTGCCTGGGAAGCACAAGTGTTCACATTGCTTTGCAGAATCGCTTTTGTGCAGAAAACAGTAACACTTGTTCAGAACGAAAGAAAGCACAGAGCCCCAGATTTGCTGTTGTCCTGGAGAGCTTGCAGAGCACTGGGGAAAGGCAGGCAGAGAATTCCCTGCTAGCACCTTCTCTGTGCCTGGGAAGCACAAGTGTTCACATTGCTTTGCAGAATCGCTTTTGTGCAGAAAACAGTAACACTTGTTCAGAATGAAAGAAAGCACAGAGCCCCAGATTTTATGTTGTCCTGGAGAGCTTGCAGAGCACTGGGGAAAGGCAGGCAGAGAATTCCCTGCTAGCACCTTCTCTGTGCCTGGGAAGCACAAGTGTTCACATTGCTTTGCAGAATCGCTTTTGTGCAGAAAACAGTAACACTTGTTCAGAACGAAAGAAAGCACAGAGCCCCAGATTTTATGTTGTCCTGGAGAGCTTGCAGAGCACTGGGGAAAGGCAGGCAGAGAATTCCCTGCTAGCACCTTCTCTGTGCCTGGGAAGCAGAAGTGTTCACATTGCTTCGCAGAATCGCTTTTGTGCAGAAAACAGTAACACTTGTTCAGAATGAAAGAAAGCACAGAGCCCCAGATTTTATGTTGTCCTGGAGAGCTTGCAGAGCACTGGGGAAAGGCAGGCAGAGAATTCCCTGCTAGCACCTTCTCTGTGCCTGGGAAGCAGAAGTGTTCACATTGCTTCGCAGAATCGCTTTTGTGCAGAAAACAGTAACACTTGTTCAGAACGAAAGAAAGCACAGAGCCCCAGATTTTATGTTGTCCTGGAGAGCTTGCAGAGCACTGGGGAAAGGCAGGCAGAGAATTCCCTGCTAGCACCTTCTCTGTGCCTGGGAAGTACAAGTGTTCACATTGCTTCGCAGAATCGCTTTTGTGCAGAAAACAGTAACACTTGTTCAGAATGAAAGAAAGCACAGAGCCCCAGATTTTATGTTGTCCTGGAGAGCTTGCAGAGCACTGGGGAAAGGCAGGCAGAGAATTCCCTGCTAGCACCTTCTCTGTGCCTGTTCACATTGCTTCGCAGAATCGCTTTTGTGCAGAAAACAGTAACACTTGTTCAGAACGAAAGAAAGCACAGAGCCCCAGATTTTATGTTGTCCTGGAGAGCTTGCAGAGCACTGGGGAAAGGCAGGCAGAGAATTCCCTGCTAGCACCTTCTCTGTGCCTGGGAAGCACAAGTGTTCACATTACTTCGCAGAATCGCTTTTGTGCAGAAAACAGTAACACTTGTTCAGAACGAAAGAAAGCACAGAGCCCCAGATTTGCTGTTGTCCTGGAGAGCTTGCAGAGCACTGGGGAAAGGCAGGCAGAGAATTCCCTGCTAGCACCTTCTCTGTGCCTGGGAAGCACAAGTGTTCACATTGCTTCGCAGAATCGCTTTTGTGCAGAAAACAGTAACACTTGTTCAGAACGAAAGAAAGCACAGAGCCCCAGATTTTATGTTGTCCTGGAGAGCTTGCAGAGCACTGGGGAAAGGCAGGCAGAGAATTCCCTGCTAGCACCTTCTCTGTGCCTGGGAAGCACAAGTGTTCACATTGCTTCGCAGAATCGCTTTTGTGCAGAAAACAGTAACACTTGTTCAGAACGAAAGAAAGCACAGAGCCCCAGATTTTATGTTGTCCTGGAGAGCTTGCAGAGCACTGGGGAAAGGCAGGCAGAGAATTCCCTGCTAGCACCTTCTCTGTGCCTGGGAAGCACAAGTGTTCACATTGCTTTGCAGAATCGCTTTTGTGCAGAAAACAGTAACACTTGTTCAGAACGAAAGAAAGCACAGAGCCCCAGATTTTATGTTGTCCTGGAGAGCTTGCAGAGCACTGGGGAAAGGCAGGCAGAGAATTCCCTGCTAGCACCTTCTCTGTGCCTGGGAAGCACAAGTGTTCACATTGCTTTGCAGAATCGCTTTTGTGCAGAAAACAGTAACACTTGTTCAGAACGAAAGAAAGCACAGAGCCCCAGATTTTATGTTGTCCTGGAGAGCTTGCAGAGCACTGGGGAAAGGCAGGCAGAGAATTCCCTGCTAGCACCTTCTCTGTGCCTGTTCACATTGCTTCGCAGAATCGCTTTTGTGCAGAAAACAGTAACACTTGTTCAGAACGAAAGAAAGCACAGAGCCCCAGATTTGCTGTTGTCCTGGAGAGCTTGCAGAGCACTGGGGAAAGGCAGGCAGAGAATTCCCTGCTAGCACCTTCTCTGTGCCTGGGAAGCACAAGTGTTCACATTGCTTTGCAGAATCGCTTTTGTGCAGAAAACAGTAACACTTGTTCAGAATGAAAGAAAGCACAGAGCCCCAGATTTTATGTTGTCCTGGAGAGCTTGCAGAGCACTGGGGAAAGGCAGGCAGAGAATTCCCTGCTAGCACCTTCTCTGTGCCTGGGAAGCACAAGTGTTCACATTGCTTTGCAGAATCGCTTTTGTGCAGAAAACAGTAACACTTGTTCAGAACGAAAGAAAGCACAGAGCCCCAGATTTTATGTTGTCCTGGAGAGCTTGCAGAGCACTGGGGAAAGGCAGGCAGAGAATTCCCTGCTAGCACCTTCTCTGTGCCTGGGAAGCAGAAGTGTTCACATTGCTTTGCAGAATCGCTTTTGTGCAGAAAACAGTAACACTTGTTCAGAATGAAAGAAAGCACAGAGCCCCAGATTTTATGTTGTCCTGGAGAGCTTGCAGAGCACTGGGGAAAGGCAGGCAGAGAATTCCCTGCTAGCACCTTCTCTGTGCCTGTTCACATTGCTTCGCAGAATCGCTTTTGTGCAGAAAACAGTAACACTTGTTCAGAACGAAAGAAAGCACAGAGCCCCAGATTTTATGTTGTCCTGGAGAGCTTGCAGAGCACTGGGGAAAGGCAGGCAGAGAATTCCCTGCTAGCACCTGCTCTGTGCCTGGGAAGCAGTAGTGTTCACTTTGCTTCGCAGAATCGCTTTTGTGCAGAAAACAGTAACACTTGTTCAGAACGAAAGAAAGCACAGAGCCCCAGATTTGCTGTTGTCCTGGAGAGCTTGCAGAGCACTGGGGAAAGGCAGGCAGAGAATTCCCTGCTAGCACCTTCTCTGTGCCTGGGAAGCACAAGTGTTCACATTGCTTTGCAGAATTGCTTTTGTGCAGAAAACAGTAACACTTGTTCAGAACGAAAGAAAGCACAGAGCCCCAGATTTTATGTTGTCCTGGAGAGCTTGCAGAGCACTGGGGAAAGGCAGGCAGAGAATTCCCTGCTAGCACCTTCTCTGTGCCTGGGAAGCAGAAGTGTTCACATTGCTTTGCAGAATCGCTTTTGTGCAGAAAACAGTAACACTTGTTCAGAACGAAAGAAAGCACAGAGCCCCAGATTTTATGTTGTCCTGGAGAGCTTGCAGAGCACTGGGGAAAGGCAGGCAGAGAATTCCCTGCTAGCACCTTCTCTGTGCCTGGGAAGCACAAGTGTTCACATTGCTTCGCAGAATCGCTTTTGTGCAGAAAACAGTAACACTTGTTCAGAACGAAAGAAAGCACAGAGCCCCAGATTTTATGTTGTCCTGGAGAGCTTGCAGAGCACTGGGGAAAGGCAGGCAGAGAATTCCCTGCTAGCACCTTCTCTGTGCCTGGGAAGCACAAGTGTTCACATTGCTTCGCAGAATCGCTTTTGTGCAGAAAACAGTAACACTTGTTCAGAACGAAAGAAAGCACAGAACCCCAGATTTTATGTTGTCCTGGAGAGCTTGCAGAGCACTAAGGAAAGGCAGGCAGAGAATTCCCTGCTAGCACCTTCTCTGTGCCTGTTCACATTGCTTCGCAGAATCGCTTTTGTGCAGAAAACAGTAACACTTGTTCAGAACGAAAGAAAGCACAGAGCCCCAGATTTTATGTTGTCCTGGAGAGCTTGCAGAGCACTGGGGAAAGGCAGGCAGAGAATTCCCTGCTAGCACCTTCTCTGTGCCTGGGAAGCACAAGTGTTCACATTGCTTCGCAGAATCGCTTTTGTGCAGAAAACAGTAACACTTGTTCAGAACGAAAGAAAGCACAGAGCCCCAGATTTTATGTTGTCCTGGAGAGCTTGCAGAGCACTGGGGAAAGGCAGGCAGAGAATTCCCTGCTAGCACCTTCTCTGTGCCTGGGAAGCACAAGTGTTCACATTGCTTCGCAGAATCGCTTTTGTGCAGAAAACAGTAACACTTGTTCAGAACGAAAGAAAGCACAGAACCCCAGATTTTATGTTGTCCTGGAGAGCTTGGAGAGCACTAAGGAAAGGCAGGCAGAGAATTCCCTGCTAGCACCTTCTCTGTGCCTGTTCACATTGCTTCGCAGAATAGCTTTTGTGCAGAAAACAGTAACACTTGTTCAGAATGAAAGAAAGCACAGAGCCCCAGATTTGCTGTTGTCCTGGAGAGCTTGCAGAGCACTGGGGAAAGGCAGGCAGAGAATTCCCTGATAGCACCTTCTCTGTGCCTGGGAAGCAGAAGTGTTCACATTGCTTCGCAGAATCGCTTTTGTGCAGAAAACAGTAACACTTGTTCAGAACGAAAGAAAGCACAGAGCCCCAGATTTTATGTTGTCCTGGAGAGCTTGCAGAGCACTGGGGAAAGGCAGGCAGAGAATTCCCTGCTAGCACCTTCTCTGTGCCTGGGAAGCACAAGTGTTCACATTGCTTCGCAGAATCGCTTTTGTGCAGAAAACAGTAACACTTGTTCAGAACGAAAGAAAGCACAGAGCCCCAGATTTTATGTTGTCCTGGAGAGCTTGCAGAGCACTGGGGAAAGGCAGGCAGAGAATTCCCTGCTAGCACCTTCTCTGTGCCTGGGAAGCAGAAGTGTTCACATTGCTTTGCAGAATCGCTTTTGTGCAGAAAACAGTAACACTTGTTCAGAACGAAAGAAAGCACAGAGCCCCAGATTTTATGTTGTCCTGGAGAGCTTGCAGAGCACTGGGGAAAGGCAGGCAGAGAATTCCCTGCTAGCACCTTCTCTGTGCCTGGGAAGCAGAAGTGTTCACATTGCTTCGCAGAATCGCTTTTGTGCAGAAAACAGTAACACTTGTTCAGAACGAAAGAAAGCACAGAGCCCCAGATTTTATGTTGTCCTGGAGAGCTTGCAGAGCACTGGGGAAAGGCAGGCAGAGAATTCCCTGCTAGCACCTTCTCTGTGCCTGGGAAGCACAAGTGTTCACATTGCTTCGCAGAATCGCTTTTGTGCAGAAAACAGTAACACTTGTTCAGAACGAAAGAAAGCACAGAGCCCCAGATTTTATGTTGTCCTGGAGAGCTTGCAGAGCACTGGGGAAAGGCAGGCAGAGAATTCCCTGCTAGCACCTTCTCTGTGCCTGGGAAGCACAAGTGTTCACATTGCTTTGCAGAATCGCTTTTGTGCAGAAAACAGTAACACTTGTTCAGAATGAAAGAAAGCACAGAGCCCCAGATTTTATGTTGTCCTGGAGAGCTTGCAGAGCACTGGGGAAAGGCAGGCAGAGAATTCCCTGCTAGCACCTTCTCTGTGCCTGGGAAGCACAAGTGTTCACATTGCTTTGCAGAATCGCTTTTGTGCAGAAAACAGTAACACTTGTTCAGAACGAAAGAAAGCACAGAGCCCCAGATTTTATGTTGTCCTGGAGAGCTTGCAGAGCACTGGGGAAAGGCAGGCAGAGAATTCCCTGCTAGCACCTTCTCTGTGCCTGGGAAGCAGAAGTGTTCACATTGCTTTGCAGAATCGCTTTTGTGCAGAAAACAGTAACACTTGTTCAGAATGAAAGAAAGCACAGAGCCCCAGATTTTATGTTGTCCTGGAGAGCTTGCAGAGCACTGGGGAAAGGCAGGCAGAGAATTCCCTGCTAGCACCTTCTCTGTGCCTGGGAAGCACAAGTGTTCACATTGCTTTGCAGAATCGCTTTTGTGCAGAAAACAGTAACACTTGTTCAGAACGAAAGAAAGCACAGAGCCCCAGATTTGCTGTTGTCCTGGAGAGCTTGCAGAGCACTGGGGAAAGGCAGGCAGAGAATTCCCTGCTAGCACCTTCTCTGTGCCTGGGAAGCACAAGTGTTCACATTGCTTTGCAGAATCGCTTTTGTGCAGAAAACAGTAACACTTGTTCAGAATGAAAGAAAGCACAGAGCCCCAGATTTTATGTTGTCCTGGAGAGCTTGCAGAGCACTGGGGAAAGGCAGGCAGAGAATTCCCTGCTAGCACCTTCTCTGTGCCTGGGAAGCACAAGTGTTCACATTGCTTTGCAGAATCGCTTTTGTGCAGAAAACAGTAACACTTGTTCAGAACGAAAGAAAGCACAGAGCCCCAGATTTTATGTTGTCCTGGAGAGCTTGCAGAGCACTGGGGAAAGGCAGGCAGAGAATTCCCTGCTAGCACCTTCTCTGTGCCTGGGAAGCACAAGTGTTCACATTGCTTCGCAGAATCGCTTTTGTGCAGAAAACAGTAACACTTGTTCAGAATGAAAGAAAGCACAGAGCCCCAGATTTTATGTTGTCCTGGAGAGCTTGCAGAGCACTGGGGAAAGGCAGGCAGAGAATTCCCTGCTAGCACCTTCTCTGTGCCTGGGAAGCAGAAGTGTTCACATTGCTTCGCAGAATCGCTTTTGTGCAGAAAACAGTAACACTTGTTCAGAACGAAAGAAAGCACAGAGCCCCAGATTTTATGTTGTCCTGGAGAGCTTGCAGAGCACTGGGGAAAGGCAGGCAGAGAATTCCCTGCTAGCACCTTCTCTGTGCCTGGGAAGTACAAGTGTTCACATTGCTTCGCAGAATCGCTTTTGTGCAGAAAACAGTAACACTTGTTCAGAATGAAAGAAAGCACAGAGCCCCAGATTTTATGTTGTCCTGGAGAGCTTGCAGAGCACTGGGGAAAGGCAGGCAGAGAATTCCCTGCTAGCACCTTCTCTGTGCCTGTTCACATTGCTTCGCAGAATCGCTTTTGTGCAGAAAACAGTAACACTTGTTCAGAACGAAAGAAAGCACAGAGCCCCAGATTTTATGTTGTCCTGGAGAGCTTGCAGAGCACTGGGGAAAGGCAGGCAGAGAATTCCCTGCTAGCACCTTCTCTGTGCCTGGGAAGCACAAGTGTTCACATTACTTCGCAGAATCGCTTTTGTGCAGAAAACAGTAACACTTGTTCAGAACGAAAGAAAGCACAGAGCCCCAGATTTGCTGTTGTCCTGGAGAGCTTGCAGAGCACTGGGGAAAGGCAGGCAGAGAATTCCCTGCTAGCACCTTCTCTGTGCCTGGGAAGCACAAGTGTTCACATTGCTTCGCAGAATCGCTTTTGTGCAGAAAACAGTAACACTTGTTCAGAACGAAAGAAAGCACAGAGCCCCAGATTTTATGTTGTCCTGGAGAGCTTGCAGAGCACTGGGGAAAGGCAGGCAGAGAATTCCCTGCTAGCACCTTCTCTGTGCCTGGGAAGCACAAGTGTTCACATTGCTTCGCAGAATCGCTTTTGTGCAGAAAACAGTAACACTTGTTCAGAACGAAAGAAAGCACAGAGCCCCAGATTTTATGTTGTCCTGGAGAGCTTGCAGAGCACTGGGGAAAGGCAGGCAGAGAATTCCCTGCTAGCACCTTCTCTGTGCCTGGGAAGCACAAGTGTTCACATTGCTTTGCAGAATCGCTTTTGTGCAGAAAACAGTAACACTTGTTCAGAACGAAAGAAAGCACAGAGCCCCAGATTTTATGTTGTCCTGGAGAGCTTGCAGAGCACTGGGGAAAGGCAGGCAGAGAATTCCCTGCTAGCACCTTCTCTGTGCCTGGGAAGCACAAGTGTTCACATTGCTTTGCAGAATCGCTTTTGTGCAGAAAACAGTAACACTTGTTCAGAACGAAAGAAAGCACAGAGCCCCAGATTTTATGTTGTCCTGGAGAGCTTGCAGAGCACTGGGGAAAGGCAGGCAGAGAATTCCCTGCTAGCACCTTCTCTGTGCCTGTTCACATTGCTTCGCAGAATCGCTTTTGTGCAGAAAACAGTAACACTTGTTCAGAACGAAAGAAAGCACAGAGCCCCAGATTTGCTGTTGTCCTGGAGAGCTTGCAGAGCACTGGGGAAAGGCAGGCAGAGAATTCCCTGCTAGCACCTTCTCTGTGCCTGGGAAGCACAAGTGTTCACATTGCTTTGCAGAATCGCTTTTGTGCAGAAAACAGTAACACTTGTTCAGAACGAAAGAAAGCACAGAGCCCCAGATTTTATGTTGTCCTGGAGAGCTTGCAGAGCACTGGGGAAAGGCAGGCAGAGAATTCCCTGCTAGCACCTTCTCTGTGCCTGGGAAGCACAAGTGTTCACATTGCTTTGCAGAATCGCTTTTGTGCAGAAAACAGTAACACTTGTTCAGAACGAAAGAAAGCACAGAGCCCCAGATTTTATGTTGTCCTGGAGAGCTTGCAGAGCACTGGGGAAAGGCAGGCAGAGAATTCCCTGCTAGCACCTTCTCTGTGCCTGGGAAGCAGAAGTGTTCACATTGCTTTGCAGAATCGCTTTTGTGCAGAAAACAGTAACACTTGTTCAGAATGAAAGAAAGCACAGAGCCCCAGATTTTATGTTGTCCTGGAGAGCTTGCAGAGCACTGGGGAAAGGCAGGCAGAGAATTCCCTGCTAGCACCTTCTCTGTGCCTGGGAAGCAGAAGTGTTCACATTGCTTCGCAGAATCGCTTTTGTGCAGAAAACAGTAACACTTGTTCAGAATGAAAGAAAGCACAGAGCCCCAGATTTTATGTTGTCCTGGAGAGCTTGCAGAGCACTGGGGAAAGGCAGGCAGAGAATTCCCTGCTAGCACCTTCTCTGTGCCTGGGAAGCAGAAGTGTTCACATTGCTTCGCAGAATCGCTTTTGTGCAGAAAACAGTAACACTTGTTCAGAACGAAAGAAAGCACAGAGCCCCAGATTTTATGTTGTCCTGGAGAGCTTGCAGAGCACTGGGGAAAGGCAGGCAGAGAATTCCCTGCTAGCACCTTCTCTGTGCCTGGGAAGTACAAGTGTTCACATTGCTTCGCAGAATCGCTTTTGTGCAGAAAACAGTAACACTTGTTCAGAATGAAAGAAAGCACAGAGCCCCAGATTTTATGTTGTCCTGGAGAGCTTGCAGAGCACTGGGGAAAGGCAGGCAGAGAATTCCCTGCTAGCACCTTCTCTGTGCCTGTTCACATTGCTTCGCAGAATCGCTTTTGTGCAGAAAACAGTAACACTTGTTCAGAACGAAAGAAAGCACAGAGCCCCAGATTTTATGTTGTCCTGGAGAGCTTGCAGAGCACTGGGGAAAGGCAGGCAGAGAATTCCCTGCTAGCACCTTCTCTGTGCCTGGGAAGCACAAGTGTTCACATTGCTTTGCAGAATCGCTTTTGTGCAGAAAACAGTAACACTTGTTCAGAACGAAAGAAAGCACAGAGCCCCAGATTTTATGTTGTCCTGGAGAGCTTGCAGAGCACTGGGGAAAGGCAGGCAGAGAATTCCCTGCTAGCACCTTCTCTGTGCCTGGGAAGCACAAGTGTTCACATTGCTTTGCAGAATCGCTTTTGTGCAGAAAACAGTAACACTTGTTCAGAACGAAAGAAAGCACAGAGCCCCAGATTTTATGTTGTCCTGGAGAGCTTGCAGAGCACTGGGGAAAGGCAGGCAGAGAATTCCCTGCTAGCACCTTCTCTGTGCCTGTTCACATTGCTTCGCAGAATCGCTTTTGTGCAGAAAACAGTAACACTTGTTCAGAACGAAAGAAAGCACAGAGCCCCAGATTTTATGTTGTCCTGGAGAGCTTGCAGAGCACTGGGGAAAGGCAGGCAGAGAATTCCCTGCTAGCACCTTCTCTGTGCCTGGGAAGCAGAAGTGTATACATTGATTCGCAGAATCGCTTTTGTGCAGAAAACAGTAACACTTGTTCAGAACGAAAGAAAGCACAGAGCCCCAGATTTTATGTTGTCCTGGAGAGCTTGCAGAGCACTGGGGAAAGGCAGGCAGAGAATTCCCTGCTAGCACCTTCTCTGTGCCTGGGAAGTACAAGTGTTCACATTGCTTCGCAGAATCGCTTTTGTGCAGAAAACAGTAACACTTGTTCAGAACGAAAGAAAGCACAGAGCCCCAGATTTTATGTTGTCCTGGAGAGCTTGCAGAGCACTGGGGAAAGGCAGGCAAAGAATTCCCTGCTAGCACCTTCTCTGTGCCTGGGAAGCACAAGTGTTCACTTTGCTTCGCAGAATCGCTTTTGTGCAGAAAACAGTAACACTTGTTCAGAATGAAAGAAAGCACAGAGCCCCAGATTTTATGTTGTCCTGGAGAGCTTGCAGAGCACTGAGGAAAGGCAGGCAGAGAATTCCCTGCTAGCACCTTCTCTGTGCCTGTTCACATTGCTTCGCAGAATCGCTTTTGTGCAGAAAACAGTAACACTTGTTCAGAACGAAAGAAAGCACAGAGCCCCAGATTTGCTGTTGGCCTGGAGAGCTTGCAGAGCACTGGGGAAAGGCAGGCAGAGAATTCCCTGCTAGCACCTTCTCTGTGCCTGGGAAGCACAAGTGTTCACATTGCTTTGCAGAATCGCTTTTGTGCAGAAAACAGTAACACTTGTTCAGAACGAAAGAAAGCACAGAGCCCCAGATTTGCTGTTGTCCTGGAGAGCTTGCAGAGCACTGGGGAAAGGCAGGCAGAGAATTCCCTGCTAGCACCTTCTCTGTGCCTGGGAAGCACAAGTGTTCACATTGCTTTGCAGAATCGCTTTTGTGCAGAAAACAGTAACACTTGTTCAGAATGAAAGAAAGCACAGAGCCCCAGATTTTATGTTGTCCTGGAGAGCTTGCAGAGCACTGGGGAAAGGCAGGCAGAGAATTCCCTGCTAGCACCTTCTCTGTGCCTGGGAAGCACAAGTGTTCACATTGCTTTGCAGAATCGCTTTTGTGCAGAAAACAGTAACACTTGTTCAGAACGAAAGAAAGCACAGAGCCCCAGATTTTATGTTGTCCTGGAGAGCTTGCAGAGCACTGGGGAAAGGCAGGCAGAGAATTCCCTGCTAGCACCTTCTCTGTGCCTGGGAAGCAGAAGTGTTCACATTGCTTCGCAGAATCGCTTTTGTGCAGAAAACAGTAACACTTGTTCAGAATGAAAGAAAGCACAGAGCCCCAGATTTTATGTTGTCCTGGAGAGCTTGCAGAGCACTGGGGAAAGGCAGGCAGAGAATTCCCTGCTAGCACCTTCTCTGTGCCTGGGAAGCAGAAGTGTTCACATTGCTTCGCAGAATCGCTTTTGTGCAGAAAACAGTAACACTTGTTCAGAACGAAAGAAAGCACAGAGCCCCAGATTTTATGTTGTCCTGGAGAGCTTGCAGAGCACTGGGGAAAGGCAGGCAGAGAATTCCCTGCTAGCACCTTCTCTGTGCCTGGGAAGTACAAGTGTTCACATTGCTTCGCAGAATCGCTTTTGTGCAGAAAACAGTAACACTTGTTCAGAATGAAAGAAAGCACAGAGCCCCAGATTTTATGTTGTCCTGGAGAGCTTGCAGAGCACTGGGGAAAGGCAGGCAGAGAATTCCCTGCTAGCACCTTCTCTGTGCCTGTTCACATTGCTTCGCAGAATCGCTTTTGTGCAGAAAACAGTAACACTTGTTCAGAACGAAAGAAAGCACAGAGCCCCAGATTTTATGTTGTCCTGGAGAGCTTGCAGAGCACTGGGGAAAGGCAGGCAGAGAATTCCCTGCTAGCACCTTCTCTGTGCCTGGGAAGCACAAGTGTTCACATTACTTCGCAGAATCGCTTTTGTGCAGAAAACAGTAACACTTGTTCAGAACGAAAGAAAGCACAGAGCCCCAGATTTGCTGTTGTCCTGGAGAGCTTGCAGAGCACTGGGGAAAGGCAGGCAGAGAATTCCCTGCTAGCACCTTCTCTGTGCCTGGGAAGCACAAGTGTTCACATTGCTTCGCAGAATCGCTTTTGTGCAGAAAACAGTAACACTTGTTCAGAACGAAAGAAAGCACAGAGCCCCAGATTTTATGTTGTCCTGGAGAGCTTGCAGAGCACTGGGGAAAGGCAGGCAGAGAATTCCCTGCTAGCACCTTCTCTGTGCCTGGGAAGCACAAGTGTTCACATTGCTTCGCAGAATCGCTTTTGTGCAGAAAACAGTAACACTTGTTCAGAACGAAAGAAAGCACAGAGCCCCAGATTTTATGTTGTCCTGGAGAGCTTGCAGAGCACTGGGGAAAGGCAGGCAGAGAATTCCCTGCTAGCACCTTCTCTGTGCCTGGGAAGCACAAGTGTTCACATTGCTTTGCAGAATCGCTTTTGTGCAGAAAACAGTAACACTTGTTCAGAACGAAAGAAAGCACAGAGCCCCAGATTTTATGTTGTCCTGGAGAGCTTGCAGAGCACTGGGGAAAGGCAGGCAGAGAATTCCCTGCTAGCACCTTCTCTGTGCCTGGGAAGCACAAGTGTTCACATTGCTTTGCAGAATCGCTTTTGTGCAGAAAACAGTAACACTTGTTCAGAACGAAAGAAAGCACAGAGCCCCAGATTTTATGTTGTCCTGGAGAGCTTGCAGAGCACTGGGGAAAGGCAGGCAGAGAATTCCCTGCTAGCACCTTCTCTGTGCCTGTTCACATTGCTTCGCAGAATCGCTTTTGTGCAGAAAACAGTAACACTTGTTCAGAACGAAAGAAAGCACAGAGCCCCAGATTTTATGTTGTCCTGGAGAGCTTGCAGAGCACTGGGGAAAGGCAGGCAGAGAATTCCCTGCTAGCACCTTCTCTGTGCCTGGGAAGCAGAAGTGTATACATTGATTCGCAGAATCGCTTTTGTGCAGAAAACAGTAACACTTGTTCAGAACGAAAGAAAGCACAGAGCCCCAGATTTTATGTTGTCCTGGAGAGCTTGCAGAGCACTGGGGAAAGGCAGGCAGAGAATTCCCTGCTAGCACCTTCTCTGTGCCTGGGAAGTACAAGTGTTCACATTGCTTCGCAGAATCGCTTTTGTGCAGAAAACAGTAACACTTGTTCAGAACGAAAGAAAGCACAGAGCCCCAGATTTTATGTTGTCCTGGAGAGCTTGCAGAGCACTGGGGAAAGGCAGGCAAAGAATTCCCTGCTAGCACCTTCTCTGTGCCTGGGAAGCACAAGTGTTCACTTTGCTTCGCAGAATCGCTTTTGTGCAGAAAACAGTAACACTTGTTCAGAATGAAAGAAAGCACAGAGCCCCAGATTTTATGTTGTCCTGGAGAGCTTGCAGAGCACTGAGGAAAGGCAGGCAGAGAATTCCCTGCTAGCACCTTCTCTGTGCCTGTTCACATTGCTTCGCAGAATCGCTTTTGTGCAGAAAACAGTAACACTTGTTCAGAACGAAAGAAAGCACAGAGCCCCAGATTTGCTGTTGGCCTGGAGAGCTTGCAGAGCACTGGGGAAAGGCAGGCAGAGAATTCCCTGCTAGCACCTTCTCTGTGCCTGGGAAGCACAAGTGTTCACATTGCTTCGCAGAATCGCTTTTGTGCAGAAAACAGTAACACTTGTTCAGAACGAAAGAAAGCACAGAGCCCCAGATTTTATGTTGTCCTGGAGAGCTTGCAGAGCACTGGGGAAAGGCAGGCAGAGAATTCCCTGCTAGCACCTTCTCTGTGCCTGGGAAGCACAAGTGTTCACATTGCTTCGCAGAATCGCTTTTGTGCAGAAAACAGTAACACTTGTTCAGAACGAAAGAAAGCACAGAGCCCCAGATTTTATGTTGTCATGGAGAGCTTGCAGAGCACTGGGGAAAGGCAGGCAGAGAATTCCCTGCTAGCACCTTCTCTGTGCCTGGGAAGCACAAGTGTTCACATTGCTTTGCAGAATCGCTTTTGTGCAGAAAACAGTAACACTTGTTCAGAACGAAAGAAAGCACAGAGCCCCAGATTTTATGTTGTCCTGGAGAGCTTGCAGAGCACTGGGGAAAGGCAGGCAGAGAATTCCCTGCTAGCACCTTCTCTGTGCCTGGGAAGCAGAAGTGTTCACATTGCTTTGCAGAATCGCTTTTGTGCAGAAAACAGTAACACTTGTTCAGAACGAAAGAAAGCACAGAGCCCCAGATTTTATGTTGTCCTGGAGAGCTTGCAGAGCACTGGGGAAAGGCAGGCAGAGAATTCCCTGCTAGCACCTTCTCTGTGCCTGGGAAGCACAAGTGTTCACATTGCTTTGCAGAATCGCTTTTGTGCAGAAAACAGTAACACTTGTTCAGAACGAAAGAAAGCACAGAGCCCCAGATTTTATGTTGTCCTGGAGAGCTTGCAGAGCACTGGGGAAAGGCAGGCAGAGAATTCCCTGCTAGCACCTTCTCTGTGCCTGGGAAGCACAAGTGTTCACATTGCTTCGCAGAATCGCTTTTGTGCAGAAAACAGTAACACTTGTTCAGAACGAAAGAAAGCACAGAACCCCAGATTTTATGTTGTCCTGGAGAGCTTGCAGAGCACTAAGGAAAGGCAGGCAGAGAATTCCCTGCTAGCACCTTCTCTGTGCCTGTTCACATTGCTTCGCAGAATCGCTTTTGTGCAGAAAACAGTAACACTTGTTCAGAACGAAAGAAAGCACAGAGCCCCAGATTTTATGTTGTCCTGGAGAGCTTGCAGAGCACTGGGGAAAGGCAGGCAGAGAATTCCCTGCTAGCACCTTCTCTGTGCCTGGGAAGCACAAGTGTTCACATTGCTTCGCAGAATCGCTTTTGTGCAGAAAACAGTAACACTTGTTCAGAACGAAAGAAAGCACAGAGCCCCAGATTTTATGTTGTCCTGGAGAGCTTGCAGAGCACTGGGGAAAGGCAGGCAGAGAATTCCCTGCTAGCACCTTCTCTGTGCCTGGGAAGCACAAGTGTTCACATTGCTTCGCAGAATCGCTTTTGTGCAGAAAACAGTAACACTTGTTCAGAACGAAAGAAAGCACAGAACCCCAGATTTTATGTTGTCCTGGAGAGCTTGGAGAGCACTAAGGAAAGGCAGGCAGAGAATTCCCTGCTAGCACCTTCTCTGTGCCTGTTCACATTGCTTCGCAGAATAGCTTTTGTGCAGAAAACAGTAACACTTGTTCAGAATGAAAGAAAGCACAGAGCCCCAGATTTGCTGTTGTCCTGGAGAGCTTGCAGAGCACTGGGGAAAGGCAGGCAGAGAATTCCCTGCTAGCACCTTCTCTGTGCCTGGGAAGCAGAAGTGTTCACATTGCTTCGCAGAATCGCTTTTGTGCAGAAAACAGTAACACTTGTTCAGAACGAAAGAAAGCACAGAGCCCCAGATTTTATGTTGTCCTGGAGAGCTTGCAGAGCACTGGGGAAAGGCAGGCAGAGAATTCCCTGCTAGCACCTTCTCTGTGCCTGGGAAGCACAAGTGTTCACATTGCTTCGCAGAATCGCTTTTGTGCAGAAAACAGTAACACTTGTTCAGAACGAAAGAAAGCACAGAGCCCCAGATTTTATGTTGTCCTGGAGAGCTTGCAGAGCACTGGGGAAAGGCAGGCAGAGAATTCCCTGCTAGCACCTTCTCTGTGCCTGGGAAGCAGAAGTGTTCACATTGCTTTGCAGAATCGCTTTTGTGCAGAAAACAGTAACACTTGTTCAGAACGAAAGAAAGCACAGAGCCCCAGATTTTATGTTGTCCTGGAGAGCTTGCAGAGCACTGGGGAAAGGCAGGCAGAGAATTCCCTGCTAGCACCTTCTCTGTGCCTGGGAAGCAGAAGTGTTCACATTGCTTCGCAGAATCGCTTTTGTGCAGAAAACAGTAACACTTGTTCAGAACGAAAGAAAGCACAGAGCCCCAGATTTTATGTTGTCCTGGAGAGCTTGCAGAGCACTGGGGAAAGGCAGGCAGAGAATTCCCTGCTAGCACCTTCTCTGTGCCTGGGAAGCACAAGTGTTCACATTGCTTTGCAGAATCGCTTTTGTGCAGAAAACAGTAACACTTGTTCAGAACGAAAGAAAGCACAGAGCCCCAGATTTTATGTTGTCCTGGAGAGCTTGCAGAGCACTGGGGAAAGGCAGGCAGAGAATTCCCTGCTAGCACCTTCTCTGTGCCTGGGAAGCACAAGTGTTCACATTGCTTCGCAGAATCGCTTTTGTGCAGAAAACAGTAACACTTGTTCAGAACGAAAGAAAGCACAGAACCCCAGATTTTATGTTGTCCTGGAGAGCTTGCAGAGCACTAAGGAAAGGCAGGCAGAGAATTCCCTGCTAGCACCTTCTCTGTGCCTGTTCACATTGCTTCGCAGAATCGCTTTTGTGCAGAAAACAGTAACACTTGTTCAGAACGAAAGAAAGCACAGAGCCCCAGATTTTATGTTGTCCTGGAGAGCTTGCAGAGCACTGGGGAAAGGCAGGCAGAGAATTCCCTGCTAGCACCTTCTCTGTGCCTGGGAAGCACAAGTGTTCACATTGCTTCGCAGAATCGCTTTTGTGCAGAAAACAGTAACACTTGTTCAGAACGAAAGAAAGCACAGAGCCCCAGATTTTATGTTGTCCTGGAGAGCTTGCAGAGCACTGGGGAAAGGCAGGCAGAGAATTCCCTGCTAGCACCTTCTCTGTGCCTGGGAAGCACAAGTGTTCACATTGCTTCGCAGAATCGCTTTTGTGCAGAAAACAGTAACACTTGTTCAGAACGAAAGAAAGCACAGAACCCCAGATTTTATGTTGTCCTGGAGAGCTTGGAGAGCACTAAGGAAAGGCAGGCAGAGAATTCCCTGCTAGCACCTTCTCTGTGCCTGTTCACATTGCTTCGCAGAATAGCTTTTGTGCAGAAAACAGTAACACTTGTTCAGAATGAAAGAAAGCACAGAGCCCCAGATTTGCTGTTGTCCTGGAGAGCTTGCAGAGCACTGGGGAAAGGCAGGCAGAGAATTCCCTGCTAGCACCTTCTCTGTGCCTGGGAAGCAGAAGTGTTCACATTGCTTCGCAGAATCGCTTTTGTGCAGAAAACAGTAACACTTGTTCAGAACGAAAGAAAGCACAGAGCCCCAGATTTTATGTTGTCCTGGAGAGCTTGCAGAGCACTGGGGAAAGGCAGGCAGAGAATTCCCTGCTAGCACCTTCTCTGTGCCTGGGAAGCACAAGTGTTCACATTGCTTCGCAGAATCGCTTTTGTGCAGAAAACAGTAACACTTGTTCAGAACGAAAGAAAGCACAGAGCCCCAGATTTTATGTTGTCCTGGAGAGCTTGCAGAGCACTGGGGAAAGGCAGGCAGAGAATTCCCTGCTAGCACCTTCTCTGTGCCTGGGAAGCAGAAGTGTTCACATTGCTTTGCAGAATCGCTTTTGTGCAGAAAACAGTAACACTTGTTCAGAACGAAAGAAAGCACAGAGCCCCAGATTTTATGTTGTCCTGGAGAGCTTGCAGAGCACTGGGGAAAGGCAGGCAGAGAATTCCCTGCTAGCACCTTCTCTGTGCCTGGGAAGCAGAAGTGTTCACATTGCTTCGCAGAATCGCTTTTGTGCAGAAAACAGTAACACTTGTTCAGAACGAAAGAAAGCACAGAGCCCCAGATTTTATGTTGTCCTGGAGAGCTTGCAGAGCACTGGGGAAAGGCAGGCAGAGAATTCCCTGCTAGCACCTTCTCTGTGCCTGGGAAGCACAAGTGTTCACATTGCTTCGCAGAATCGCTTTTGTGCAGAAAACAGTAACACTTGTTCAGAACGAAAGAAAGCACAGAGCCCCAGATTTTATGTTGTCCTGGAGAGCTTGCAGAGCACTGGGGAAAGGCAGGCAGAGAATTCCCTGCTAGCACCTTCTCTGTGCCTGGGAAGCACAAGTGTTCACATTGCTTTGCAGAATCGCTTTTGTGCAGAAAACAGTAACACTTGTTCAGAACGAAAGAAAGCACAGAGCCCCAGATTTGCTGTTGTCCTGGAGAGCTTGCAGAGCACTGGGGAAAGGCAGGCAGAGAATTCCCTGCTAGCACCTTCTCTGTGCCTGGGAAGCACAAGTGTTCACATTGCTTTGCAGAATCGCTTTTGTGCAGAAAACAGTAACACTTGTTCAGAATGAAAGAAAGCACAGAGCCCCAGATTTTATGTTGTCCTGGAGAGCTTGCAGAGCACTGGGGAAAGGCAGGCAGAGAATTCCCTGCTAGCACCTTCTCTGTGCCTGGGAAGCACAAGTGTTCACATTGCTTTGCAGAATCGCTTTTGTGCAGAAAACAGTAACACTTGTTCAGAACGAAAGAAAGCACAGAGCCCCAGATTTTATGTTGTCCTGGAGAGCTTGCAGAGCACTGGGGAAAGGCAGGCAGAGAATTCCCTGCTAGCACCTTCTCTGTGCCTGGGAAGCAGAAGTGTTCACATTGCTTTGCAGAATCGCTTTTGTGCAGAAAACAGTAACACTTGTTCAGAATGAAAGAAAGCACAGAGCCCCAGATTTTATGTTGTCCTGGAGAGCTTGCAGAGCACTGGGGAAAGGCAGGGAGAGAGTTCCCTGCTAGCACCTTCTCTGTGCCTGGGAAGCACAAGTGTTCACATTGCTTTGCAGAATCGCTTTTGTGCAGAAAACAGTAACACTTGTTCAGAACGAAAGAAAGCACAGAGCCCCAGATTTGCTGTTGTCCTGGAGAGCTTGCAGAGCACTGGGGAAAGGCAGGCAGAGAATTCCCTGCTAGCACCTTCTCTGTGCCTGGGAAGCACAAGTGTTCACATTGCTTTGCAGAATCGCTTTTGTGCAGAAAACAGTAACACTTGTTCAGAATGAAAGAAAGCACAGAGCCCCAGATTTTATGTTGTCCTGGAGAGCTTGCAGAGCACTGGGGAAAGGCAGGCAGAGAATTCCCTGCTAGCACCTTCTCTGTGCCTGGGAAGCACAAGTGTTCACATTGCTTTGCAGAATCGCTTTTGTGCAGAAAACAGTAACACTTGTTCAGAACGAAAGAAAGCACAGAGCCCCAGATTTTATGTTGTCCTGGAGAGCTTGCAGAGCACTGGGGAAAGGCAGGCAGAGAATTCCCTGCTAGCACCTTCTCTGTGCCTGGGAAGCAGAAGTGTTCACATTGCTTCGCAGAATCGCTTTTGTGCAGAAAACAGTAACACTTGTTCAGAATGAAAGAAAGCACAGAGCCCCAGATTTTATGTTGTCCTGGAGAGCTTGCAGAGCACTGGGGAAAGGCAGGCAGAGAATTCCCTGCTAGCACCTTCTCTGTGCCTGGGAAGCAGAAGTGTTCACATTGCTTCGCAGAATCGCTTTTGTGCAGAAAACAGTAACACTTGTTCAGAACGAAAGAAAGCACAGAGCCCCAGATTTTATGTTGTCCTGGAGAGCTTGCAGAGCACTGGGGAAAGGCAGGCAGAGAATTCCCTGCTAGCACCTTCTCTGTGCCTGGGAAGTACAAGTGTTCACATTGCTTCGCAGAATCGCTTTTGTGCAGAAAACAGTAACACTTGTTCAGAATGAAAGAAAGCACAGAGCCCCAGATTTTATGTTGTCCTGGAGAGCTTGCAGAGCACTGAGGAAAGGCAGGCAGAGAATTCCCTGCTAGCACCTTCTCTGTGCCTGTTCACATTGCTTCGCAGAATCGCTTTTGTGCAGAAAACAGTAACACTTGTTCAGAACGAAAGAAAGCACAGAGCCCCAGATTTTATGTTGTCCTGGAGAGCTTGCAGAGCACTGGGGAAAGGCAGGCAGAGAATTCCCTGCTAGCACCTTCTCTGTGCCTGGGAAGCACAAGTGTTCACATTACTTCGCAGAATCGCTTTTGTGCAGAAAACAGTAACACTTGTTCAGAACGAAAGAAAGCACAGAGCCCCAGATTTGCTGTTGTCCTGGAGAGCTTGCAGAGCACTGGGGAAAGGCAGGCAGAGAATTCCCTGCTAGCACCTTCTCTGTGCCTGGGAAGCACAAGTGTTCACATTGCTTCGCAGAATCGCTTTTGTGCAGAAAACAGTAACACTTGTTCAGAACGAAAGAAAGCACAGAGCCCCAGATTTTATGTTGTCCTGGAGAGCTTGCAGAGCACTGGGGAAAGGCAGGCAGAGAATTCCCTGCTAGCACCTTCTCTGTGCCTGGGAAGCACAAGTGTTCACATTGCTTCGCAGAATCGCTTTTGTGCAGAAAACAGTAACACTTGTTCAGAACGAAAGAAAGCACAGAGCCCCAGATTTTATGTTGTCCTGGAGAGCTTGCAGAGCACTGGGGAAAGGCAGGCAGAGAATTCCCTGCTAGCACCTTCTCTGTGCCTGGGAAGCACAAGTGTTCACATTGCTTTGCAGAATCGCTTTTGTGCAGAAAACAGTAACACTTGTTCAGAACGAAAGAAAGCACAGAGCCCCAGATTTGCTGTTGTCCTGGAGAGCTTGCAGAGCACTGGGGAAAGGCAGGCAGAGAATTCCCTGCTAGCACCTTCTCTGTGCCTGGGAAGCACAAGTGTTCACATTGCTTTGCAGAATCGCTTTTGTGCAGAAAACAGTAACACTTGTTCAGAACGAAAGAAAGCACAGAGCCCCAGATTTTATGTTGTCCTGGAGAGCTTGCAGAGCACTGGGGAAAGGCAGGCAGAGAATTCCCTGCTAGCACCTTCTCTGTGCCTGGGAAGCACAAGTGTTCACATTGCTTTGCAGAATCGCTTTTGTGCAGAAAACAGTAACACTTGTTCAGAACGAAAGAAAGCACAGAGCCCCAGATTTTATGTTGTCCTGGAGAGCTTGCAGAGCACTGGGGAAAGGCAGGCAGAGAATTCCCTGCTAGCACCTTCTCTGTGCCTGTTCACATTGCTTCGCAGAATCGCTTTTGTGCAGAAAACAGTAACACTTGTTCAGAACGAAAGAAAGCACAGAGCCCCAGATTTTATGTTGTCCTGGAGAGCTTGCAGAGCACTGGGGAAAGGCAGGCAGAGAATTCCCTGCTAGCACCTTCTCTGTGCCTGGGAAGCAGAAGTGTTCACATTGCTTCGCAGAATCGCTTTTGTGCAGAAAACAGTAACACTTGTTCAGAACGAAAGAAAGCACAGAGCCCCAGATTTTATGTTGTCCTGGAGAGCTTGCAGAGCACTGGGGAAAGGCAGGCAGAGAATTCCCTGCTAGCACCTTCTCTGTGCCTGGGAAGTACAAGTGTTCACATTGCTTCGCAGAATCGCTTTTGTGCAGAAAACAGTAACACTTGTTCAGAACGAAAGAAAGCACAGAGCCCCAGATTTTATGTTGTCCTGGAGAGCTTGCAGAGCACTGGGGAAAGGCAGGCAAAGAATTCCCTGCTAGCACCTTCTCTGTGCCTGGGAAGCACAAGTGTTCACTTTGCTTCGCAGAATCGCTTTTGTGCAGAAAACAGTAACACTTGTTCAGAATGAAAGAAAGCACAGAGCCCCAGATTTTATGTTGTCCTGGAGAGCTTGCAGAGCACTGAGGAAAGGCAGGCAGAGAATTCCCTGCTAGCACCTTCTCTGTGCCTGTTCACATTGCTTCGCAGAATCGCTTTTGTGCAGAAAACAGTAACACTTGTTCAGAACGAAAGAAAGCACAGAGCCCCAGATTTGCTGTTGTCCTGGAGAGCTTGCAGAGCACTGGGGAAAGGCAGGCAGAGAATTCCCTGCTAGCACCTTCTCTGTGCCTGGGAAGCAGAAGTGTTCACATTGCTTTGCAGAATCGCTTTTGTGCAGAAAACAGTAACACTTGTTCAGAACGAAAGAAAGCACAGAGCCCCAGATTTTATGTTGTCCTGGAGAGCTTGCAGAGCACTGGGGAAAGGCAGGCAGAGAATTCCCTGCTAGCACCTTCTCTGTGCCTGGGAAGCACAAGTGTTCACATTGCTTCGCAGAATCGCTTTTGTGCAGAAAACAGTAACACTTGTTCAGAACGAAAGAAAGCACAGAGCCCCAGATTTTATGTTGTCATGGAGAGCTTGCAGAGCACTGGGGAAAGGCAGGCAGAGAATTCCCTGCTAGCACCTTCTCTGTGCCTGGGAAGCACAAGTGTTCACATTGCTTTGCAGAATCGCTTTTGTGCAGAAAACAGTAACACTTGTTCAGAACGAAAGAAAGCACAGAGCCCCAGATTTTATGTTGTCCTGGAGAGCTTGCAGAGCACTGGGGAAAGGCAGGCAGAGAATTCCCTGCTAGCACCTTCTCTGTGCCTGGGAAGCACAAGTGTTCACATTGCTTTGCAGAATCGCTTTTGTGCAGAAAACAGTAACACTTGTTCAGAATGAAAGAAAGCACAGAGCCCCAGATTTTATGTTGTCCTGGAGAGCTTGCAGAGCACTGGGGAAAGGCAGGCAGAGAATTCCCTGCTAGCACCTTCTCTGTGCCTGGGAAGCACAAGTGTTCACATTGCTTCGCAGAATCGCTTTTGTGCAGAAAACAGTAACACTTGTTCAGAACGAAAGAAAGCACAGAGCCCCAGATTTTATGTTGTCCTGGAGAGCTTGCAGAGCACTGGGGAAAGGCAGGCAGAGAATTCCCTGCTAGCACCTTCTCTGTGCCTGGGAAGCACAAGTGTTCACATTGCTTCGCAGAATCGCTTTTGTGCAGAAAACAGTAACACTTGTTCAGAACGAAAGAAAGCACAGAGCCCCAGATTTGCTGTTGTCCTGGAGAACTTGCAGAGCACTGGGGAAAGGCAGGCAAAGAATTCCCTGCTAGCACCTTCTCTGTGCCTGGGAAGCACAAGTGTTCACTTTGCTTCGCAGAATCGCTTTTGTGCAGAAAACAGTAACACTTGTTCAGAATGAAAGAAAGCACAGAGCCCCAGATTTTATGTTGTCCTGGAGAGCTTGCAGAGCACTGAGGAAAGGCAGGCAGAGAATTCCCTGCTAGCACCTTCTCTGTGCCTGTTCACATTGCTTCGCAGAATCGCTTTTGTGCAGAAAACAGTAACACTTGTTCAGAACGAAAGAAAGCACAGAGCCCCAGATTTTATGTTGTCCTGGAGAGCTTGCAGTGCACTGGGGAAAGGCAGGCAGAGAATTCCCTGCTAGCACCTTCTCTGTGCCTGGGAAGCACAAGTGTTCACATTACTTCGCAGAATCGCTTTTGTGCAGAAAACAGTAACACTTGTTCAGAACGAAAGAAAGCACAGAGCCCCAGATTTGCTGTTGTCCTGGAGAGCTTGCAGAGCACTGGGGAAAGGCAGGCAGAGAATTCCCTGCTAGCACCTTCTCTGTGCCTGGGAAGCAGAAGTGTTCACATTGCTTCGCAGAATCGCTTTTGTGCAGAAAACAGTAACACTTGTTCAGAATGAAAGAAAGCACAGAGCCCCAGATTTTATGTTGTCCTGGAGAGCTTGCAGAGCACTAAGGAAAGGCAGGCAGAGAATTCCCTGATAGCACCTTCTCTGTGCCTGTTCACATTGCTTCGCAGAATCGCTTTTGTGCAGAAAACAGTAACACTTGTTCAGAACGAAAGAAAGCACAGAGCCCCAGATTTGCTGTTGTCCTGGAGAGCTTGCAGAGCACTGGGGAAAGGCAGGCAGAGAATTCCCTGCTAGCACCTTCTCTGTGCCTGGGAAGCACAAGTGTTCACATTGCTTCGCAGAATCGCTTTTGTGCAGAAAACAGTAACACTTGTTCAGAACGAAAGAAAGCACAGAGCCCCAGATTTTATGTTGTCCTGGAGAGCTTGCAGAGCACTGGGGAAAGGCAGGCAGAGAATTCCCTGCTAGCACCTTCTCTGTGCCTGGGAAGCACAAGTGTTCACATTGCTTCGCAGAATCGCTTTTGTGCAGAAAACAGTAACACTTGTTCAGAACGAAAGAAAGCACAGAGCCCCAGATTTTATGTTGTCCTGGAGAGCTTGCAGAGCACTGGGGAAAGGCAGGCAGAGAATTCCCTGCTAGCACCTTCTCTGTGCCTGGGAAGCAGTAGTGTTCACTTTGCTTCGCAGAATCGCTTTTGTGCAGAAAACAGTAACACTTGTTCAGAACGAAAGAAAGCACAGAGCCCCAGATTTGCTGTTGTCCTGGAGAGCTTGCAGAGCACTGGGGAAAGGCAGGCAGAGAATTCCCTGCTAGCACCTTCTCTGTGCCTGGGAAGCACAAGTGTTCACATTGCTTTGCAGAATCGCTTTTGTGCAGAAAACAGTAACACTTGTTCAGAACGAAAGAAAGCACAGAGCCCCAGATTTTATGTTGTCCTGGAGAGCTTGCAGAGCACTGGGGAAAGGCAGGCAGAGAATTCCCTGCTAGCACCTTCTCTGTGCCTGGGAAGCAGAAGTGTTCACATTGCTTTGCAGAATCGCTTTTGTGCAGAAAACAGTAACACTTGTTCAGAACGAAAGAAAGCACAGAGCCCCAGATTTTATGTTGTCCTGGAGAGCTTGCAGAGCACTGGGGAAAGGCAGGCAGAGAATTCCCTGCTAGCACCTTCTCTGTGCCTGGGAAGCACAAGTGTTCACATTGCTTCGCAGAATCGCTTTTGTGCAGAAAACAGTAACACTTGTTCAGAACGAAAGAAAGCACAGAGCCCCAGATTTTATGTTGTCCTGGAGAGCTTGCAGAGCACTGGGGAAAGGCAGGCAGAGAATTCCCTGCTAGCACCTTCTCTGTGCCTGGGAAGCAGAAGTGTTCACATTGCTTCGCAGAATCGCTTTTGTGCAGAAAACAGTAACACTTGTTCAGAACGAAAGAAAGCACAGAGCCCCAGATTTTATGTTGTCCTGGAGAGCTTGCAGAGCACTGGGGAAAGGCAGGCAGAGAATTCCCTGCTAGCACCTTCTCTGTGCCTGGGAAGCAGAAGTGTTCACATTGCTTCGCAGAATCGCTTTTGTGCAGAAAACAGTAACACTTGTTCAGAACGAAAGAAAGCACAGAGCCCCAGATTTTATGTTGTCCTGGAGAGCTTGCAGAGCACTGGGGAAAGGCAGGCAGAGAATTCCCTGCTAGCACCTTCTCTGTGCCTGGGAAGCAGAAGTGTTCACATTGCTTTGCAGAATCGCCTTTGTGCAGAAAACATTAACACTTGTTCAGAACGAAAGAAAGCACAGAACCCCAGATTTTATGTTGTCCTGGAGAGCTTGCAGAGCACTGAGGAAGGCAGGCAGAGAATTCCCTGCTAGCACCTTCTCTGTGCCTGGGAAGCAGTAGTGTTCACATTGCTTCGCAGAATCGCTTTTGTGCAGAAAACAGTAACACTTGTTCAGAACGAAAGAAAGCACAGAGCCCCAGATTTGCTGTTGTCCTGGAGAGCTTGCAGAGCACTGGGGAAAGGCAGGCAGAGAATTCCCTGCTAGCACCTTCTCTGTGCCTGGGAAGCAGAAGTGTTCACATTGCTTCGCAGAATCGCTTTTGTGCAGAAAACAGTAACACTTGTTCAGAACGAAAGAAAGCACAGAGCCCCAGATTTTATGTTGTCCTGGAGAGCTTGCAGAGCACTGGGGAAAGGCAGGCAGAGAATTCCCTGCTAGCACCTTCTCTGTGCCTGGGAAGCAGAAGTGTTCACATTGCTTTGCAGAATCGCTTTTGTGCAGAAAACAGTAACACTTGTTCAGAATGAAAGAAAGCACAGAGCCCCAGATTTTATGTTGTCCTGGAGAGCTTGCAGAGCACTGGGGAAAGGCAGGCAGAGAATTCCCTGCTAGCACCTTCTCTGTGCCTGGGAAGCAGTAGTGTTCACATTGCTTCGCAGAATCGCTTTTGTGCAGAAAACAGTAACACTTGTTCAGAACGAAAGAAAGCACAGAGCCCCAGATTTTATGTTGTCCTGGAGAGCTTGCAGAGCACTGGGGAAAGGCAGGCAAAGAATTCCCTGCTAGCACCTTCTCTGTGCCTGGGAAGCACAAGTGTTCACTTTGCTTCGCAGAATCGCTTTTGTGCAGAAAACAGTAACACTTGTTCAGAATGAAAGAAAGCACAGAGCCCCAGATTTTATGTTGTCCTGGAGAGCTTGCAGAGCACTGAGGAAAGGCAGGCAGAGAATTCCCTGCTAGCACCTTCTCTGTGCCTGTTCACATTGCTTCGCAGAATCGCTTTTGTGCAGAAAACAGTAACACTTGTTCAGAACGAAAGAAAGCACAGAGCCCCAGATTTTATGTTGTCCTGGAGAGCTTGCAGAGCACTGGGGAAAGGCAGGCAGAGAATTCCCTGCTAGCACCTTCTCTGTGCCTGGGAAGCACAAGTGTTCACATTACTTCGCAGAATCGCTTTTGTGCAGAAAACAGTAACACTTGTTCAGAACGAAAGAAAGCACAGAGCCCCAGATTTGCTGTTGTCCTGGAGAGCTTGCAGAGCACTGGGGAAAGGCAGGCAGAGAATTCCCTGCTAGCACCTTCTCTGTGCCTGGGAAGCAGAAGTGTTCACATTGCTTCGCAGAATCGCTTTTGTGCAGAAAACAGTAACACTTGTTCAGAATGAAAGAAAGCACAGAGCCCCAGATTTTATGTTGTCCTGGAGAGCTTGCAGAGCACTAAGGAAAGGCAGGCAGAGAATTCCCTGATAGCACCTTCTCTGTGCCTGTTCACATTGCTTCGCAGAATCGCTTTTGTGCAGAAAACAGTAACACTTGTTCAGAACGAAAGAAAGCACAGAGCCCCAGATTTGCTGTTGTCCTGGAGAGCTTGCAGAGCACTGGGGAAAGGCAGGCAGAGAATTCCCTGCTAGCACCTTCTCTGTGCCTGGGAAGCACAAGTGTTCACATTGCTTCGCAGAATCGCTTTTGTGCAGAAAACAGTAACACTTGTTCAGAACGAAAGAAAGCACAGAGCCCCAGATTTTATGTTGTCCTGGAGAGCTTGCAGAGCACTGGGGAAAGGCAGGCAGAGAATTCCCTGCTAGCACCTTCTCTGTGCCTGGGAAGCACAAGTGTTCACATTGCTTCGCAGAATCGCTTTTGTGCAGAAAACAGTAACACTTGTTCAGAACGAAAGAAAGCACAGAGCCCCAGATTTTATGTTGTCCTGGAGAGCTTGCAGAGCACTGGGGAAAGGCAGGCAGAGAATTCCCTGCTAGCACCTTCTCTGTGCCTGGGAAGCAGTAGTGTTCACTTTGCTTCGCAGAATCGCTTTTGTGCAGAAAACAGTAACACTTGTTCAGAACGAAAGAAAGCACAGAGCCCCAGATTTGCTGTTGTCCTGGAGAGCTTGCAGAGCACTGGGGAAAGGCAGGCAGAGAATTCCCTGCTAGCACCTTCTCTGTGCCTGGGAAGCACAAGTGTTCACATTGCTTTGCAGAATCGCTTTTGTGCAGAAAACAGTAACACTTGTTCAGAACGAAAGAAAGCACAGAGCCCCAGATTTTATGTTGTCCTGGAGAGCTTGCAGAGCACTGGGGAAAGGCAGGCAGAGAATTCCCTGCTAGCACCTTCTCTGTGCCTGGGAAGCAGAAGTGTTCACATTGCTTTGCAGAATCGCTTTTGTGCAGAAAACAGTAACACTTGTTCAGAACGAAAGAAAGCACAGAGCCCCAGATTTTATGTTGTCCTGGAGAGCTTGCAGAGCACTGGGGAAAGGCAGGCAGAGAATTCCCTGCTAGCACCTTCTCTGTGCCTGGGAAGCACAAGTGTTCACATTGCTTCGCAGAATCGCTTTTGTGCAGAAAACAGTAACACTTGTTCAGAACGAAAGAAAGCACAGAGCCCCAGATTTTATGTTGTCCTGGAGAGCTTGCAGAGCACTGGGGAAAGGCAGGCAGAGAATTCCCTGCTAGCACCTTCTCTGTGCCTGGGAAGCAGAAGTCTTCACATTGCTTCGCAGAATCGCTTTTGTGCAGAAAACAGTAACACTTGTTCAGAACGAAAGAAAGCACAGAGCCCCAGATTTTATGTTGTCCTGGAGAGCTTGCAGAGCACTGGGGAAAGGCAGGCAGAGAATTCCCTGCTAGCACCTTCTCTGTGCCTGGGAAGCAGAAGTGTTCACATTGCTTCGCAGAATCGCTTTTGTGCAGAAAACAGTAACACTTGTTCAGAACGAAAGAAAGCACAGAGCCCCAGATTTTATGTTGTCCTGGAGAGCTTGCAGAGCACTGGGGAAAGGCAGGCAGAGAATTCCCTGCTAGCACCTTCTCTGTGCCTGGGAAGCAGAAGTGTTCACATTGCTTTGCAGAATCGCCTTTGTGCAGAAAACATTAACACTTGTTCAGAACGAAAGAAAGCACAGAACCCCAGATTTTATGTTGTCCTGGAGAGCTTGCAGAGCACTGAGGAAGGCAGGCAGAGAATTCCCTGCTAGCACCTTCTCTGTGCCTGGGAAGCAGTAGTGTTCACATTGCTTCGCAGAATCGCTTTTGTGCAGAAAACAGTAACACTTGTTCAGAACGAAAGAAAGCACAGAGCCCCAGATTTGCTGTTGTCCTGGAGAGCTTGCAGAGCACTGGGGAAAGGCAGGCAGAGAATTCCCTGCTAGCACCTTCTCTGTGCCTGGGAAGCAGAAGTGTTCACATTGCTTCGCAGAATCGCTTTTGTGCAGAAAACAGTAACACTTGTTCAGAACGAAAGAAAGCACAGAGCCCCAGATTTTATGTTGTCCTGGAGAGCTTGCAGAGCACTGGGGAAAGGCAGGCAGAGAATTCCCTGCTAGCACCTTCTCTGTGCCTGGGAAGCAGAAGTGTTCACATTGCTTTGCAGAATCGCTTTTGTGCAGAAAACAGTAACACTTGTTCAGAATGAAAGAAAGCACAGAGCCCCAGATTTTATGTTGTCCTGGAGAGCTTGCAGAGCACTGGGGAAAGGCAGGCAGAGAATTCCCTGCTAGCACCTTCTCTGTGCCTGTTCACATTGCTTCGCAGAATCGCTTTTGTGCAGAAAACAGTAACACTTGTTCAGAACGAAAGAAAGCACAGAGCCCCAGATTTGCTGTTGTCCTGGAGAGCTTGCAGAGCACTGGGGAAAGGCAGGCAGAGAATTCCCTGCTAGCACCTTCTCTGTGCCTGGGAAGCAGAAGTGTTCACATTGCTTCGCAGAATCGCTTTTGTGCAGAAAACAGTAACACTTGTTCAGAACGAAAGAAAGCACAGAGCCCCAGATTTTATGTTGTCCTGGAGAGCTTGCAGAGCACTGGGGAAAGGCAGGCAGAGAATTCCCTGCTAGCACCTTCTCTGTGCCTGGGAAGCAGTAGTGTTCACTTTGCTTCGCAGAATCGCTTTTGTGCAGAAAACAGTAACACTTGTTCAGAACGAAAGAAAGCACAGAACCCCAGATTTTATGTTGTCCTGGAGAGCTTGGAGAGCACTGGGGAAAGGCAGGCAGAGAATTCCCTGCTAGCACCTTCTCTGTGCCTGTTCACATTGCTTCGCAGAATAGCTTTTGTGCAGAAAACAGTAACACTTGTTCAGAATGAAAGAAAGCACAGAGCCCCAGATTTGCTGTTGTCCTGGAGAGCTTGCAGAGCACTGGGGAAAGGCAGGCAGAGAATTCCCTGCTAGCACCTTCTCTGTGCCTGGGAAGCACAAGTGTTCACATTGCTTCGCAGAATCGCTTTTGTGCAGAAAACAGTAACACTTGTTCAGAACGAAAGAAAGCACAGAGCCCCAGATTTTATGTTGTCCTGGAGAGCTTGCAGAGCACTGGGGAAAGGCAGGCAGAGAATTCCCTGCTAGCACCTTCTCTGTGCCTGGGAAGCACAAGTGTTCACATTGCTTCGCAGAATCGCTTTTGTGCAGAAAACAGTAACACTTGTTCAGAACGAAAGAAAGCACAGAGCCCCAGATTTTATGTTGTCCTGGAGAGCTTGCAGAGCACTGGGGAAAGGCAGGCAGAGAATTCCCTGCTAGCACCTTCTCTGTGCCTGGGAAGCACAAGTGTTCACATTGCTTCGCAGAATCGCTTTTGTGCAGAAAACAGTAACACTTGTTCAGAACGAAAGAAAGCACAGAGCCCCAGATTTTATGTTGTCCTGGAGAGCTTGCAGAGCACTGGGGAAAGGCAGGCAGAGAATTCCCTGCTAGCACCTTCTCTGTGCCTGGGAAGCAGAAGTGTTCACATTGCTTCGCAGAATCGCTTTTGTGCAGAAAACAGTAACACTTGTTCAGAATGAAAGAAAGCACAGAGCCCCAGATTTTATGTTGTCCTGGAGAGCTTGCAGAGCACTGGGGAAAGGCAGGCAGAGAATTCCCTGCTAGCACCTTCTCTGTGCCTGGGAAGCAGAAGTGTTCACATTGCTTCGCAGAATCGCTTTTGTGCAGAAAACAGTAACACTTGTTCAGAACGAAAGAAAGCACAGAGCCCCAGATTTTATGTTGTCCTGGAGAGCTTGCAGAGCACTGGGGAAAGGCAGGCAAAGAATTCCCTGCTAGCACCTTCTCTGTGCCTGGGAAGCAGAAGTGTTCACTTTGCTTCGCAGAATCGCTTTTGTGCAGAAAACAGTAACACTTGTTCAGAATGAAAGAAAGCACAGAGCCCCAGATTTTATGTTGTCCTGGAGAGCTTGCAGAGCACTGAGGAAAGGCAGGCAGAGAATTCCCTGCTAGCACCTTCTCTGTGCCTGTTCACATTGCTTCGCAGAATCGCTTTTGTGCAGAAAACAGTAACACTTGTTCAGAACGAAAGAAAGCACAGAGCCCCAGATTTGCTGTTGTCCTGGAGAGCTTGCAGAGCACTGGGGAAAGGCAGGCAGAGAATTCCCTGCTAGCACCTTCTCTGTGCCTGGGAAGCACAAGTGTTCACATTGCTTCGCAGAATCGCTTTTGTGCAGAAAACAGTAACACTTGTTCAGAATGAAAGAAAGCACAGAGCCCCAGATTTTATGTTGTCCTGGAGAGCTTGCAGAGCACTGGGGAAAGGCAGGCAGAGAATTCCCTGCTAGCACCTTCTCTGTGCCTGGGAAGCAGAAGTGTTCACATTGCTTCGCAGAATCGCTTTTGTGCAGAAAACAGTAACACTTGTTCAGAACGAAAGAAAGCACAGAGCCCCAGATTTTATGTTGTCCTGGAGAGCTTGCAGAGCACTGGGGAAAGGCAGGCAGAGAATTCCCTGCTAGCACCTTCTCTGTGCCTGGGAAGCAGTAGTGTTCACTTTGCTTCGCAGAATCGCTTTTGTGCAGAAAACAGTAACACTTGTTCAGAACGAAAGAAAGCACAGAACCCCAGATTTTATGTTGTCCTGGAGAGCTTGGAGAGCACTGAGGAAAGGCAGGCAGAGAATTCCCTGCTAGCACCTTCTCTGTGCCTGTTCACATTGCTTCGCAGAATAGCTTTTGTGCAGAAAACAGTAACACTTGTTCAGAATGAAAGAAAGCACAGAGCCCCAGATTTGCTGTTGTCCTGGAGAGCTTGCAGAGCACTGGGGAAAGGCAGGCAGAGAATTCCCTGCTAGCACCTTCTCTGTGCCTGGGAAGCACAAGTGTTCACATTGCTTCGCAGAATCGCTTTTGTGCAGAAAACAGTAACACTTGTTCAGAACGAAAGAAAGCACAGAGCCCCAGATTTTATGTTGTCCTGGAGAGCTTGCAGAGCACTGGGGAAAGGCAGGCAGAGAATTCCCTGCTAGCACCTTCTCTGTGCCTGGGAAGCACAAGTGTTCACATTGCTTCGCAGAATCGCTTTTGTGCAGAAAACAGTAACACTTGTTCAGAACGAAAGAAAGCACAGAGCCCCAGATTTTATGTTGTCCTGGAGAGCTTGCAGAGCACTGGGGAAAGGCAGGCAGAGAATTCCCTGCTAGCACCTTCTCTGTGCCTGGGAAGCACAAGTGTTCACATTGCTTTGCAGAATCGCTTTTGTGCAGAAAACAGTAACACTTGTTCAGAACGAAAGAAAGCACAGAGCCCCAGATTTTATGTTGTCCTGGAGAGCTTGCAGAGCACTGGGGAAAGGCAGGCAGAGAATTCCCTGCTAGCACCTTCTCTGTGCCTGGGAAGCAGAAGTGTTCACATTGCTTCGCAGAATCGCTTTTGTGCAGAAAACAGTAACACTTGTTCAGAATGAAAGAAAGCACAGAGCCCCAGATTTGCTGTTGTCCTGGAGAGCTTGCAGAGCACTGGGGAAAGGCAGGCAGAGAATTCCCTGCTAGCACCTTCTCTGTGCCTGGGAAGCAGAAGTGTTCACATTGCTTCGCAGAATCGCTTTTGTGCAGAAAACAGTAACACTTGTTCAGAACGAAAGAAAGCACAGAGCCCCAGATTTTATGTTGTCCTGGAGAGCTTGCAGAGCACTGGGGAAAGGCAGGCAAAGAATTCCCTGCTAGCACCTTCTCTGTGCCTGGGAAGCAGAAGTGTTCACTTTGCTTCGCAGAATCGCTTTTGTGCAGAAAACAGTAACACTTGTTCAGAATGAAAGAAAGCACAGAGCCCCAGATTTTATGTTGTCCTGGAGAGCTTGCAGAGCACTGAGGAAAGGCAGGCAGAGAATTCCCTGCTAGCACCTTCTCTGTGCCTGTTCACATTGCTTCGCAGAATCGCTTTTGTGCAGAAAACAGTAACACTTGTTCAGAACGAAAGAAAGCACAGAGCCCCAGATTTGCTGTTGTCCTGGAGAGCTTGCAGAGCACTGGGGAAAGGCAGGCAGAGAATTCCCTGCTAGCACCTTCTCTGTGCCTGGGAAGCACAAGTGTTCACATTGCTTCGCAGAATCGCTTTTGTGCAGAAAACAGTAACACTTGTTCAGAACGAAAGAAAGCACAGAGCCCCAGATTTTATGTTGTCCTGGAGAGCTTGCAGAGCACTGGGGAAAGGCAGGCAGAGAATTCCCTGCTAGCACCTTCTCTGTGCCTGGGAAGCAGAAGTGTTCACATTGCTTTGCAGAATCGCTTTTGTGCAGAAAACAGTAACACTTGTTCAGAATGAAAGAAAGCACAGAGCCCCAGATTTTATGTTGTCCTGGAGAGCTTGCAGAGCACTAAGGAAAGGCAGGCAGAGAATTCCCTGATAGCACCTTCTCTGTGCCTGTTCACATTGCTTCGCAGAATCGCTTTTGTGCAGAAAACAGTAACACTTGTTCAGAACGAAAGAAAGCACAGAGCCCCAGATTTTATGTTGTCCTGGAGAGCTTGCAGAGCACTGGGGAAAGGCAGGCAGAGAATTCCCTGCTAGCACCTTCTCTGTGCCTGGGAAGCACAAGTGTTCACATTGCTTCGCAGAATCGCTTTTGTGCAGAAAACAGTAACACTTGTTCAGAACGAAAGAAAGCACAGAGCCCCAGATTTTATGTTGTCCTGGAGAGCTTGCAGAGCACTGGGGAAAGGCAGGCAGAGAATTCCCTGCTAGCACCTTCTCTGTGCCTGGGAAGCACAAGTGTTCACATTGCTTCGCAGAATCGCTTTTGTGCAGAAAACAGTAACACTTGTTCAGAACGAAAGAAAGCACAGAGCCCCAGATTTTATGTTGTCCTGGAGAGCTTGCAGAGCACTGGGGAAAGGCAGGCAGAGAATTCCCTGCTAGCACCTTCTCTGTGCCTGGGAAGCAGTAGTGTTCACTTTGCTTCGCAGAATCGCTTTTGTGCAGAAAACAGTAACACTTGTTCAGAACGAAAGAAAGCACAGAGCCCCAGATTTGGTGTTGTCCTGGAGAGCTTGCAGAGCACTGGGGAAAGGCAGGCAGAGAATTCCCTGCTAGCACCTTCTCTGTGCCTGGGAAGCAGAAGTGTTCACATTGCTTTGCAGAATTGCTTTTGTGCAGAAAACAGTAACACTTGTTCAGAACGAAAGAAAGCACAGAGCCCCAGATTTTATGTTGTCCTGGAGAGCTTGCAGAGCACTGGGGAAAGGCAGGCAGAGAATTCCCTGCTAGCACCTTCTCTGTGCCTGGGAAGCACAAGTGTTCACATTGCTTTGCAGAATCGCTTTTGTGCAGAAAACAGTAACACTTGTTCAGAACGAAAGAAAGCACAGAGCCCCAGATTTTATGTTGTCCTGGAGAGCTTGCAGAGCACTGGGGAAAGGCAGGCAGAGAATTCCCTGCTAGCACCTTCTCTGTGCCTGGGAAGCACAAGTGTTCACATTGCTTTGCAGAATCGCTTTTGTGCAGAAAACAGTAACACTTGTTCAGAACGAAAGAAAGCACAGAGCCCCAGATTTTATGTTGTCCTGGAGAGCTTGCAGAGCACTGGGGAAAGGCAGGCAGAGAATTCCCTGCTAGCACCTTCTCTGTGCCTGGGAAGCACAAGTGTTCACATTGCTTCGCAGAATCGCTTTTGTGCAGAAAACAGTAACACTTGTTCAGAACGAAAGAAAGCACAGAACCCCAGATTTTATGTTGTCCTGGAGAGCTTGGAGAGCACTAAGGAAAGGCAGGCAGAGAATTCCCTGCTAGCACCTTCTCTGTGCCTGTTCACATTGCTTCGCAGAATAGCTTTTGTGCAGAAAACAGTAACAATTGTTCAGAACGAAAGAAAGCACAGAGCCCCAGATTTTATGTTGTCCTGGAGAGCTTGCAGAGCACTGGGGAAAGGCAGGCAGAGAATTCCCTGCTAGCACCTTCTCTGTGCCTGGGAAGCACAAGTGTTCACATTGCTTCGCAGAATCGCTTTTGTGCAGAAAACAGTAACACTTGTTCAGAACGAAAGAAAGCACAGAGCCCCAGATTTTATGTTGTCCTGGAGAGCTTGCAGAGCACTGGGGAAAGGCAGGCAGAGAATTCCCTGCTAGCACCTTCTCTGTGCCTGGGAAGCACAAGTGTTCACATTGCTTCGCAGAATCGCTTTTGTGCAGAAAACAGTAACACTTGTTCAGAACGAAAGAAAGCACAGAGCCCCAGATTTTATGTTGTCCTGGAGAGCTTGCAGAGCACTGGGGAAAGGCAGGCAGAGAATTCCCTGCTAGCACCTTCTCTGTGCCTGGGAAGCAGAAGTGTTCACATTGCTTTGCAGAATCGCTTTTGTGCAGAAAACAGTAACACTTGTTCAGAATGAAAGAAAGCACAGAGCCCCAGATTTTATGTTGTCCTGGAGAGCTTGCAGAGCACTAAGGAAAGGCAGGCAGAGAATTCCCTGATAGCACCTTCTCTGTGCCTGTTCACATTGCTTCGCAGAATCGCTTTTGTGCAGAAAACAGTAACACTTGTTCAGAACGAAAGAAAGCACAGAGCCCCAGATTTTATGTTGTCCTGGAGAGCTTGCAGAGCACTGGGGAAAGGCAGGCAGAGAATTCCCTGCTAGCACCTTCTCTGTGCCTGGGAAGCACAAGTGTTCACATTGCTTCGCAGAATCGCTTTTGTGCAGAAAACAGTAACACTTGTTCAGAATGAAAGAAAGCACAGAGCCCCAGATTTTATGTTGTCCTGGAGAGCTTGCAGAGCACTGAGGAAAGGCAGGCAGAGAATTCCCTGCTAGCACCTTCTCTGTGCCTGTTCACATTGCTTCGCAGAATCGCTTTTGTGCAGAAAACAGTAACACTTGTTCAGAACGAAAGAAAGCACAGAGCCCCAGATTTGCTGTTGTCCTGGAGAGCTTGCAGAGCACTGGGGAAAGGCAGGCAGAGAATTCCCTGCTAGCACCTTCTCTGTGCCTGGGAAGCACAAGTGTTCACATTGCTTCGCAGAATCGCTTTTGTGCAGAAAACAGTAACACTTGTTCAGAACGAAAGAAAGCACAGAGCCCCAGATTTTATGTTGTCCTGGAGAGCTTGCAGAGCACTGGGGAAAGGCAGGCAGAGAATTCCCTGCTAGCACCTTCTCTGTGCCTGGGAAGCAGAAGTGTTCACATTGCTTTGCAGAATCGCTTTTGTGCAGAAAACAGTAACACTTGTTCAGAATGAAAGAAAGCACAGAGCCCCAGATTTTATGTTGTCCTGGAGAGCTTGCAGAGCACTAAGGAAAGGCAGGCAGAGAATTCCCTGATAGCACCTTCTCTGTGCCTGTTCACATTGCTTCGCAGAATCGCTTTTGTGCAGAAAACAGTAACACTTGTTCAGAACGAAAGAAAGCACAGAGCCCCAGATTTTATGTTGTCCTGGAGAGCTTGCAGAGCACTGGGGAAAGGCAGGCAGAGAATTCCCTGCTAGCACCTTCTCTGTGCCTGGGAAGCACAAGTGTTCACATTGCTTCGCAGAATCGCTTTTGTGCAGAAAACAGTAACACTTGTTCAGAACGAAAGAAAGCACAGAGCCCCAGATTTTATGTTGTCCTGGAGAGCTTGCAGAGCACTGGGGAAAGGCAGGCAGAGAATTCCCTGCTAGCACCTTCTCTGTGCCTGGGAAGCAGTAGTGTTCACTTTGCTTCGCAGAATCGCTTTTGTGCAGAAAACAGTAACACTTGTTCAGAACGAAAGAAAGCACAGAGCCCCAGATTTGGTGTTGTCCTGGAGAGCTTGCAGAGCACTGGGGAAAGGCAGGCAGAGAATTCCCTGCTAGCACCTTCTCTGTGCCTGGGAAGCAGAAGTGTTCACATTGCTTTGCAGAATTGCTTTTGTGCAGAAAACAGTAACACTTGTTCAGAACGAAAGAAAGCACAGAGCCCCAGATTTTATGTTGTCCTGGAGAGCTTGCAGAGCACTGGGGAAAGGCAGGCAGAGAATTCCCTGCTAGCACCTTCTCTGTGCCTGGGAAGCACAAGTGTTCACATTGCTTTGCAGAATCGCTTTTGTGCAGAAAACAGTAACACTTGTTCAGAACGAAAGAAAGCACAGAGCCCCAGATTTTATGTTGTCCTGGAGAGCTTGCAGAGCACTGGGGAAAGGCAGGCAGAGAATTCCCTGCTAGCACCTTCTCTGTGCCTGGGAAGCACAAGTGTTCACATTGCTTTGCAGAATCGCTTTTGTGCAGAAAACAGTAACACTTGTTCAGAACGAAAGAAAGCACAGAGCCCCAGATTTTATGTTGTCCTGGAGAGCTTGCAGAGCACTGGGGAAAGGCAGGCAGAGAATTCCCTGCTAGCACCTTCTCTGTGCCTGGGAAGCACAAGTGTTCACATTGCTTCGCAGAATCGCTTTTGTGCAGAAAACAGTAACACTTGTTCAGAACGAAAGAAAGCACAGAACCCCAGATTTTATGTTGTCCTGGAGAGCTTGGAGAGCACTAAGGAAAGGCAGGCAGAGAATTCCCTGCTAGCACCTTCTCTGTGCCTGTTCACATTGCTTCGCAGAATAGCTTTTGTGCAGAAAACAGTAACAATTGTTCAGAACGAAAGAAAGCACAGAGCCCCAGATTTTATGTTGTCCTGGAGAGCTTGCAGAGCACTGGGGAAAGGCAGGCAGAGAATTCCCTGCTAGCACCTTCTCTGTGCCTGGGAAGCACAAGTGTTCACATTGCTTCGCAGAATCGCTTTTGTGCAGAAAACAGTAACACTTGTTCAGAACGAAAGAAAGCACAGAGCCCCAGATTTTATGTTGTCCTGGAGAGCTTGCAGAGCACTGGGGAAAGGCAGGCAGAGAATTCCCTGCTAGCACCTTCTCTGTGCCTGGGAAGCACAAGTGTTCACATTGCTTCGCAGAATCGCTTTTGTGCAGAAAACAGTAACACTTGTTCAGAACGAAAGAAAGCACAGAGCCCCAGATTTTATGTTGTCCTGGAGAGCTTGCAGAGCACTGGGGAAAGGCAGGCAGAGAATTCCCTGCTAGCACCTTCTCTGTGCCTGGGAAGCAGAAGTGTTCACATTGCTTTGCAGAATCGCTTTTGTGCAGAAAACAGTAACACTTGTTCAGAATGAAAGAAAGCACAGAGCCCCAGATTTTATGTTGTCCTGGAGAGCTTGCAGAGCACTAAGGAAAGGCAGGCAGAGAATTCCCTGATAGCACCTTCTCTGTGCCTGTTCACATTGCTTCGCAGAATCGCTTTTGTGCAGAAAACAGTAACACTTGTTCAGAACGAAAGAAAGCACAGAGCCCCAGATTTTATGTTGTCCTGGAGAGCTTGCAGAGCACTGGGGAAAGGCAGGCAGAGAATTCCCTGCTAGCACCTTCTCTGTGCCTGGGAAGCACAAGTGTTCACATTGCTTCGCAGAATCGCTTTTGTGCAGAAAACAGTAACACTTGTTCAGAACGAAAGAAAGCACAGAGCCCCAGATTTTATGTTGTCCTGGAGAGCTTGCAGAGCACTGGGGAAAGGCAGGCAGAGAATTCCCTGCTAGCACCTTCTCTGTGCCTGGGAAGCACAAGTGTTCACATTGCTTCGCAGAATCGCTTTTGTGCAGAAAACAGTAACACTTGTTCAGAACGAAAGAAAGCACAGAGCCCCAGATTTTATGTTGTCCTGGAGAGCTTGCAGAGCACTGGGGAAAGGCAGGCAGAGAATTCCCTGCTAGCACCTTCTCTGTGCCTGGGAAGCAGTAGTGTTCACTTTGCTTCGCAGAATCGCTTTTGTGCAGAAAACAGTAACACTTGTTCAGAACGAAAGAAAGCACAGAGCCCCAGATTTGGTGTTGTCCTGGAGAGCTTGCAGAGCACTGGGGAAAGGCAGGCAGAGAATTCCCTGCTAGCACCTTCTCTGTGCCTGGGAAGCACAAGTGTTCACATTGCTTTGCAGAATTGCTTTTGTGCAGAAAACAGTAACACTTGTTCAGAACGAAAGAAAGCACAGAGCCCCAGATTTTATGTTGTCCTGGAGAGCTTGCAGAGCACTGGGGAAAGGCAGGCAGAGAATTCCCTGCTAGCACCTTCTCTGTGCCTGGGAAGCACAAGTGTTCACATTGCTTTGCAGAATCGCTTTTGTGCAGAAAACAGTAACACTTGTTCAGAACGAAAGAAAGCACAGAGCCCCAGATTTTATGTTGTCCTGGAGAGCTTGCAGAGCACTGGGGAAAGGCAGGCAGAGAATTCCCTGCTAGCACCTTCTCTGTGCCTGGGAAGCACAAGTGTTCACATTGCTTTGCAGAATCGCTTTTGTGCAGAAAACAGTAACACTTGTTCAGAACGAAAGAAAGCACAGAGCCCCAGATTTTATGTTGTCCTGGAGAGCTTGCAGAGCACTGGGGAAAGGCAGGCAGAGAATTCCCTGCTAGCACCTTCTCTGTGCCTGTTCACATTGCTTCGCAGAATAGCTTTTGTGCAGAAAACAGTAACAATTGTTCAGAACGAAAGAAAGCACAGAGCCCCAGATTTTATGTTGTCCTGGAGAGCTTGCAGAGCACTGGGGAAAGGCAGGCAGAGAATTCCCTGCTAGCACCTTCTCTGTGCCTGGGAAGCACAAGTGTTCACATTGCTTCGCAGAATCGCTTTTGTGCAGAAAACAGTAACACTTGTTCAGAACGAAAGAAAGCACAGAGCCCCAGATTTTATGTTGTCCTGGAGAGCTTGCAGAGCACTGGGGAAAGGCAGGCAGAGAATTCCCTGCTAGCACCTTCTCTGTGCCTGGGAAGCACAAGTGTTCACATTGCTTCGCAGAATCGCTTTTGTGCAGAAAACAGTAACACTTGTTCAGAACGAAAGAAAGCACAGAACCCCAGATTTTATGTTGTCCTGGAGAGCTTGGAGAGCACTAAGGAAAGGCAGGCAGAGAATTCCCTGCTAGCACCTTCTCTGTGCCTGTTCACATTGCTTCGCAGAATAGCTTTTGTGCAGAAAACAGTAACACTTGTTCAGAATGAAAGAAAGCACAGAGCCCCAGATTTGCTGTTGTCCTGGAGAGCTTGCAGAGCACTGGGGAAAGGCAGGCAGAGAATTCCCTGCTAGCACCTTCTCTGTGCCTGGGAAGCACAAGTGTTCACATTGCTTCGCAGAATCGCTTTTGTGCAGAAAACAGTAACACTTGTTCAGAACGAAAGAAAGCACAGAGCCCCAGATTTTATGTTGTCCTGGAGAGCTTGCAGAGCACTGGGGAAAGGCAGGCAGAGAATTCCCTGCTAGCACCTTCTCTGTGCCTGGGAAGCACAAGTGTTCACATTGCTTCGCAGAATCGCTTTTGTGCAGAAAACAGTAACACTTGTTCAGAACGAAAGAAAGCACAGAGCCCCAGATTTTATGTTGTCCTGGAGAGCTTGCAGAGCACTGGGGAAAGGCAGGCAGAGAATTCCCTGCTAGCACCTTCTCTGTGCCTGGGAAGCAGAAGTGTTCACATTGCTTTGCAGAATCGCTTTTGTGCAGAAAACAGTAACACTTGTTCAGAACGAAAGAAAGCACAGAGCCCCAGATTTTATGTTGTCCTGGAGAGCTTGCAGAGCACTGGGGAAAGGCAGGCAGAGAATTCCCTGCTAGCACCTTCTCTGTGCCTGGGAAGCACAAGTGTTCACATTGCTTTGCAGAATCGCTTTTGTGCAGAAAACAGTAACACTTGTTCAGAATGAAAGAAAGCACAGAGCCCCAGATTTTATGTTGTCCTGGAGAGCTTGCAGAGCACTGGGGAAAGGCAGGCAGAGAATTCCCTGCTAGCACCTTCTCTGTGCCTGGGAAGCAGAAGTGTTCACATTGCTTCGCAGAATCGCTTTTGTGCAGAAAACAGTAACACTTGTTCAGAACGAAAGAAAGCACAGAGCCCCAGATTTTATGTTGTCCTGGAGAGCTTGCAGAGCACTGGGGAAAGGCAGGCAGAGAATTCCCTGCTAGCACCTTCTCTGTGCCTGGGAAGCACAAGTGTTCACATTGCTTCGCAGAATCGCTTTTGTGCAGAAAACAGTAACACTTGTTCAGAACGAAAGAAAGCACAGAACCCCAGATTTTATGTTGTCCTGGAGAGCTTGGAGAGCACTAAGGAAAGGCAGGCAGAGAATTCCCTGCTAGCACCTTCTCTGTGCCTGTTCACATTGCTTCGCAGAATAGCTTTTGTGCAGAAAACAGTAACACTTGTTCAGAATGAAAGAAAGCACAGAGCCCCAGATTTGCTGTTGTCCTGGAGAGCTTGCAGAGCACTGGGGAAAGGCAGGCAGAGAATTCCCTGCTAGCACCTTCTCTGTGCCTGGGAAGCACAAGTGTTCACATTGCTTCGCAGAATCGCTTTTGTGCAGAAAACAGTAACACTTGTTCAGAACGAAAGAAAGCACAGAGCCCCAGATTTTATGTTGTCCTGGAGAGCTTGCAGAGCACTGGGGAAAGGCAGGCAGAGAATTCCCTGCTAGCACCTTCTCTGTGCCTGGGAAGCACAAGTGTTCACATTGCTTCGCAGAATCGCTTTTGTGCAGAAAACAGTAACACTTGTTCAGAACGAAAGAAAGCACAGAGCCCCAGATTTTATGTTGTCCTGGAGAGCTTGCAGAGCACTGGGGAAAGGCAGGCAGAGAATTCCCTGCTAGCACCTTCTCTGTGCCTGGGAAGCAGAAGTGTTCACATTGCTTTGCAGAATCGCTTTTGTGCAGAAAACAGTAACACTTGTTCAGAACGAAAGAAAGCACAGAGCCCCAGATTTTATGTTGTCCTGGAGAGCTTGCAGAGCACTGGGGAAAGGCAGGCAGAGAATTCCCTGCTAGCACCTTCTCTGTGCCTGGGAAGCACAAGTGTTCACATTGCTTTGCAGAATCGCTTTTGTGCAGAAAACAGTAACACTTGTTCAGAATGAAAGAAAGCACAGAGCCCCAGATTTTATGTTGTCCTGGAGAGCTTGCAGAGCACTGGGGAAAGGCAGGCAGAGAATTCCCTGCTAGCACCTTCTCTGTGCCTGGGAAGCAGAAGTGTTCACATTGCTTCGCAGAATCGCTTTTGTGCAGAAAACAGTAACACTTGTTCAGAACGAAAGAAAGCACAGAGCCCCAGATTTTATGTTGTCCTGGAGAGCTTGCAGAGCACTGGGGAAAGGCAGGCAGAGAATTCCCTGCTAGCACCTTCTCTGTGCCTGGGAAGCAGAAGTGTTCACATTGCTTCGCAGAATCGCTTTTGTGCAGAAAACAGTAACACTTGTTCAGAACGAAAGAAAGCACAGAGCCCCAGATTTTATGTTGTCCTGGAGAGCTTGCAGAGCACTGGGGAAAGGCAGGCAGAGAATTCCCTGCTAGCACCTTCTCTGTGCCTGGGAAGCAGAAGTGTTCACATTGCTTCGCAGAATCGCTTTTGTGCAGAAAACAGTAACACTTGTTCAGAACGAAAGAAAGCACAGAGCCCCAGATTTTATGTTGTCCTGGAGAGCTTGCAGAGCACTGGGGAAAGGCAGGCAGAGAATTCCCTGCTAGCACCTTCTCTGTGCCTGGGAAGCACAAGTGTTCACATTGCTTCGCAGAATCGCTTTTGTGCAGAAAACAGTAACACTTGTTCAGAACGAAAGAAAGCACAGAGCCCCAGATTTTATGTTGTCCTGGAGAGCTTGCAGAGCACTGGGGAAAGGCAGGCAGAGAATTCCCTGCTAGCACCTTCTCTGTGCCTGGGAAGCAGTAGTGTTCACTTTGCTTCGCAGAATCGCTTTTGTGCAGAAAACAGTAACACTTGTTCAGAACGAAAGAAAGCACAGAGCCCCAGATTTGGTGTTGTCCTGGAGAGCTTGCAGAGCACTGGGGAAAGGCAGGCAGAGAATTCCCTGCTAGCACCTTCTCTGTGCCTGGGAAGCAGAAGTGTTCACATTGCTTTGCAGAATTGCTTTTGTGCAGAAAACAGTAACACTTGTTCAGAACGAAAGAAAGCACAGAGCCCCAGATTTTATGTTGTCCTGGAGAGCTTGCAGAGCACTGGGGAAAGGCAGGCAGAGAATTCCCTGCTAGCACCTTCTCTGTGCCTGGGAAGCACAAGTGTTCACATTGCTTTGCAGAATCGCTTTTGTGCAGAAAACAGTAACACTTGTTCAGAACGAAAGAAAGCACAGAGCCCCAGATTTTATGTTGTCCTGGAGAGCTTGCAGAGCACTGGGGAAAGGCAGGCAGAGAATTCCCTGCTAGCACCTTCTCTGTGCCTGGGAAGCAGTAGTGTTCACTTTGCTTCGCAGAATCGCTTTTGTGCAGAAAACAGTAACACTTGTTCAGAACGAAAGAAAGCACAGAGCCCCAGATTTGGTGTTGTCCTGGAGAGCTTGCAGAGCACTGGGGAAAGGCAGGCAGAGAATTCCCTGCTAGCACCTTCTCTGTGCCTGGGAAGCAGAAGTGTTCACATTGCTTTGCAGAATTGCTTTTGTGCAGAAAACAGTAACACTTGTTCAGAACGAAAGAAAGCACAGAGCCCCAGATTTTATGTTGTCCTGGAGAGCTTGCAGAGCACTGGGGAAAGGCAGGCAGAGAATTCCCTGCTAGCACCTTCTCTGTGCCTGGGAAGCACAAGTGTTCACATTGCTTTGCAGAATCGCTTTTGTGCAGAAAACAGTAACACTTGTTCAGAACGAAAGAAAGCACAGAGCCCCAGATTTTATGTTGTCCTGGAGAGCTTGCAGAGCACTGGGGAAAGGCAGGCAGAGAATTCCCTGCTAGCACCTTCTCTGTGCCTGGGAAGCACAAGTGTTCACATTGCTTTGCAGAATCGCTTTTGTGCAGAAAACAGTAACACTTGTTCAGAACGAAAGAAAGCACAGAGCCCCAGATTTTATGTTGTCCTGGAGAGCTTGCAGAGCACTGGGGAAAGGCAGGCAGAGAATTCCCTGCTAGCACCTTCTCTGTGCCTGGGAAGCACAAGTGTTCACATTGCTTCGCAGAATCGCTTTTGTGCAGAAAACAGTAACACTTGTTCAGAACGAAAGAAAGCACAGAGCCCCAGATTTTATGTTGTCCTGGAGAGCTTGCAGAGCACTGGGGAAAGGCAGGCAGAGAATTCCCTGCTAGCACCTTCTCTGTGCCTGGGAAGCACAAGTGTTCACATTGCTTCGCAGAATCGCTTTTGTGCAGAAAACAGTAACACTTGTTCAGAACGAAAGAAAGCACAGAGCCCCAGATTTTATGTTGTCCTGGAGAGCTTGCAGAGCACTGGGGAAAGGCAGGCAGAGAATTCCCTGCTAGCACCTTCTCTGTGCCTGGGAAGCAGAAGTGTTCACATTGCTTTGCAGAATCGCTTTTGTGCAGAAAACAGTAACACTTGTTCAGAATGAAAGAAAGCACAGAGCCCCAGATTTTATGTTGTCCTGGAGAGCTTGCAGAGCACTAAGGAAAGGCAGGCAGAGAATTCCCTGATAGCACCTTCTCTGTGCCTGTTCACATTGCTTCGCAGAATCGCTTTTGTGCAGAAAACAGTAACACTTGTTCAGAACGAAAGAAAGCACAGAGCCCCAGATTTTATGTTGTCCTGGAGAGCTTGCAGAGCACTGGGGAAAGGCAGGCAGAGAATTCCCTGCTAGCACCTTCTCTGTGCCTGGGAAGCACAAGTGTTCACATTGCTTCGCAGAATCGCTTTTGTGCAGAAAACAGTAACACTTGTTCAGAACGAAAGAAAGCACAGAGCCCCAGATTTTATGTTGTCCTGGAGAGCTTGCAGAGCACTGGGGAAAGGCAGGCAGAGAATTCCCTGCTAGCACCTTCTCTGTGCCTGGGAAGCACAAGTGTTCACATTGCTTCGCAGAATCGCTTTTGTGCAGAAAACAGTAACACTTGTTCAGAACGAAAGAAAGCACAGAGCCCCAGATTTTATGTTGTCCTGGAGAGCTTGCAGAGCACTGGGGAAAGGCAGGCAGAGAATTCCCTGCTAGCACCTTCTCTGTGCCTGGGAAGCAGTAGTGTTCACTTTGCTTCGCAGAATCGCTTTTGTGCAGAAAACAGTAACACTTGTTCAGAACGAAAGAAAGCACAGAGCCCCAGATTTGGTGTTGTCCTGGAGAGCTTGCAGAGCACTGGGGAAAGGCAGGCAGAGAATTCCCTGCTAGCACCTTCTCTGTGCCTGGGAAGCAGAAGTGTTCACATTGCTTTGCAGAATTGCTTTTGTGCAGAAAACAGTAACACTTGTTCAGAACGAAAGAAAGCACAGAGCCCCAGATTTTATGTTGTCCTGGAGAGCTTGCAGAGCACTGGGGAAAGGCAGGCAGAGAATTCCCTGCTAGCACCTTCTCTGTGCCTGGGAAGCACAAGTGTTCACATTGCTTTGCAGAATCGCTTTTGTGCAGAAAACAGTAACACTTGTTCAGAACGAAAGAAAGCACAGAGCCCCAGATTTTATGTTGTCCTGGAGAGCTTGCAGAGCACTGGGGAAAGGCAGGCAGAGAATTCCCTGCTAGCACCTTCTCTGTGCCTGGGAAGCACAAGTGTTCACATTGCTTTGCAGAATCGCTTTTGTGCAGAAAACAGTAACACTTGTTCAGAACGAAAGAAAGCACAGAGCCCCAGATTTTATGTTGTCCTGGAGAGCTTGCAGAGCACTGGGGAAAGGCAGGCAGAGAATTCCCTGCTAGCACCTTCTCTGTGCCTGGGAAGCACAAGTGTTCACATTGCTTCGCAGAATCGCTTTTGTGCAGAAAACAGTAACACTTGTTCAGAACGAAAGAAAGCACAGAACCCCAGATTTTATGTTGTCCTGGAGAGCTTGGAGAGCACTAAGGAAAGGCAGGCAGAGAATTCCCTGCTAGCACCTTCTCTGTGCCTGTTCACATTGCTTCGCAGAATAGCTTTTGTGCAGAAAACAGTAACAATTGTTCAGAACGAAAGAAAGCACAGAGCCCCAGATTTTATGTTGTCCTGGAGAGCTTGCAGAGCACTGGGGAAAGGCAGGCAGAGAATTCCCTGCTAGCACCTTCTCTGTGCCTGGGAAGCACAAGTGTTCACATTGCTTCGCAGAATCGCTTTTGTGCAGAAAACAGTAACACTTGTTCAGAACGAAAGAAAGCACAGAGCCCCAGATTTTATGTTGTCCTGGAGAGCTTGCAGAGCACTGGGGAAAGGCAGGCAGAGAATTCCCTGCTAGCACCTTCTCTGTGCCTGGGAAGCACAAGTGTTCACATTGCTTCGCAGAATCGCTTTTGTGCAGAAAACAGTAACACTTGTTCAGAACGAAAGAAAGCACAGAACCCCAGATTTTATGTTGTCCTGGAGAGCTTGGAGAGCACTAAGGAAAGGCAGGCAGAGAATTCCCTGCTAGCACCTTCTCTGTGCCTGTTCACATTGCTTCGCAGAATAGCTTTTGTGCAGAAAACAGTAACACTTGTTCAGAATGAAAGAAAGCACAGAGCCCCAGATTTGCTGTTGTCCTGGAGAGCTTGCAGAGCACTGGGGAAAGGCAGGCAGAGAATTCCCTGCTAGCACCTTCTCTGTGCCTGGGAAGCACAAGTGTTCACATTGCTTCGCAGAATCGCTTTTGTGCAGAAAACAGTAACACTTGTTCAGAACGAAAGAAAGCACAGAGCCCCAGATTTTATGTTGTCCTGGAGAGCTTGCAGAGCACTGGGGAAAGGCAGGCAGAGAATTCCCTGCTAGCACCTTCTCTGTGCCTGGGAAGCACAAGTGTTCACATTGCTTCGCAGAATCGCTTTTGTGCAGAAAACAGTAACACTTGTTCAGAACGAAAGAAAGCACAGAGCCCCAGATTTTATGTTGTCCTGGAGAGCTTGCAGAGCACTGGGGAAAGGCAGGCAGAGAATTCCCTGCTAGCACCTTCTCTGTGCCTGGGAAGCAGAAGTGTTCACATTGCTTTGCAGAATCGCTTTTGTGCAGAAAACAGTAACACTTGTTCAGAACGAAAGAAAGCACAGAGCCCCAGATTTTATGTTGTCCTGGAGAGCTTGCAGAGCACTGGGGAAAGGCAGGCAGAGAATTCCCTGCTAGCACCTTCTCTGTGCCTGGGAAGCAGAAGTCTTCACATTGCTTCGCAGAATCGCTTTTGTGCAGAAAACAATAACACCTGTTCAGAACGAAAGAAAGCACAGAGCCCCAGATTTTATGTTGTCCTGGAGAGCTTGCAGAGCACTGGGGAAAGGCAGGCAGAGAATTCCCTGCTAGCACCTTCTCTGTGCCTGGGAAGCACAAGTGTTCACATTGCTTCGCAGAATCGCTTTTGTGCAGAAAACAGTAACACTTGTTCAGAACGAAAGAAAGCACAGAGCCCCAGATTTTATGTTGTCCTGGAGAGCTTGCAGAGCACTGGGGAAAGGCAGGCAGAGAATTCCCTGCTAGCACCTTCTCTGTGCCTGGGAAGCACAAGTGTTCACATTGCTTCGCAGAATCGCTTTTGTGCAGAAAACAGTAACACTTGTTCAGAACGAAAGAAAGCACAGAGCCCCAGATTTTATGTTGTCCTGGAGAGCTTGCAGAGCACTGGGGAAAGGCAGGCAGAGAATTCCCTGCTAGCACCTTCTCTGTGCCTGGGAAGCACAAGTGTTCACATTGCTTCGCAGAATCGCTTTTGTGCAGAAAACAGTAACACTTGTTCAGAACGAAAGAAAGCACAGAGCCCCAGATTTTATGTTGTCCTGGAGAGCTTGCAGAGCACTGGGGAAAGGCAGGCAGAGAATTCCCTGCTAGCACCTTCTCTGTGCCTGGGAAGCAGAAGTGTTCACATTGCTTTGCAGAATCGCTTTTGTGCAGAAAACAGTAACACTTGTTCAGAATGAAAGAAAGCACAGAGCCCCAGATTTTATGTTGTCCTGGAGAGCTTGCAGAGCACTAAGGAAAGGCAGGCAGAGAATTCCCTGATAGCACCTTCTCTGTGCCTGTTCACATTGCTTCGCAGAATCGCTTTTGTGCAGAAAACAGTAACACTTGTTCAGAACGAAAGAAAGCACAGAGCCCCAGATTTTATGTTGTCCTGGAGAGCTTGCAGAGCACTGGGGAAAGGCAGGCAGAGAATTCCCTGCTAGCACCTTCTCTGTGCCTGGGAAGCACAAGTGTTCACATTGCTTCGCAGAATCGCTTTTGTGCAGAAAACAGTAACACTTGTTCAGAACGAAAGAAAGCACAGAGCCCCAGATTTTATGTTGTCCTGGAGAGCTTGCAGAGCACTGGGGAAAGGCAGGCAGAGAATTCCCTGCTAGCACCTTCTCTGTGCCTGGGAAGCACAAGTGTTCACATTGCTTCGCAGAATCGCTTTTGTGCAGAAAACAGTAACACTTGTTCAGAACGAAAGAAAGCACAGAGCCCCAGATTTTATGTTGTCCTGGAGAGCTTGCAGAGCACTGGGGAAAGGCAGGCAGAGAATTCCCTGCTAGCACCTTCTCTGTGCCTGGGAAGCAGTAGTGTTCACTTTGCTTCGCAGAATCGCTTTTGTGCAGAAAACAGTAACACTTGTTCAGAACGAAAGAAAGCACAGAGCCCCAGATTTGGTGTTGTCCTGGAGAGCTTGCAGAGCACTGGGGAAAGGCAGGCAGAGAATTCCCTGCTAGCACCTTCTCTGTGCCTGGGAAGCAGAAGTGTTCACATTGCTTTGCAGAATTGCTTTTGTGCAGAAAACAGTAACACTTGTTCAGAACGAAAGAAAGCACAGAGCCCCAGATTTTATGTTGTCCTGGAGAGCTTGCAGAGCACTGGGGAAAGGCAGGCAGAGAATTCCCTGCTAGCACCTTCTCTGTGCCTGGGAAGCACAAGTGTTCACATTGCTTTGCAGAATCGCTTTTGTGCAGAAAACAGTAACACTTGTTCAGAACGAAAGAAAGCACAGAGCCCCAGATTTTATGTTGTCCTGGAGAGCTTGCAGAGCACTGGGGAAAGGCAGGCAGAGAATTCCCTGCTAGCACCTTCTCTGTGCCTGGGAAGCACAAGTGTTCACATTGCTTTGCAGAATCGCTTTTGTGCAGAAAACAGTAACACTTGTTCAGAACGAAAGAAAGCACAGAGCCCCAGATTTTATGTTGTCCTGGAGAGCTTGCAGAGCACTGGGGAAAGGCAGGCAGAGAATTCCCTGCTAGCACCTTCTCTGTGCCTGGGAAGCACAAGTGTTCACATTGCTTCGCAGAATCGCTTTTGTGCAGAAAACAGTAACACTTGTTCAGAACGAAAGAAAGCACAGAGCCCCAGATTTTATGTTGTCCTGGAGAGCTTGCAGAGCACTGGGGAAAGGCAGGCAGAGAATTCCCTGCTAGCACCTTCTCTGTGCCTGGGAAGCACAAGTGTTCACATTGCTTCGCAGAATCGCTTTTGTGCAGAAAACAGTAACACTTGTTCAGAACGAAAGAAAGCACAGAACCCCAGATTTTATGTTGTCCTGGAGAGCTTGGAGAGCACTAAGGAAAGGCAGGCAGAGAATTCCCTGCTAGCACCTTCTCTGTGCCTGTTCACATTGCTTCGCAGAATAGCTTTTGTGCAGAAAACAGTAACACTTGTTCAGAATGAAAGAAAGCACAGAGCCCCAGATTTGCTGTTGTCCTGGAGAGCTTGCAGAGCACTGGGGAAAGGCAGGCAGAGAATTCCCTGCTAGCACCTTCTCTGTGCCTGGGAAGCACAAGTGTTCACATTGCTTCGCAGAATCGCTTTTGTGCAGAAAACAGTAACACTTGTTCAGAACGAAAGAAAGCACAGAGCCCCAGATTTTATGTTGTCCTGGAGAGCTTGCAGAGCACTGGGGAAAGGCAGGCAGAGAATTCCCTGCTAGCACCTTCTCTGTGCCTGGGAAGCACAAGTGTTCACATTGCTTCGCAGAATCGCTTTTGTGCAGAAAACAGTAACACTTGTTCAGAACGAAAGAAAGCACAGAGCCCCAGATTTTATGTTGTCCTGGAGAGCTTGCAGAGCACTGGGGAAAGGCAGGCAGAGAATTCCCTGCTAGCACCTTCTCTGTGCCTGGGAAGCAGAAGTGTTCACATTGCTTTGCAGAATCGCTTTTGTGCAGAAAACAGTAACACTTGTTCAGAACGAAAGAAAGCACAGAGCCCCAGATTTTATGTTGTCCTGGAGAGCTTGCAGAGCACTGGGGAAAGGCAGGCAGAGAATTCCCTGCTAGCACCTTCTCTGTGCCTGGGAAGCAGAAGTGTTCACATTGCTTTGCAGAATCGCTTTTGTGCAGAAAACAGTAACACTTGTTCAGAACGAAAGAAAGCACAGAGCCCCAGATTTTATGTTGTCCTGGAGAGCTTGCAGAGCACTGGGGAAAGGCAGGCAGAGAATTCCCTGCTAGCACCTTCTCTGTGCCTGGGAAGCACAAGTGTTCACATTGCTTCGCAGAATCGCTTTTGTGCAGAAAACAGTAACACTTGTTCAGAACGAAAGAAAGCACAGAGCCCCAGATTTTATGTTGTCCTGGAGAGCTTGCAGAGCACTGGGGAAAGGCAGGCAGAGAATTCCCTGCTAGCACCTTCTCTGTGCCTGGGAAGCAGTAGTGTTCACTTTGCTTCGCAGAATCGCTTTTGTGCAGAAAACAGTAACACTTGTTCAGAACGAAAGAAAGCACAGAGCCCCAGATTTGGTGTTGTCCTGGAGAGCTTGCAGAGCACTGGGGAAAGGCAGGCAGAGAATTCCCTGCTAGCACCTTCTCTGTGCCTGGGAAGCAGAAGTGTTCACATTGCTTTGCAGAATTGCTTTTGTGCAGAAAACAGTAACACTTGTTCAGAACGAAAGAAAGCACAGAGCCCCAGATTTTATGTTGTCCTGGAGAGCTTGCAGAGCACTGGGGAAAGGCAGGCAGAGAATTCCCTGCTAGCACCTTCTCTGTGCCTGGGAAGCACAAGTGTTCACATTGCTTTGCAGAATCGCTTTTGTGCAGAAAACAGTAACACTTGTTCAGAACGAAAGAAAGCACAGAGCCCCAGATTTTATGTTGTCCTGGAGAGCTTGCAGAGCACTGGGGAAAGGCAGGCAGAGAATTCCCTGCTAGCACCTTCTCTGTGCCTGGGAAGCACAAGTGTTCACATTGCTTTGCAGAATCGCTTTTGTGCAGAAAACAGTAACACTTGTTCAGAACGAAAGAAAGCACAGAGCCCCAGATTTTATGTTGTCCTGGAGAGCTTGCAGAGCACTGGGGAAAGGCAGGCAGAGAATTCCCTGCTAGCACCTTCTCTGTGCCTGGGAAGCACAAGTGTTCACATTGCTTCGCAGAATCGCTTTTGTGCAGAAAACAGTAACACTTGTTCAGAACGAAAGAAAGCACAGAACCCCAGATTTTATGTTGTCCTGGAGAGCTTGGAGAGCACTAAGGAAAGGCAGGCAGAGAATTCCCTGCTAGCACCTTCTCTGTGCCTGTTCACATTGCTTCGCAGAATAGCTTTTGTGCAGAAAACAGTAACAATTGTTCAGAACGAAAGAAAGCACAGAGCCCCAGATTTTATGTTGTCCTGGAGAGCTTGCAGAGCACTGGGGAAAGGCAGGCAGAGAATTCCCTGCTAGCACCTTCTCTGTGCCTGGGAAGCACAAGTGTTCACATTGCTTCGCAGAATCGCTTTTGTGCAGAAAACAGTAACACTTGTTCAGAACGAAAGAAAGCACAGAGCCCCAGATTTTATGTTGTCCTGGAGAGCTTGCAGAGCACTGGGGAAAGGCAGGCAGAGAATTCCCTGCTAGCACCTTCTCTGTGCCTGGGAAGCACAAGTGTTCACATTGCTTCGCAGAATCGCTTTTGTGCAGAAAACAGTAACACTTGTTCAGAACGAAAGAAAGCACAGAGCCCCAGATTTTATGTTGTCCTGGAGAGCTTGCAGAGCACTGGGGAAAGGCAGGCAGAGAATTCCCTGCTAGCACCTTCTCTGTGCCTGGGAAGCAGAAGTGTTCACATTGCTTTGCAGAATCGCTTTTGTGCAGAAAACAGTAACACTTGTTCAGAACGAAAGAAAGCACAGAGCCCCAGATTTTATGTTGTCCTGGAGAGCTTGCAGAGCACTGGGGAAAGGCAGGCAGAGAATTCCCTGCTAGCACCTTCTCTGTGCCTGGGAAGCACAAGTGTTCACATTGCTTTGCAGAATCGCTTTTGTGCAGAAAACAGTAACACTTGTTCAGAATGAAAGAAAGCACAGAGCCCCAGATTTTATGTTGTCCTGGAGAGCTTGCAGAGCACTGGGGAAAGGCAGGCAGAGAATTCCCTGCTAGCACCTTCTCTGTGCCTGGGAAGCAGAAGTGTTCACATTGCTTCGCAGAATCGCTTTTGTGCAGAAAACAGTAACACTTGTTCAGAACGAAAGAAAGCACAGAGCCCCAGATTTTATGTTGTCCTGGAGAGCTTGCAGAGCACTGGGGAAAGGCAGGCAGAGAATTCCCTGCTAGCACCTTCTCTGTGCCTGGGAAGCACAAGTGTTCACATTGCTTCGCAGAATCGCTTTTGTGCAGAAAACAGTAACACTTGTTCAGAACGAAAGAAAGCACAGAACCCCAGATTTTATGTTGTCCTGGAGAGCTTGGAGAGCACTAAGGAAAGGCAGGCAGAGAATTCCCTGCTAGCACCTTCTCTGTGCCTGTTCACATTGCTTCGCAGAATAGCTTTTGTGCAGAAAACAGTAACACTTGTTCAGAATGAAAGAAAGCACAGAGCCCCAGATTTGCTGTTGTCCTGGAGAGCTTGCAGAGCACTGGGGAAAGGCAGGCAGAGAATTCCCTGCTAGCACCTTCTCTGTGCCTGGGAAGCAGAAGTGTTCACATTGCTTCGCAGAATCGCTTTTGTGCAGAAAACAGTAACACTTGTTCAGAACGAAAGAAAGCACAGAGCCCCAGATTTTATGTTGTCCTGGAGAGCTTGCAGAGCACTGGGGAAAGGCAGGCAGAGAATTCCCTGCTAGCACCTTCTCTGTGCCTGGGAAGCACAAGTGTTCACATTGCTTCGCAGAATCGCTTTTGTGCAGAAAACAGTAACACTTGTTCAGAACGAAAGAAAGCACAGAGCCCCAGATTTTATGTTGTCCTGGAGAGCTTGCAGAGCACTGGGGAAAGGCAGGCAGAGAATTCCCTGCTAGCACCTTCTCTGTGCCTGGGAAGCACAAGTGTTCACATTGCTTTGCAGAATCGCTTTTGTGCAGAAAACAGTAACACTTGTTCAGAACGAAAGAAAGCACAGAGCCCCAGATTTGCTGTTGTCCTGGAGAGCTTGCAGAGCACTGGGGAAAGGCAGGCAGAGAATTCCCTGCTAGCACCTTCTCTGTGCCTGGGAAGCACAAGTGTTCACATTGCTTTGCAGAATCGCTTTTGTGCAGAAAACAGTAACACTTGTTCAGAACGAAAGAAAGCACAGAGCCCCAGATTTTATGTTGTCCTGGAGAGCTTGCAGAGCACTGGGGAAAGGCAGGCAGAGAATTCCCTGCTAGCACCTTCTCTGTGCCTGGGAAGCACAAGTGTTCACATTGCTTCGCAGAATCGCTTTTGTGCAGAAAACAGTAACACTTGTTCAGAACGAAAGAAAGCACAGAGCCCCAGATTTTATGTTGTCCTGGAGAGCTTGCAGAGCACTGGGGAAAGGCAGGCAGAGAATTCCCTGCTAGCACCTTCTCTGTGCCTGGGAAGCAGAAGTGTTCACATTGCTTTGCAGAATCGCTTTTGTGCAGAAAACAGTAACACTTGTTCAGAATGAAAGAAAGCACAGAGCCCCAGATTTTATGTTGTCCTGGAGAGCTTGCAGAGCACTGGGGAAAGGCAGGCAGAGAATTCCCTGCTAGAACCTTCTCTGTGCCTGGGAAGCAGAAGTGTTCACATTGCTTCGCAGAATCGCTTTTGTGCAGAAAACAGTAACACTTGTTCAGAACGAAAGAAAGCACAGAGCCCCAGATTTTATGTTGTCCTGGAGAGCTTGCAGAGCACTGGGGAAAGGCAGGCAGAGAATTCCCTGCTAGCACCTTCTCTGTGCCTGGGAAGTACAAGTGTTCACATTGCTTCGCAGAATCGCTTTTGTGCAGAAAACAGTAACACTTGTTCAGAATGAAAGAAAGCACAGAGCCCCAGATTTTATGTTGTCCTGGAGAGCTTGCAGAGCACTGAGGAAAGGCAGGCAGAGAATTCCCTGCTAGCACCTTCTCTGTGCCTGTTCACATTGCTTCGCAGAATCGCTTTTGTGCAGAAAACAGTAACACTTGTTCAGAACGAAAGAAAGCACAGAGCCCCAGATTTTATGTTGTCCTGGAGAGCTTGCAGAGCACTGGGGAAAGGCAGGCAGAGAATTCCCTGCTAGCACCTTCTCTGTGCCTGGGAAGCACAAGTGTTCACATTACTTCGCAGAATCGCTTTTGTGCAGAAAACAGTAACACTTGTTCAGAACGAAAGAAAGCACAGAGCCCCAGATTTGCTGTTGTCCTGGAGACCTTGCAGAGCACTGGGGAAAGGCAGGCAGAGAATTCCCTGCTAGCACCTTCTCTGTGCCTGGGAAGCACAAGTGTTCACATTGCTTCGCAGAATCGCTTTTGTGCAGAAAACAGTAACACTTGTTCAGAACGAAAGAAAGCACAGAGCCCCAGATTTTATGTTGTCCTGGAGAGCTTGCAGAGCACTGGGGAAAGGCAGGCAGAGAATTCCCTGCTAGCACCTTCTCTGTGCCTGGGAAGCACAAGTGTTCACATTCCTTCGCAGAATCGCTTTTGTGCAGAAAACAGTAACACTTGTTCAGAACGAAAGAAAGCACAGAGCCCCAGATTTTATGTTGTCCTGGAGAGCTTGCAGAGCACTGGGGAAAGGCAGGCAGAGAATTCCCTGCTAGCACCTTCTCTGTGCCTGGGAAGCACAAGTGTTCACATTGCTTTGCAGAATCGCTTTTGTGCAGAAAACAGTAACACTTGTTCAGAACGAAAGAAAGCACAGAGCCCCAGATTTGCTGTTGTCCTGGAGAGCTTGCAGAGCACTGGGGAAAGGCAGGCAGAGAATTCCCTGCTAGCACCTTCTCTGTGCCTGGGAAGCACAAGTGTTCACTTTGCTTCGCAGAATCGCTTTTGTGCAGAAAACAGTAACACTTGTTCAGAATGAAAGAAAGCACAGAGCCCCAGATTTTATGTTGTCCTGGAGAGCTTGCAGAGCACTGAGGAAAGGCAGGCAGAGAATTCCCTGCTAGCACCTTCTCTGTGCCTGTTCACATTGCTTCGCAGAATCGCTTTTGTGCAGAAAACAGTAACACTTGTTCAGAACGAAAGAAAGCACAGAGCCCCAGATTTGCTGTTGTCCTGGAGAGCTTGCAGAGCACTGGGGAAAGGCAGGCAGAGAATTCCCTGCTAGCACCTTCTCTGTGCCTGGGAAGCAGAAGTGTTCACATTGCTTCGCAGAATCGCTTTTGTGCAGAAAACAGTAACACTTGTTCAGAACGAAAGAAAGCACAGAGCCCCAGATTTTATGTTGTCCTGGAGAGCTTGCAGAGCACTGGGGAAAGGCAGGCAAAGAATTCCCTGCTAGCACCTTCTCTGTGCCTGGGAAGCACAAGTGTTCACTTTGCTTCGCAGAATCGCTTTTGTGCAGAAAACAGTAACACTTGTTCAGAATGAAAGAAAGCACAGAGCCCCAGATTTTATGTTGTCCTGGAGAGCTTGCAGAGCACTGAGGAAAGGCAGGCAGAGAATTCCCTGCTAGCACCTTCTCTGTGCCTGTTCACATTGCTTCGCAGAATCGCTTTTGTGCAGAAAACAGTAACACTTGTTCAGAACGAAAGAAAGCACAGAGCCCCAGATTTGCTGTTGTCCTGGAGAGCTTGCAGAGCACTGGGGAAAGGCAGGCAGAGAATTCCCTGCTAGCACCTTCTCTGTGCCTGGGAAGCACAAGTGTTCACTTTGCTTCGCAGAATCGCTTTTGTGCAGAAAACAGTAACACTTGTTCAGAATGAAAGAAAGCACAGAGCCCCAGATTTTATGTTGTCCTGGAGAGCTTGCAGAGCACTGAGGAAAGGCAGGCAGAGAATTCCCTGCTAGCACCTTCTCTGTGCCTGTTCACATTGCTTCGCAGAATCGCTTTTGTGCAGAAAACAGTAACACTTGTTCAGAAAGAAAGAAAGCACAGAGCCCCAGATTTTATGTTGTCCTGGAGAGCTTGCAGAGCACTGGGGAAAGGCAGGCAGAGAATTCCCTGCTAGCACCTTCTCTGTGCCTGGGAAGCAGAAGTGTTCACATTGCTTCGCAGAATCGCTTTTGTGCAGAAAACAGTAACACTTGTTCAGAACGAAAGAAAGCACAGAGCCCCAGATTTTATGTTGTCCTGGAGAGCTTGCAGAGCACTGGGGAAAGGCAGGCAGAGAATTCCCTGCTAGCACCTTCTCTGTGCCTGGGAAGCACAAGTGTTCACATTGCTTTGCAGAATCGCTTTTGTGCAGAAAACAGTAACACTTGTTCAGAACGAAAGAAAGCACAGAGCCCCAGATTTTATGTTGTCCTGGAGAGCTTGCAGAGCACTGGGGAAAGGCAGGCAGAGAATTCCCTGCTAGCACCTTCTCTGTGCCTGGGAAGCACAAGTGTTCACATTGCTTTGCAGAATCGCTTTTGTGCAGAAAACAGTAACACTTGTTCAGAACGAAAGAAAGCACAGAGCCCCAGATTTTATGTTGTCCTGGAGAGCTTGCAGAGCACTGGGGAAAGGCAGGCAGAGAATTCCCTGCTAGCACCTTCTCTGTGCCTGGGAAGCACAAGTGTTCACATTGCTTCGCAGAATCGCTTTTGTGCAGAAAACAGTAACACTTGTTCAGAACGAAAGAAAGCACAGAGCCCCAGATTTGCTGTTGTCCTGGAGAGCTTGCAGAGCACTGGGGAAAGGCAGGCAGAGAATTCCCTGCTAGCACCTTCTCTGTGCCTGGGAAGCAGAAGTGTTCACATTGCTTTGCAGAATCGCTTTTGTGCAGAAAACAGTAACACTTGTTCAGAACGAAAGAAAGCACAGAGCCCCAGATTTTATGTTGTCCTGGAGAGCTTGCAGAGCACTGGGGAAAGGCAGGCAAAGAATTCCCTGCTAGCACCTTCTCTGTGCCTGGGAAGCACAAGTGTTCACTTTGCTTCGCAGAATCGCTTTTGTGCAGAAAACAGTAACACTTGTTCAGAATGAAAGAAAGCACAGAGCCCCAGATTTTATGTTGTCCTGGAGAGCTTGCAGAGCACTGAGGAAAGGCAGGCAGAGAATTCCCTGCTAGCACCTTCTCTGTGCCTGTTCACATTGCTTCGCAGAATCGCTTTTGTGCAGAAAACAGTAACACTTGTTCAGAACGAAAGAAAGCACAGAGCCCCAGATTTGCTGTTGTCCTGGAGAGCTTGCAGAGCACTGGGGAAAGGCAGGCAGAGAATTCCCTGCTAGCACCTTCTCTGTGCCTGGGAAGCACAAGTGTTCACATTGCTTCGCAGAATCGCTTTTGTGCAGAAAACAGTAACACTTGTTCAGAACGAAAGAAAGCACAGAGCCCCAGATTTTATGTTGTCCTGGAGAGCTTGCAGAGCACTGGGGAAAGGCAGGCAGAGAATTCCCTGCTAGCACCTTCTCTGTGCCTGGGAAGCAGAAGTGTTCACATTGCTTCGCAGAATCGCTTTTGTGCAGAAAACAGTAACACTTGTTCAGAACGAAAGAAAGCACAGAGCCCCAGATTTTATGTTGTCCTGGAGAGCTTGCAGAGCACTGGGGAAAGGCAGGCAGAGAATTCCCTGCTAGCACCTTCTCTGTGCCTGGGAAGCAGTAGTGTTCACTTTGCTTCGCAGAATCGCTTTTGTGCAGAAAACAGTAACACTTGTTCAGAACGAAAGAAAGCACAGAGCCCCAGATTTTATGTTGTCCTGGAGAGCTTGCAGAGCACTGGGGAAAGGCAGGCAGAGAATTCCCTGCTAGCACCTTCTCTGTGCCTGGGAAGCAGTAGTGTTCACATTGCTTTGCAGAATCGCTTTTGTGCAGAAAACAGTAACACTTGTTCAGAACGAAAGAAAGCACAGAGCCCCAGATTTTATGTTGTCCTGGAGAGCTTGCAGAGCACTGGGGAAAGGCAGGCAGAGAATTCCCTGCTAGCACCTTCTCTGTGCCTGGGAAGCACAAGTGTTCACATTGCTTTGCAGAATCGCTTTTGTGCAGAAAACAGTAACACTTGTTCAGAACGAAAGAAAGCACAGAGCCCCAGATTTTATGTTGTCCTGGAGAGCTTGCAGAGCACTGGGGAAAGGCAGGCAGAGAATTCCCTGCTAGCACCTTCTCTGTGCCTGGGAAGCACAAGTGTTCACATTGCTTCGCAGAATCGCTTTTGTGCAGAAAACAGTAACACTTGTTCAGAACGAAAGAAAGCACAGAGCCCCAGATTTTATGTTGTCCTGGAGAGCTTGCAGAGCACTGGGGAAAGGCAGGCAGAGAATTCCCTGCTAGCACCTTCTCTGTGCCTGGGAAGCACAAGTGTTCACATTGCTTCGCAGAATCGCTTTTGTGCAGAAAACAGTAACACTTGTTCAGAACGAAAGAAAGCACAGAACCCCAGATTTTATGTTGTCCTGGAGAGCTTGCAGAGCACTGAGGAAGGCAGGCAGAGAATTCCCTGCTAGCACCTTCTCTGTGCCTGTTCACATTGCTTCGCAGAATCGCTTTTGTGCAGAAAACAGTAACACTTGTTCAGAACGAAAGAAAGCACAGAGCCCCAGATTTTATGTTGTCCTGGAGAGCTTGCAGAGCACTGGGGAAAGGCAGGCAGAGAATTCCCTGCTAGCACCTTCTCTGTGCCTGGGAAGCACAAGTGTTCACATTGCTTCGCAGAATCGCTTTTGTGCAGAAAACAGTAACACTTGTTCAGAACGAAAGAAAGCACAGAGCCCCAGATTTTATGTTGTCCTGGAGAGCTTGCAGAGCACTGGGGAAAGGCAGGCAGAGAATTCCCTGCTAGCACCTTCTCTGTGCCTGGGAAGCAGTAGTGTTCACTTTGCTTCGCAGAATCGCTTTTGTGCAGAAAACAGTAACACTTGTTCAGAACGAAAGAAAGCACAGAGCCCCAGATTTTATGTTGTCCTGGAGAGCTTGCAGAGCACTGGGGAAAGGCAGGCAGAGAATTCCCTGCTAGCACCTTCTCTGTGCCTGGGAAGCAGTAGTGTTCACATTGCTTCGCAGAATCGCTTTTGTGCAGAAAACAGTAACACTTGTTCAGAACGAAAGAAAGCACAGAGCCCCAGATTTTATGTTGTCCTGGAGAGCTTGCAGAGCACTGGGGAAAGGCAGGCAGAGAATTCCCTGCTAGCACCTTCTCTGTGCCTGGGAAGCACAAGTGTTCACATTGCTTCGCACAATCGCTTTTGTGCAGAAAACAGTAACACTTGTTCAGAACGAAAGAAAGCACAGAGCCCCAGATTTTATGTTGTCCTGGAGAGCTTGCAGAGCACTGGGGAAAGGCAGGCAGAGAATTCCCTGCTAGCACCTTCTCTGTGCCTGGGAAGCAGAAGTGTTCACATTGCTTCGCAGAATCGCTTTTGTGCAGAAAACAGTAACACTTGTTCAGAACGAAAGAAAGCACAGAGCCCCAGATTTTATGTTGTCCTGGAGAGCTTGCAGAGCACTGGGGAAAGGCAGGCAGAGAATTCCCTGCTAGCACCTTCTCTGTGCCTGGGAAGCACAAGTGTTCACATTGCTTCGCAGAATCGCTTTTGTGCAGAAAACAGTAACACTTGTTCAGAACGAAAGAAAGCACAGAGCCCCAGATTTTATGTTGTCCTGGAGAGCTTGCAGAGCACTGGGGAAAGGCAGGCAGAGAATTCCCTGCTAGCACCTTCTCTGTGCCTGGGAAGCAGAAGTGTTCACATTGCTTCGCAGAATCGCTTTTGTGCAGAAAACAGTAACACTTGTTCAGAACGAAAGAAAGCACAGAGCCCCAGATTTGCTGTTGTCCTGGAGAGCTTGCAGAGCACTGGGGAAAGGCAGGCAGAGAATTCCCTGCTAGCACCTTCTCTGTGCCTGGGAAGCAGAAGTGTTCACATTGCTTTGCAGAATCGCTTTTGTGCAGAAAACAGTAACACTTGTTCAGAACGAAAGAAGCACAGAGCCCCAGATTTTATGTTGTCCTGGAGAGCTTGCAGAGCACTGGGGAAAGGCAGGCAGAGAATTCCCTGCTAGCACCTTCTCTGTGCCTGGGAAGCACAAGTGTTCACTTTGCCTCGCAGAATCGCTTTTGTGCAGAAAACAGTAACACTTGTTCAGAATGAAAGAAAGCACAGAGCCCCAGATTTTATGTTGTCCTGGAGAGCTTGCAGAGCACTGAGGAAGGCAGGCAGAGAATTCCCTGCTAGCACCTTCTCTGTGCCTGTTCACATTGCTTCGCAGAATAGTTTTTGTGCAGAAAACAGTAACACTTGTTCAGAACGAAAGAAAGCACAGAGCCCCAGATTTTATGTTGTCCTGGAGAGCTTGCAGAGCACTGGGGAAAGGCAGGCAGAGAATTCCCTGCTAGCACCTTCTCTGTGCCTGGGAAGCACAAGTGTTCACATTACTTCGCAGAATCGCTTTTGTGCAGAAAACAGTAACACTTGTTCAGAACGAAAGAAAGCACAGAGCCCCAGATTTGCTGTTGTCCTGGAGAGCTTGCAGAGCACTGGGGAAAGGCAGGCAGAGAATTCCCTGCTAGCACCTTCTCTGTGCCTGGGAAGCAGAAGTGTTCACATTGCTTCGCAGAATCGCTTTTGTGCAGAAAACAGTAACACTTGTTCAGAACGAAAGAAAGCACAGAGCCCCAGATTTTATGTTGTCCTGGAGAGCTTGCAGAGCACTGGGGAAAGGCAGGCAGAGAATTCCCTGCTAGCACCTTCTCTGTGCCTGGGAAGCAGAAGTGTTCACATTGCTTTGCAGAATCGCTTTTGTGCAGAAAACAGTAACACTTGTTCAGAATGAAAGAAAGCACAGAGCCCCAGATTTTATGTTGTCCTGGAGAGCTTGCAGAGCACTGGGGAAAGGCAGGCAGAGAATTCCCTGCTAGCACCTTCTCTGTGCCTGTTCACATTGCTTCGCAGAATCGCTTTTGTGCAGAAAACAGTAACACTTGTTCAGAACGAAAGAAAGCACAGAGCCCCAGATTTGCTGTTGTCCTGGAGAGCTTGCAGAGCACTGGGGAAAGGCAGGCAGAGAATTCCCTGCTAGCACCTTCTCTGTGCCTGGGAAGCAGAAGTGTTCACATTGCTTCGCAGAATCGCTTTTGTGCAGAAAACAGTAACACTTGTTCAGAACGAAAGAAAGCACAGAGCCCCAGATTTTATGTTGTCCTGGAGAGCTTGCAGAGCACTGGGGAAAGGCAGGCAGAGAATTCCCTGCTAGCACCTTCTCTGTGCCTGGGAAGCAGTAGTGTTCACATTGCTTCGCAGAATCGCTTTTGTGCAGAAAACAGTAACACTTGTTCAGAACGAAAGAAAGCACAGAGCCCCAGATTTTATGTTGTCCTGGAGAGCTTGCAGAGCACTGGGGAAAGGCAGGCAGAGAATTCCCTGCTAGCACCTTCTCTGTGCCTGGGAAGCAGAAGTGTTCACATTGCTTTGCAGAATTGCTTTTGTGCAGAAAACAGTAACACTTGTTCAGAACGAAAGAAAGCACAGAGCCCCAGATTTTATGTTGTCCTGGAGAGCTTGCAGAGCACTGGGGAAAGGCAGGCAGAGAATTCCCTGCTAGCACCTTCTCTGTGCCTGGGAAGCAGAAGTGTTCACATTGCTTCGCAGAATCGCTTTTGTGCAGAAAACAGTAACACTTGTTCAGAACGAAAGAAAGCACAGAGCCCCAGATTTTATGTTGTCCTGGAGAGCTTGCAGAGCACTGGGGAAAGGCAGGCAGAGAATTCCCTGCTAGCACCTTCTCTGTGCCTGGGAAGCACAAGTGTTCACATTGCTTCGCAGAATCGCTTTTGTGCAGAAAACAGTAACACTTGTTCAGAACGAAAGCAAGCACAGAGCCCCAGATTTTATGTTGTCCTGGAGAGCTTGCAGAGCACTGGGGAAAGGCAGGCAGAGAATTCCCTGCTAGCACCTTCTCTGTGCCTGGGAAGCAGAAGTGTTCACATTGCTTCGCAGAATCGCTTTTGTGCAGAAAACAGTAACACTTGTTCAGAACGAAAGAAAGCACAGAGCCCCAGATTTTATGTTGTCCTGGAGAGCTTGCAGAGCACTGGGGAAAGGCAGGCAGAGAATTCCCTGCTAGCACCTTCTCTGTGCCTGGGAAGCAGAAGTGTTCACATTGCTTCGCAGAATCGCTTTTGTGCAGAAAACAGTAACACTTGTTCAGAACGAAAGAAAGCACAGAGCCCCAGATTTTATGTTGTCCTGGAGAGCTTGCAGAGCACTGGGGAAAGGCAGGCAGAGAATTCCCTGCTAGCACCTTCTCTGTGCCTGGGAAGCACAAGTGTTCACATTGCTTCGCAGAATCGCTTTTGTGCAGAAAACAGTAACACTTGTTCAGAACGAAAGAAAGCACAGAACCCCAGATTTTATGTTGTCCTGGAGAGCTTGCAGAGCACTGAGGAAGGCAGGCAGAGAATTCCCTGCTAGCACCTTCTCTGTGCCTGTTCACATTGCTTCGCAGAATCGCTTTTGTGCAGAAAACAGTAACACTTGTTCAGAACGAAAGAAAGCACAGAGCCCCAGATTTGCTGTTGTCCTGGAGAGCTTGCAGAGCACTGGGGAAAGGCAGGCAGAGAATTCCCTGCTAGCACCTTCTCTGTGCCTGGGAAGCACAAGTGTTCACATTGCTTCGCAGAATCGCTTTTGTGCAGAAAACAGTAACACTTGTTCAGAACGAAAGAAAGCACAGAGCCCCAGATTTTATGTTGTCCTGGAGAGCTTGCAGAGCACTGGGGAAAGGCAGGCAGAGAATTCCCTGCTAGCACCTTCTCTGTGCCTGGGAAGCAGTAGTGTTCACTTTGCTTCGCAGAATCGCTTTTGTGCAGAAAACAGTAACACTTGTTCAGAACGAAAGAAAGCACAGAGCCCCAGATTTTATGTTGTCCTGGAGAGCTTGCAGAGCACTGGGGAAAGGCAGGCAGAGAATTCCCTGCTAGCACCTTCTCTGTGCCTGGGAAGCAGAAGTGTTCACATTGCTTCGCAGAATCGCTTTTGTGCAGAAAACAGTAACACTTGTTCAGAACGAAAGAAAGCACAGAGCCCCAGATTTTATGTTGTCCTGGAGAGCTTGCAGAGCACTGGGGAAAGGCAGGCAGAGAATTCCCTGCTAGCACCTTCTCTGTGCCTGGGAAGCACAAGTGTTCACATTGCTTCGCAGAATCGCTTTTGTGCAGAAAACAGTAACACTTGTTCAGAACGAAAGAAAGCACAGAGCCCCAGAATTTATGTTTTCCTGGAGAGCTTGCAGAGCACTAAGGAAAGGCAGGCAGAGAATTCCCTGCTAGCACCTTCTCTGTGCCTGTTCACATTGCTTCGCAGAATCGCTTTTGTGCAGAAAACAGTAACACTTGTTCAGAACGAAAGAAAGCACAGAGCCCCAGATTTGCTGTTGTCCTGGAGAGCTTGCAGAGCACTGGGGAAAGGCAGGCAGAGAATTCCCTGCTAGCACCTTCTCTGTGCCTGGGAAGCAGAAGTGTTCACATTGCTTCGCAGAATCGCTTTTGTGCAGAAAACAGTAACACTTGTTCAGAACGAAAGAAAGCACAGAGCCCCAGATTTTATGTTGTCCTGGAGAGCTTGCAGAGCACTGGGGAAAGGCAGGCAGAGAATTCCCTGCTAGCACCTTCTCTGTGCCTGGGAAGCACAAGTGTTCACATTGCTTCGCAGAATCGCTTTTGTGCAGAAAACAGTAACACTTGTTCAGAACGAAAGAAAGCACAGAGCCCCAGATTTTATGTTGTCCTGGAGAGCTTGCAGAGCACTGGGGAAAGGCAGGCAGAGAATTCCCTGCTAGCACCTTCTCTGTGCCTGGGAAGCAGAAGTGTTCACATTGCTTCGCAGAATCGCTTTTGTGCAGAAAACAGTAACACTTGTTCAGAACGAAAGAAAGCACAGAGCCCCAGATTTTATGTTGTCCTGGAGAGCTTGCAGAGCACTGGGGAAAGGCAGGCAGAGAATTCCCTGCTAGCACCTTCTCTGTGCCTGGGAAGCACAAGTGTTCACATTGCTTCGCAGAATCGCTTTTGTGCAGAAAACAGTAACACTTGTTCAGAACGAAAGAAAGCACAGAGCCCCAGAATTTATGTTTTCCTGGAGAGCTTGCAGAGCACTAAGGAAAGGCAGGCAGAGAATTCCCTGCTAGCACCTTCTCTGTGCCTGTTCACATTGCTTCGCAGAATCGCTTTTGTGCAGAAAACAGTAACACTTGTTCAGAACGAAAGAAAGCACAGAGCCCCAGATTTGCTGTTGTCCTGGAGAGCTTGCAGAGCACTGGGGAAAGGCAGGCAGAGAATTCCCTGCTAGCACCTTCTCTGTGCCTGGGAAGCAGAAGTGTTCACATTGCTTCGCAGAATCGCTTTTGTGCAGAAAACAGTAACACTTGTTCAGAACGAAAGAAAGCACAGAGCCCCAGATTTTATGTTGTCCTGGAGAGCTTGCAGAGCACTGGGGAAAGGCAGGCAGAGAATTCCCTGCTAGCACCTTCTCTGTGCCTGGGAAGCACAAGTGTTCATATTGCTTCGCAGAATCGCTTTTGTGCAGAAAACAGTAACACTTGTTCAGAACGAAAGAAAGCACAGAGCCCCAGATTTTATGTTGTCCTGGAGAGCTTGCAGAGCACTGGGGAAAGGCAGGCAGAGAATTCCCTGCTAGCACCTTCTCTGTGCCTGGGAAGCAGAAGTGTTCACATTGCTTCGCAGAATCGCTTTTGTGCAGAAAACAGTAACACTTGTTCAGAACGAAAGAAAGCACAGAGCCCCAGATTTTATGTTGTCCTGGAGAGCTTGCAGAGCACTGGGGAAAGGCAGGCAGAGAATTCCCTGCTAGCACCTTCTCTGTGCCTGGGAAGCACAAGTGTTCACTTTGCTTCGCAGAATCGCTTTTGTGCAGAAAACAGTAACACTTGTTCACAACGAAAGAAAGCACAGAGCCCCAGATTTTATGTTGTCCTGGAGAGCTTGCAGAGCACTGGGGAAAGGCAGGCAGAGAATTCCCTGCTAGCACCTTCTCTGTGCCTGGGAAGCAGAAGTGTTCACATTGCTTCGCAGAATCGCTTTTGTGCAGAAAACAGTAACACTTGTTCAGAATGAAAGAAAGCACAGAGCCCCAGATTTTATGTTGTCCTGGAGAGCTTGCAGAGCACTGAGGAAAGGCAGGCAGAGAATTCCCTGCTAGCACCTTCTCTGTGCCTGTTCACATTGCTTCGCAGAATCGCTTTTGTGCAGAAAACAGTAACACTTGTTCAGAACGAAAGAAAGCACAGAGCCCCAGATTTGCTGTTGTCCTGGAGAGCTTGCAGAGCACTGGGGAAAGGCAGGCAGAGAATTCCCTGCTAGCACCTTCTCTGTGCCTGGGAAGCAGAAGTGTTCACATTGCTTCGCAGAATCGCTTTTGTGCAGAAAACAGTAACACTTGTTCAGAACGAAAGAAAGCACAGAGCCCCAGATTTTATGTTGTCCTGGAGAGCTTGCAGAGCACTGGGGAAAGGCAGGCAGAGAATTCCCTGCTAGCACCTTCTCTGTGCCTGTTCACATTGCTTCGCAGAATCGCTTTTGTGCAGAAAACAGTAACACTTGTTCAGAATGAAAGAAAGCACAGAACCTCAGATTTGCTGTTGTCCTGGAGAGCTTGCAGAGCACTGGGGAAAGGCAGGCAGAGAATTCCCTGCTAGCACCTTCTCTGTGCCTGGGAAGCAGAAGTGTTCACATTGCTTCGCAGAATCGCTTTTGTGCAGAAAACAGTAACACTTGTTCAGAATGAAAGAAAGCACAGAACCCCAGATTTTATGTTTTCCTGGAGAGCTTGCAGAGCACTAAGGAAAGGCAGGCACAGAATTCCCTGCTAGCACCTTTTCTGTGCCTGTTCACATTGCTTCGCAGAATCGCTTTTGTGCAGAAAACAGTAACACTTGTTCAGAACGAAAGAAAGCACAGAGCCCCAGATTTGCTGTTGTCCTGGAGAGCTTGCAGAGCACTGGGGAAAGGCAGGCAGAGAATTCCCTGCTAGCACCTTCTCTGTGCCTGGGAAGCACAAGTGTTCACAGTGCTTCGCAGAATCGCTTTTGTGCAGAAAACAGTAACACTTGTTCAGAACGAAAGAAAGCACAGAGCCCCAGATTTTATGTTGTCCTGGAGAGCTTGCAGAGCACTGGGGAAAGGCAGGCAGAGAATTCCCTGCTAGCACCTTCTCTGTGCCTGGGAAGCAGAAGTGTTCACATTGCTTCGCAGAATCGCTTTTGTGCAGAAAACAGTAACACTTGTTCAGAACGAAAGAAAGCACAGAGCCCCAGATTTTATGTTGTCCTGGATAGCTTGCAGAGCACTGGGGAAAGGCAGGCAGAGAATTCCCTGCTAGCACCTTCTCTGTGCCTGGGAAGCACAAGTGTTCACATTGCTTCGCAGAATCGCTTTTGTGCAGAAAACAGTAACACTTGTTCAGAACGAAAGAAAGCACAGAGCCCCAGATTTTATGTTGTCCTGGAGAGCTTGCAGAGCACTGAGGAAAGGCAGGCAGAGAATTCCCTGCTAGCACCTTCTCTGTGCCTGGGAAGCACAAGTGTTCACATTGCTTCGCAGAATCGCTTTTGTGCAGAAAACAGTAACACTTGTTCAGAACGAAAGAAAGCACAGAGCCCCAGATTTTATGTTGTCCTGGAGAGCTTGCAGAGCACTGGGGAAAGGCAGGCAGAGAATTCCCTGCTAGCACCTTCTCTGTGCCTGGGAAGCACAAGTGTTCACATTGCTTCGCAGAATCGCTTTTGTGCAGAAAACAGTAACACTTGTTCAGAACGAAAGAAAGCACAGAGCCCCAGATTTTATGTTGTCCTGGAGAGCTTGCAGAGCACTGGGGAAAGGCAGGCAGAGAATTCCCTGCTAGCACCTTCTCTGTGCCTGGGAAGCACAAGTGTTCACATTGCTTCGCAGAATCGCTTTTGTGCAGAAAACAGTAACACTTGTTCAGAACGAAAGAAAGCACAGAGCCCCAGATTTTATGTTGTCCTGGAGAGCTTGCAGAGCACTGAGGAAAGGCAGGCAGAGAATTCCCTGCTAGCACCTTCTCTGTGCCTGGGAAGCACAAGTGTTCACATTGCTTCGCAGAATCGCTTTTGTGCAGAAAACAGTAACACTTCTTCAGAACGAAAGAAAACACAGAGCCCCAGATTTGCTGTTGTCCTGGAGAGCTTGCAGAGCACTGGGGAAAGGCAGGCAGAGAATTCCCTGCTAGCACCTTCTCTGTGCCTGGGAAGCACAAGTGTTCACATTGCTTCGCAGAATCGCTTTTGTGCAGAAAACAGTAACACTTGTTCAGAATGAAAGAAAGCACAGAACCCCAGATTTTATGTTTTCCTGGAGAGCTTGCAGAGCACTAAGGAAAGGCAGGCAGAGAATTCCCTGCTAGCACCTTCTCTGTGCCTGTTCACATTGCTTCGCAGAATCGCTTTTGTGCAGAAAACAGTAACACTTGTTCAGAACGAAAGAAAGCACAGAGCCCCAGATTTGCTGTTGTCCTGGAGAGCTTGCAGACCACTGGGGAAAGGCAGGCAGAGAATTCCCTGCTAGCACCTTCTCTGTGCCTGGGAAGCAGAAGTGTTCACATTGCTTCGCAGAATCGCTTTTGTGCAGAAAACAGTAACACTTGTTCAGAACGAAAGAAAGCACAGAACCCCAGATTTTATGTTGTCCTGGAGAGCTTGCAGAGCACTGGGGAAAGGCAGGCAGAGAATTCCCTGCTAGCACCTTCTCTGTGCCTGGGAAGCACAAGTGTTCACATTGCTTCGCAGAATCGCTTTTGTGCAGAAAACAGTAACACTTGTTCAGAACGAAAGAAAGCACAGAGCCCCAGATTTTATGTTGTCCTGGAGAGCTTGCAGAGCACTGGGGAAAGGCAGGCAGAGAATTCCCTGCTAGCACCTTCTCTGTGCCTGGGAAGCACAAGTGTTCACATTGCTTCGCAGAATCGCTTTTGTGCAGAAAACAGTAACACTTGTTCAGAACGAAAGAAAGCACAGAGCCCCAGATTTTATGTTGTCCTGGAGAGCTTGCAGAGCACTGGGGAAAGGCAGGCAGAGAATTCCCTGCTAGCACCTTCTCTGTGCCTGGGAAGCACAAGTGTTCACATTGCTTCGCAGAATCGCTTTTGTGCAGAAAACAGTAACACTTGTTCAGAATGAAAGAAAGCACAGAGCCCCAGATTTTATGTTGTCCTGGAGAGCTTGCAGAGCACTGAGGAAAGGCAGGCAGAGAATTCCCTGCTAGCACCTTCTCTGTGCCTGTTCACATTGCTTCGCAGAATCGCTTTTGTGCAGAAAACAGTAACACTTGTTCACAACGAAAGAAAGCACAGAGCCCCAGATTTGCTGTTGTCCTGGAGAGCTTGCAGAGCACTGGGGAAAGGCAGGCAGAGAATTCCCTGCTAGCACCTTCTCTGTGCCTGGGAAGCACAAGTGTTCACATTGCTTCGCAGAATCGCTTTTGTGCAGAAAACAGTAACACTTGTTCAGAATGAAAGAAAGCACAGAGCCCCAGATTTTATGTTTTCCTGGAGAGCTTGCAGAGCACTAAGGAAAGGCAGGCAGAGAATTCCCTGCTAGCACCTTCTCTGTGCCTGTTCACATTGCTTCGCAGAATCGCTTTTGTGCAGAAAACAGTAACACTTGTTCAGAATGAAAGAAAGCACAGAACCTCAGATTTGCTGTTGTCCTGGAGAGCTTGCAGAGCACTGGGGAAAGGCAGGCAGAGAATTCCCTGCTAGCACCTTCTCTGTGCCTGGGAAGCAGAAGTGTTCACATTGCTTCGCAGAATCGCTTTTGTGCAGAAAACAGTAACACTTGTTCAGAATGAAAGAAAGCACAGAACCCCAGATTTTATGTTTTCCTGGAGAGCTTGCAGAGCACTAAGGAAAGGCAGGCACAGAATTCCCTGCTAGCACCTTCTCTGTGCCTGTTCACATTGCTTCGCAGAATCGCTTTTGTGCAGAAAACAGTAACACTTGTTCAGAACGAAAGAAAGCACAGAGCCCCAGATTTGCTGTTGTCCTGGAGAGCTTGCAGAGCACTGGGGAAAGGCAGGCAGAGAATTCCCTGCTAGCACCTTCTCTGTGCCTGGGAAGCACAAGTGTTCACATTGCTTCGCAGAATCGCTTTTGTGCAGAAAACAGTAACACTTGTTCAGAACGAAAGAAAGCACAGAGCCCCAGATTTTATGTTGTCCTGGAGAGCTTGCAGAGCACTGGGGAAAGGCAGGCAGAGAATTCCCTGCTAGCACCTTCTCTGTGCCTGGGAAGCACAAGTGTTCACATTGCTTCGCAGAATCGCTTTTGTGCAGAAAACAGTAACACTTGTTCAGAACGAAAGAAAGCACAGAGCCCCAGATTTTATGTTGTCCTGGAGAGCTTGCAGAGCACTGGGGAAAGGCAGGCAGAGAATTCCCTGCTAGCACCTTCTCTGTGCCTGGGAAGCACAAGTGTTCACATTGCTTCGCAGAATCGCTTTTGTGCAGAAAACAGTAACACTTGTTCAGAACGAAAGAAAGCACAGAGCCCCAGATTTTATGTTGTCCTGGAGAGCTTGCAGAGCACTGGGGAAAGGCAGGCAGAGAATTCCCTGCTAGCACCTTCTCTGTGCCTGGGAAGCACAAGTGTTCACATTGCTTCGCAGAATCGCTTTTGTGCAGAAAACAGTAACACTTGTTCAGAACGAAAGAAAGCACAGAGCCCCAGATTTTATGTTGTCCTGGAGAGCTTGCAGAGCACTGGGGAAAGGCAGGCAGAGAATTCCCTGCTAGCACCTTCTCTGTGCCTGGGAAGCACAAGTGTTCACATTGCTTCGCAGAATCGCTTTTGTGCAGAAAACAGTAACACTTGTTCAGAATGAAAGAAAGCACAGAACCCCAGATTTTATGTTGTCCTGGAGAGCTTGCAGAGCACTAAGGAAAGGCAGGCAGAGAATTCCCTGATAGCACCTTCTCTGTGCCTGTTCACATTGCTTCGCAGAATCGCTTTTGTGCAGAAAACAGTAACACTTGTTCAGAACGAAAGAAAGCACAGAGCCCCAGATTTTATGTTGTCCTGGAGAGCTTGCAGAGCACTGGGGAAAGGCAGGCAGAGAATTCCCTGCTAGCACCTTCTCTGTGCCTGGGAAGCACAAGTGTTCACATTGCTTCGCAGAATCGCTTTTGTGCAGAAAACAGTAACACTTGTTCAGAACGAAAGAAAGCACAGAGCCCCAGATTTTATGTTGTCCTGGAGAGCTTGCAGAGCACTGGGGAAAGGCAGGCAGAGAATTCCCTGCTAGCACCTTCTCTGTGCCTGGGAAGCAGAAGTGTTCACTTTGCTTCGCAGAATCGCTTTTGTGCAGAAAACAGTAACACTTGTTCAGAACGAAAGAAAGCACAGAGCCCCAGATTTTATGTTGTCCTGGAGAGCTTGCAGAGCACTGGGGAAAGGCAGGCAGAGAATTCCCTGCTAGCACCTTCTCTGTGCCTGGGAAGCACAAGTGTTCACATTGCTTCGCAGAGTCGCTTTTGTGCAGAAAACAGTAACACTTGTTCAGAACGAAAGAAAGCACAGAGCCCCAGATTTTATGTTGTCCTGGAGAGCTTGCAGAGCACTGGGGAAAGGCAGGCAGAGAATTCCCTGCTAGCACCTTCTCTGTGCCTGGGAAGCACAAGTGTTCACATTGCTTCGCAGAATCGCTTTTGTGCAGAAAACAGTAACACTTCTTCAGAACGAAAGAAAACACAGAGCCCCAGATTTGCTGTTGTCCTGGAGAGCTTGCAGAGCACTGGGGAAAGGCAGGCAGAGAATTCCCTGCTAGCACCTTCTCTGTGCCTGGGAAGCACAAGTGTTCACATTGCTTCGCAGAATCGCTTTTGTGCAGAAAACAGTAACACTTGTTCAGAATGAAAGAAAGCACAGAACCCCAGATTTTATGTTTTCCTGGAGAGCTTGCAGAGCACTAAGGAAAGGCAGGCAGAGAATTCCCTGCTAGCACCTTCTCTGTGCCTGTTCACATTGCTTCGCAGAATCGCTTTTGTGCAGAAAACAGTAACACTTGTTCAGAACGAAAGAAAGCACAGAGCCCCAGATTTGCTGTTGTCCTGGAGAGCTTGCAGAGCACTGGGGAAAGGCAGGCAGAGAATTCCCTGCTAGCACCTTCTCTGTACCTGGGAAGCAGAAGTGTTCACATTGCTTCGCAGAATCGCTTTTGTGCAGAAAACAGTAACACTTGTTCAGAATGAAAGAAAGCACAGAGCCCCAGATTTTATGTTGTCCTGGAGAGCTTGCAGAGCACTGGGGAAAGGCAGGCAGAGAATTCCCTGCTAGCACCTTCTCTGTGCCTGGGAAGCACAAGTGTTCACATTGCTTCGCAGAATCGCTTTTGTGCAGAAAACAGTAACACTTGTTCAGAACGAAAGAAAGCACAGAGCCCCAGATTTTATGTTGTCCTGGAGAGCTTGCAGAGCACTGGGGAAAGGCAGGCAGAGAATTCCCTGCTAGCACCTTCTCTGTGCCTGGGAAGCACAAGTGTTCACATTGCTTCGCAGAATCGCTTTTGTGCAGAAAACAGTAACACTTGTTCAGAACGAAAGAAAGCACAGAGCCCCAGATTTTATGTTGTCCTGGAGAGCTTGCAGAGCACTGGGGAAAGGCAGGCAGAGAATTCCCTGCTAGCACCTTCTCTGTGCCTGGGAAGCACAAGTGTTCACATTGCTTCGCAGAATCGCTTTTGTGCAGAAAACAGTAACACTTGTTCAGAACGAAAGAAAGCACAGAGCCCCAGATTTTATGTTGTCCTGGAGAGCTTGCAGAGCACTGGGGAAAGGCAGGCAGAGAATTCCCTGCTAGCACCTTCTCTGTGCCTGGGAAGCACAAGTGTTCACATTGCTTCGCAGAATCGCTTTTGTGCAGAAAACAGTAACACTTGTTCAGAACGAAAGAAAGCACAGAGCCCCAGATTTTATGTTGTCCTGGAGAGCTTGCAGAGCACTGGGGAAAGGCAGGCAGAGAATTCCCTGCTAGCACCTTCTCTGTGCCTGGGAAGCAGAAGTGTTCACATTGCTTCGCAGAATCGCTTTTGTGCAGAAAACAGTAACACTTGCTCAGAACGAAAGAAAGCACAGAGCCCCAGATTTTATGTTGTCCTGGAGAGCTTGCAGAGCACTGGGGAAAGGCAGGCAGAGAATTCCCTGCTAGCACCTTCTCTGTGCCTGGGAAGCAGAAGTGTTCACTTTGCTTCGCAGAATCGCTTTTGTGCAGAAAACAGTAACACTTGTTCAGAATGAAAGAAAGCACAGAGCCCAGGATTTTATGTTGTCCTGGAGAGCTTGCAGAGCACTGGGGAAAGGCAGGCAGAGAATTCCCTGCTAGCACCTTCTCTGTGCCTGGGAAGCACAAGTGTTCACATTGCTTCGCAGAGTCGCTTTTGTGCAGAAAACAGTAACACTTGTTCAGAACGAAAGAAAGCACAGAGCCCCAGATTTTATGTTGTCCTGGAGAGCTTGCAGAGCACTGGGGAAAGGCAGGCAGAGAATTCCCTGCTAGCACCTTCTCTGTGCCTGGGAAGCAGAAGTGTTCACATTGCTTCGCAGAATCGCTTTTGTGCAGAAAACAGTAACACTTGTTCAGAACGAAAGAAAGCACAGAGCCCCAGATTTTATGTTGTCCTGGAGAGCTTGCAGAGCACTAAGGAAAGGCAGGCAGAGAATTCCCTGCTAGCACCTTCTCTGTGCCTGTTCACATTGCTTCGCAGAATCGCTTTTGTGCAGAAAACAGTAACACTTGTTCAGAACGAAAGAAAGCACAGAGCCCCAGATTTGCTGTTGTCCTGGAGAGCTTGCAGAGCACTGAGGAAAGGCAGGCAGAGAATTCCCTGCTAGCACCTTCTCTGTGCCTGTTCACATTGCTTCGCAGAATCGCTTTTGTGCAGAAAACAGTAACACTTGTTCACAACGAAAGAAAGCACAGAGCCCCAGATTTGCTGTTGTCCTGGAGAGCTTGCAGAGCACTGGGGAAAGGCAGGCAGAGAATTCCCTGCTAGCACCTTCTCTGTGCCTGGGAAGCACAAGTGTTCACATTGCTTCGCAGAATCACTTTTGTGCAGAAAACAGTAACACTTGTTCAGAACGAAAGAAAGCACAGAGCCCCAGATTTGCTGTTGTCCTGGAGAGCTTGCAGAGCACTGGGGAAAGGCAGGCAGAGAATTCCCTGCTAGCACCTTCTCTGTGCCTGGGAAGCACAAGTGTTCATATTGCTTCGCAGAATCGCTTTTGTGCAGAAAACAGTAACACTTGTTCAGAACGAAAGAAAGCACAGAGCCCCAGATTTTATGTTGTCCTGGAGAGCTTGCAGAGCACTGGGGAAAGGCAGGCAGAGAATTCCCTGCTAGCACCTTCTCTGTGCATGGGAAGCACAAGTGTTCACATTGCTTCGCAGAATCGCTTTTGTGCAGAAAACAGTAACACTTGTTCAGAACGAAAGAAAGCACAGAGCCCCAGATTTTATGTTGTCCTGGAGAGCTTGCAGAGCACTGGGGAAAGGCAGGCAGAGAATTCCCTGCTAGCACCTTCTCTGTGCCTGGGAAGCACAAGTGTTCACATTGCTTCGCAGAATCGCTTTTGTGCAGAAAACAGTAACACTTGTTCAGAACGAAAGAAAGCACAGAGCCCCAGAATTTATGTTTTCCTGGAGAGCTTGCAGAGCACTAAGGAAAGGCAGGCAGAGAATTCACTGCTAGCACCTTCTCTGTGCCTGTTCACATTGCTTCGCAGAATCGCTTTTGTGCAGAAAACAGTAACACTTGTTCAGAACGAAAGAAAGCACAGAGCCCCAGATTTGCTGTTGTCCTGGAGAGCTTGCAGAGCACTGGGGAAAGGCAGGCAGAGAATTCCCTGCTAGCACCTTCTCTGTGCCTGGGAAGCAGAAGTGTTCACATTGCTTCGCAGAATCGCTTTTGTGCAGAAAACAGTAACACTTGTTCAGAACGAAAGAAAGCACAGAGCCCCAGATTTTATGTTGTCCTGGAGAGCTTGCAGAGCACTGGGGAAAGGCAGGCAGAGAATTCCCTGCTAGCACCTTCTCTGTGCCTGGGAAGCACAAGTGTTCACATTGCTTCGCAGAATCGCTTTTGTGCAGAAAACAGTAACACTTGTTCAGAACGAAAGAAAGCACAGAGCCCCAGATTTTATGTTGTCCTGGAGAGCTTGCAGAGCACTGGGGAAAGGCAGGCAGAGAATTCCCTGCTAGCACCTTCTCTGTGCCTGGGAAGCAGAAGTGTTCACATTGCTTCGCAGAATCGCTTTTGTGCAGAAAACAGTAACACTTGTTCAGAACGAAAGAAAGCACAGAGCCCCAGATTTTATGTTGTCCTGGAGAGCTTGCAGAGCACTGGGGAAAGGCAGGCAGAGAATTCCCTGCTAGCACCTTCTCTGTGCCTGGGAAGCACAAGTGTTCACATTGCTTCGCAGAATCGCTTTTGTGCAGAAAACAGTAACACTTGTTCAGAATGAAAGAAAGCACAGAACCCCAGATTTTATGTTGTCCTGGAGAGCTTGCAGAGCACTAAGGAAAGGCAGGCAGAGAATTCCCTGATAGCACCTTCTCTGTGCCTGTTCACATTGCTTCGCAGAATCGCTTTTGTGCAGAAAACAGTAACACTTGTTCAGAACGAAAGAAAGCACAGAGCCCCAGATTTTATGTTGTCCTGGAGAGCTTGCAGAGCACTGGGGAAAGGCAGGCAGAGAATTCCCTGCTAGCACCTTCTCTGTGCCTGGGAAGCACAAGTGTTCACATTGCTTCGCAGAATCGCTTTTGTGCAGAAAACAGTAACACTTGTTCAGAACGAAAGAAAGCACAGAGCCCCAGATTTTATGTTGTCCTGGAGAGCTTGCAGAGCACTGGGGAAAGGCAGGCAGAGAATTCCCTGCTAGCACCTTCTCTGTGCCTGGGAAGCAGAAGTGTTCACTTTGCTTCGCAGAATCGCTTTTGTGCAGAAAACAGTAACACTTGTTCAGAACGAAAGAAAGCACAGAGCCCCAGATTTTATGTTGTCCTGGAGAGCTTGCAGAGCACTGGGGAAAGGCAGGCAGAGAATTCCCTGCTAGCACCTTCTCTGTGCCTGGGAAGCACAAGTGTTCACATTGCTTCGCAGAGTCGCTTTTGTGCAGAAAACAGTAACACTTGTTCAGAACGAAAGAAAGCACAGAGCCCCAGATTTTATGTTGTCCTGGAGAGCTTGCAGAGCACTGGGGAAAGGCAGGCAGAGAATTCCCTGCTAGCACCTTCTCTGTGCCTGGGAAGCACAAGTGTTCACATTGCTTCGCAGAATCGCTTTTGTGCAGAAAACAGTAACACTTCTTCAGAACGAAAGAAAACACAGAGCCCCAGATTTGCTGTTGTCCTGGAGAGCTTGCAGAGCACTGGGGAAAGGCAGGCAGAGAATTCCCTGCTAGCACCTTCTCTGTGCCTGGGAAGCACAAGTGTTCACATTGCTTCGCAGAATCGCTTTTGTGCAGAAAACAGTAACACTTGTTCAGAATGAAAGAAAGCACAGAACCCCAGATTTTATGTTTTCCTGGAGAGCTTGCAGAGCACTAAGGAAAGGCAGGCAGAGAATTCCCTGCTAGCACCTTCTCTGTGCCTGTTCACATTGCTTCGCAGAATCGCTTTTGTGCAGAAAACAGTAACACTTGTTCAGAACGAAAGAAAGCACAGAGCCCCAGATTTGCTGTTGTCCTGGAGAGCTTGCAGAGCACTGGGGAAAGGCAGGCAGAGAATTCCCTGCTAGCACCTTCTCTGTACCTGGGAAGCAGAAGTGTTCACATTGCTTCGCAGAATCGCTTTTGTGCAGAAAACAGTAACACTTGTTCAGAATGAAAGAAAGCACAGAGCCCCAGATTTTATGTTGTCCTGGAGAGCTTGCAGAGCACTGGGGAAAGGCAGGCAGAGAATTCCCTGCTAGCACCTTCTCTGTGCCTGGGAAGCACAAGTGTTCACATTGCTTCGCAGAATCGCTTTTGTGCAGAAAACAGTAACACTTGTTCAGAACGAAAGAAAGCACAGAGCCCCAGATTTTATGTTGTCCTGGAGAGCTTGCAGAGCACTGGGGAAAGGCAGGCAGAGAATTCCCTGCTAGCACCTTCTCTGTGCCTGGGAAGCACAAGTGTTCACATTGCTTCGCAGAATCGCTTTTGTGCAGAAAACAGTAACACTTGTTCAGAACGAAAGAAAGCACAGAGCCCCAGATTTTATGTTGTCCTGGAGAGCTTGCAGAGCACTGGGGAAAGGCAGGCAGAGAATTCCCTGCTAGCACCTTCTCTGTGCCTGGGAAGCACAAGTGTTCACATTGCTTCGCAGAATCGCTTTTGTGCAGAAAACAGTAACACTTGTTCAGAACGAAAGAAAGCACAGAGCCCCAGATTTTATGTTGTCCTGGAGAGCTTGCAGAGCACTGGGGAAAGGCAGGCAGAGAATTCCCTGCTAGCACCTGCTCTGTGCCTGGGAAGCACAAGTGTTCACATTGCTTCGCAGAATCGCTTTTGTGCAGAAAACAGTAACACTTGTTCAGAACGAAAGAAAGCACAGAGCCCCAGATTTTATGTTGTCCTGGAGAGCTTGCAGAGCACTGGGGAAAGGCAGGCAGAGAATTCCCTGCTAGCACCTTCTCTGTGCCTGGGAAGCAGAAGTGTTCACATTGCTTCGCAGAATCGCTTTTGTGCAGAAAACAGTAACACTTGCTCAGAACGAAAGAAAGCACAGAGCCCCAGATTTTATGTTGTCCTGGAGAGCTTGCAGAGCACTGGGGAAAGGCAGGCAGAGAATTCCCTGCTAGCACCTTCTCTGTGCCTGGGAAGCAGAAGTGTTCACTTTGCTTCGCAGAATCGCTTTTGTGCAGAAAACAGTAACACTTGTTCAGAATGAAAGAAAGCACAGAGCCCAGGATTTTATGTTGTCCTGGAGAGCTTGCAGAGCACTGGGGAAAGGCAGGCAGAGAATTCCCTGCTAGCACCTTCTCTGTGCCTGGGAAGCACAAGTGTTCACATTGCTTCGCAGAGTCGCTTTTGTGCAGAAAACAGTAACACTTGTTCAGAACGAAAGAAAGCACAGAGCCCCAGATTTGCTGTTGTCCTGGAGAGCTTGCAGAGCACTGGGGAAAGGCAGGCAGAGAATTCCCTGCTAGCACCTTCTCTGTGCCTGGGAAGCAGAAGTGTTCACATTGCTTCGCAGAATCGCTTTTGTGCAGAAAACAGTAACACTTGTTCAGAACGAAAGAAAGCACAGAGCCCCAGATTTTATGTTGTCCTGGAGAGCTTGCAGAGCACTAAGGAAAGGCAGGCAGAGAATTCCCTGCTAGCACCTTCTCTGTGCCTGTTCACATTGCTTCGCAGAATCGCTTTTGTGCAGAAAACAGTAACACTTGTTCAGAACGAAAGAAAGCACAGAGCCCCAGATTTGCTGTTGTCCTGGAGAGCTTGCAGAGCACTGAGGAAAGGCAGGCAGAGAATTCCCTGCTAGCACCTTCTCTGTGCCTGTTCACATTGCTTCGCAGAATCGCTTTTGTGCAGAAAACAGTAACACTTGTTCACAACGAAAGAAAGCACAGAGCCCCAGATTTGCTGTTGTCCTGGAGAGCTTGCAGAGCACTGGGGAAAGGCAGGCAGAGAATTCCCTGCTAGCACCTTCTCTGTGCCTGGGAAGCACAAGTGTTCACATTGCTTCGCAGAATCGCTTTTGTGCAGAAAACAGTAACACTTGTTCAGAACGAAAGAAAGCACAGAGCCCCAGATTTGCTGTTGTCCTGGAGAGCTTGCAGAGCACTGGGGAAAGGCAGGCAGAGAATTCCCTGCTAGCACCTTCTCTGTGCCTGGGAAGCACAAGTGTTCATATTGCTTCGCAGAATCGCTTTTGTGCAGAAAACAGTAACACTTGTTCAGAACGAAAGAAAGCACAGAGCCCCAGATTTTATGTTGTCCTGGAGAGCTTGCAGAGCACTGGGGAAAGGCAGGCAGAGAATTCCCTGCTAGCACCTTCTCTGTGCATGGGAAGCAGAAGTGTTCACATTGCTTCGCAGAATCGCTTTTGTGCAGAAAACAGTAACACTTGTTCAGAACGAAAGAAAGCACAGAGCCCCAGATTTTATGTTGTCCTGGAGAGCTTGCAGAGCACTGGGGAAAGGCAGGCAGAGAATTCCCTGCTAGCACCTTCTCTGTGCCTGGGAAGCACAAGTGTTCACATTGCTTCGCAGAATCGCTTTTGTGCAGAAAACAGTAACACTTGTTCAGAACGAAAGAAAGCACAGAGCCCCAGAATTTATGTTTTCCTGGAGAGCTTGCAGAGCACTAAGGAAAGGCAGGCAGAGAATTCCCTGCTAGCACCTTCTCTGTGCCTGTTCACATTGCTTCGCAGAATCGCTTTTGTGCAGAAAACAGTAACACTTGTTCAGAACGAAAGAAAGCACAGAGCCCCAGATTTGCTGTTGTCCTGGAGAGCTTGCAGAGCACTGGGGAAAGGCAGGCAGAGAATTCCCTGCTAGCACCTTCTCTGTGCCTGGGAAGCACAAGTGTTCACATTGCTTCGCAGAATCGCTTTTGTGCAGAAAACAGTAACACTTGTTCAGAACGAAAGAAAGCACAGAGCCCCAGATTTTATGTTGTCCTGGAGAGCTTGCAGAGCACTGGGGAAAGGCAGGCAGAGAATTCCCTGCTAGCACCTTCTCTGTGCCTGGGAAGCACAAGTGTTCACATTGCTTCGCAGAATCGCTTTTGTGCAGAAAACAGTAACACTTGTTCAGAACGAAAGAAAGCACAGAGCCCCAGATTTTATGTTGTCCTGGAGAGCTTGCAGAGCACTGGGGAAAGGCAGGCAGAGAATTCCCTGCTAGCACCTTCTCTGTGCCTGGGAAGCACAAGTGTTCACATTGCTTCGCAGAATCGCTTTTGTGCAGAAAACAGTAACACTTGTTCAGAACGAAAGAAAGCACAGAGCCCCAGATTTTATGTTGTCCTGGAGAGCTTGCAGAGCACTGGGGAAAGGCAGGCAGAGAATTCCCTGCTAGCACCTTCTCTGTGCCTGGGAAGCACAAGTGTTCACATTGCTTCGCAGAATCGCTTTTGTGCAGAAAACAGTAACACTTGTTCAGAACGAAAGAAAGCACAGAGCCCCAGAATTTATGTTTTCCTGGAGAGCTTGCAGAGCACTAAGGAAAGGCAGGCAGAGAATTCCCTGCTAGCACCTTCTCTGTGCCTGTTCACATTGCTTCGCAGAATCGCTTTTGTGCAGAAAACAGTAACACTTGTTCAGAACGAAAGAAAGCACAGAGCCCCAGATTTTATGTTGTCCTGGAGAGCTTGCAGAGCACTGGGGAAAGGCAGGCAGAGAATTCCCTGCTAGCACCTTCTCTGTGCCTGGGAAGCACAAGTGTTCACATTGCTTCGCAGAATCGCTTTTGTGCAGAAAACAGTAACACTTGTTCAGAACGAAAGAAAGCACAGAGCCCCAGATTTTATGTTGTCCTGGAGAGCTTGCAGAGCACTGGGGAAAGGCAGGCAGAGAATTCCCTGCTAGCACCTTCTCTGTGCCTGGGAAGCACAAGTGTTCATATTGCTTCGCAGAATCGCTTTTGTGCAGAAAACAGTAACACTTGTTCAGAACGAAAGAAAGCACAGAGCCCCAGATTTTATGTTGTCCTGGAGAGCTTGCAGAGCACTAAGGAAAGGCAGGCAGAGAATTCCCTGCTAGCACCTTCTCTGTGCCTGTTCACATTGCTTCGCAGAATCGCTTTTGTGCAGAAAACAGTAACACTTGTTCAGAACGAAAGAAAGCACAGAGCCCCAGATTTGCTGTTGTCCTGGAGAGCTTGCAGAGCACTGAGGAAAGGCAGGCAGAGAATTCCCTGCTAGCACCTTCTCTGTGCCTGGGAAGCACAAGTGTTCACATTGCTTCGCAGAATCGCTTTTGTGCAGAAAACAGTAACACTTGTTCAGAACGAAAGAAAGCACAGAGCCCCAGATTTGCTGTTGTCCTGGAGAGCTTGCAGAGCACTGGGGAAAGGCAGGCAGAGAATTCCCTGCTAGCACCTTCTCTGTGCCTGGGAAGCACAAGTGTTCATATTGCTTCGCAGAATCGCTTTTGTGCAGAAAAGAGTAACACTTGTTCAGAACGAAAGAAAGCACAGAGCCCCAGATTTTATGTTGTCCTGGAGAGCTTGCAGAGCACTGGGGAAAGGCAGGCAGAGAATTCCCTGCTAGCACCTTCTCTGTGCATGGGAAGCACAAGTGTTCACATTGCTTCGCAGAATCGCTTTTGTGCAGAAAACAGTAACACTTGTTCAGAACGAAAGAAAGCACAGAGCCCCAGATTTTATGTTGTCCTGGAGAGCTTGCAGAGCACTGGGGAAAGGCAGGCAGAGAATTCCCTGCTAGCACCTTCTCTGTGCCTGGGAAGCACAAGTGTTCACATTGCTTCGCAGAATCGCTTTTGTGCAGAAAACAGTAACACTTGTTCAGAACGAAAGAAAGCACAGAGCCCCAGAATTTATGTTTTCCTGGAGAGCTTGCAGAGCACTAAGGAAAGGCAGGCAGAGAATTCCCTGCTAGCACCTTCTCTGTGCCTGTTCACATTGCTTCGCAGAATCGCTTTTGTGCAGAAAACAGTAACACTTGTTCAGAACGAAAGAAAGCACAGAGCCCCAGATTTGCTGTTGTCCTGGAGAGCTTGCAGAGCACTGGGGAAAGGCAGGCAGAGAATTCCCTGCTAGCACCTTCTCTGTGCCTGGGAAGCAGAAGTGTTCACATTGCTTCGCAGAATCGCTTTTGTGCAGAAAACAGTAACACTTGTTCAGAACGAAAGAAAGCACAGAGCCCCAGATTTTATGTTGTCCTGGAGAGCTTGCAGAGCACTGGGGAAAGGCAGGCAGAGAATTCCCTGCTAGCACCTTCTCTGTGCCTGGGAAGCACAAGTGTTCACATTGCTTCGCAGAATCGCTTTTGTGCAGAAAACAGTAACACTTGTTCAGAACGAAAGAAAGCACAGAGCCCCAGATTTTATGTTGTCCTGGAGAGCTTGCAGAGCACTGGGGAAAGGCAGGCAGAGAATTCCCTGCTAGCACCTTCTCTGTGCCTGGGAAGCAGAAGTGTTCACATTGCTTCGCAGAATCGCTTTTGTGCAGAAAACAGTAACACTTGTTCAGAACGAAAGAAAGCACAGAGCCCCAGATTTTATGTTGTCCTGGAGAGCTTGCAGAGCACTGGGGAAAGGCAGGCAGAGAATTCCCTGCTAGCACCTTCTCTGTGCCTGGGAAGCACAAGTGTTCACATTGCTTCGCAGAATCGGTTTTGTGCAGAAAACAGTAACACTTGTTCAGAACGAAAGAAAGCACAGAGCCCCAGAATTTATGTTTTCCTGGAGAGCTTGCAGAGCACTAAGGAAAGGCAGGCAGAGAATTCCCTGCTAGCACCTTCTCTGTGCCTGTTCACATTGCTTCGCAGAATCGCTTTTGTGCAGAAAACAGTAACACTTGTTCAGAACGAAAGAAAGCACAGAGCCCCAGATTTGCTGTTGTCCTGGAGAGCTTGCAGAGCACTGGGGAAAGGCAGGCAGAGAATTCCCTGCTAGCACCTTCTCTGTGCCTGGGAAGCAGAAGTGTTCACATTGCTTCGCAGAATCGCTTTTGTGCAGAAAACAGTAACACTTGTTCAGAACGAAAGAAAGCACAGAGCCCCAGATTTGCTGTTGTCCTGGAGAGCTTGCAGAGCACTGGGGAAAGGCAGGCAGAGAATTCCCTGCTAGCACCTTCTCTGTGCCTGGGAAGCACAAGTGTTCATATTGCTTTGCAGAATCGCTTTTGTGCAGAAAACAGTAACACTTGTTCAGAACGAAAGAAAGCACAGAGCCCCAGATTTTATGTTGTCCTGGAGAGCTTGCAGAGCACTGGGGAAAGGCAGGCAGAGAATTCCCTGCTAGCACCTTCTCTGTGCCTGGGAAGCAGAAGTGTTCACATTGCTTCGCAGAATCGCTTTTGTGCAGAAAACAGTAACACTTGTTCAGAACGAAAGAAAGCACAGAGCCCCAGATTTTATGTTGTCCTGGAGAGCTTGCAGAGCACTGGGGAAAGGCAGGCAGAGAATTCCCTGCTAGCACCTTCTCTGTGCCTGGGAAGCACAAGTGTTCACATTGCTTCGCAGAATCGCTTTTGTGCAGAAAACAGTAACACTTGTTCAGAACGAAAGAAAGCACAGAGCCCCAGATTTTATGTTGTCCTGGAGAGCTTGCAGAGCACTGGGGAAAGGCAGGCAGAGAATTCCCTGCTAGCACCTGCTCTGTGCCTGGGAAGCAGAAGTGTTCACATTGCTTCGCAGAATCGCTTTTGTGCAGAAAACAGTAACACTTGTTCAGAATGAAAGAAAGCACAGAGCCCCAGATTTTATGTTGTCCTGGAGAGCTTGCAGAGCACTGAGGAAAGGCAGGCAGAGAATTCCCTGCTAGCACCTTCTCTGTGCCTGTTCACATTGCTTCGCAGAATCGCTTTTGTGCAGAAAACAGTAACACTTGTTCACAACGAAAGAAAGCACAGAGCCCCAGATTTGCTGTTGTCCTGGAGAGCTTGCAGAGCACTGGGGAAAGGCAGGCAGAGAATTCCCTGCTAGCACCTTCTCTGTGCCTGGGAAGCACAAGTGTTCACATTGCTTCGCAGAATCGCTTTTGTGCAGAAAACAGTAACACTTGTTCAGAATGAAAGAAAGCACAGAACCCCAGATTTTATGTTTTCCTGGAGAGCTTGCAGAGCACTAAGGAAAGGCAGGCACAGAATTCCCTGCTAGCACCTTCTCTGTGCCTGTTCACATTGCTTCGCAGAATCGCTTTTGTGCAGAAAACAGTAACACTTGTTCAGAACGAAAGAAAGCACAGAGCCCCAGATTTGCTGTTGTCCTGGAGAGCTTGCAGAGCACTGGGGAAAGGCAGGCAGAGAATTCCCTGCTAGCACCTTCTCTGTGCCTGGGAAGCACAAGTGTTCACATTGCTTCGCAGAATCGCTTTTGTGCAGAAAACAGTAACACTTGTTCAGAACGAAAGAAAGCACAGAGCCCCAGATTTTATGTTGTCCTGGAGAGCTTGCAGAGCACTGGGGAAAGGCAGGCAGAGAATTCCCTGCTAGCACCTTCTCTGTGCCTGGGAAGCACAAGTGTTCACATTGCTTCGCAGAATCGCTTTTGTGCAGAAAACAGTAACACTTGTTCAGAACGAAAGAAAGCACAGAGCCCCAGATTTTATGTTGTCCTGGAGAGCTTGCAGAGCACTGGGGAAAGGCAGGCAGAGAATTCCCTGCTAGCACCTTCTCTGTGCCTGGGAAGCACAAGTGTTCACATTGCTTCGCAGAATCGCTTTTGTGCAGAAAACAGTAACACTTGTTCAGAACGAAAGAAAGCACAGAGCCCCAGAATTTATGTTTTCCTGGAGAGCTTGCAGAGCACTAAGGAAAGGCAGGCAGAGAATTCCCTGCTAGCACCTTCTCTGTGCCTGTTCACATTGCTTCGCAGAATCGCTTTTGTGCAGAAAACAGTAACACTTGTTCAGAACGAAAGAAAGCACAGAGCCCCAGATTTGCTGTTGTCCTGGAGAGCTTGCAGAGCACTGGGGAAAGGCAGGCAGAGAATTCCCTGCTAGCACCTTCTCTGTGCCTGGGAAGCACAAGTGTTCACATTGCTTCGCAGAATCGCTTTTGTGCAGAAAACAGTAACACTTGTTCAGAACGAAAGAAAGCACAGAGCCCCAGATTTGCTGTTGTCCTGGAGAGCTTGCAGAGCACTGGGGAAAGGCAGGCAGAGAATTCCCTGCTAGCACCTTCTCTGTGCCTGGGAAGCAGAAGTGTTCACATTGCTTCGCAGAATCGCTTTTGTGCAGAAAACAGTAACACTTGTTCAGAACGAAAGAAAGCACAGAGCCCCAGATTTTATGTTGTCCTGGAGAGCTTGCAGAGCACTGGGGAAAGGCAGGCAGAGAATTCCCTGCTAGCACCTTCTCTGTGCCTGGGAAGCACAAGTGTTCACATTGCTTCGCAGAATCGCTTTTGTGCAGAAAACAGTAACACTTGTTCAGAACGAAAGAAAGCACAGAGCCCCAGATTTTATGTTGTCCTGGAGAGCTTGCAGAGCACTGGGGAAAGGCAGGCAGAGAATTCCCTGCTAGCACCTTCTCTGTGCCTGGGAAGCAGAAGTGTTCACATTGCTTCGCAGAATCGCTTTTGTGCAGAAAACAGTAACACTTGTTCAGAATGAAAGAAAGCACAGAGCCCCAGATTTTATGTTGTCCTGGAGAGCTTGCAGAGCACTGAGGAAAGGCAGGCAGAGAATTCCCTGCTAGCACCTTCTCTGTGCCTGTTCACATTGCTTCGCAGAATCGCTTTTGTGCAGAAAACAGTAACACTTGTTCACAACGAAAGAAAGCACAGAGCCCCAGATTTGCTGTTGTCCTGGAGAGCTTGCAGAGCACTGGGGAAAGGCAGGCAGAGAATTCCCTGCTAGCACCTTCTCTGTGCCTGGGAAGCACAAGTGTTCACATTGCTTCGCAGAATCGCTTTTGTGCAGAAAACAGTAACACTTGTTCAGAACGAAAGAAAGCACAGAACCCCAGATTTTATGTTTTCCTGGAGAGCTTGCAGAGCACTAAGGAAAGGCAGGCACAGAATTCCCTGCTAGCACCTTCTCTGTGCCTGTTCACATTGCTTCGCAGAATCGCTTTTGTGCAGAAAACAGTAACACTTGTTCAGAACGAAAGAAAGCACAGAGCCCCAGATTTGCTGTTGTCCTGGAGAGCTTGCAGAGCACTGGGGAAAGGCAGGCAGAGAATTCCCTGCTAGCACCTTCTCTGTGCCTGGGAAGCAGAAGTGTTCACATTGCTTCGCAGAATCGCTTTTGTGCAGAAAACAGTAACACTTGTTCAGAACGAAAGAAAGCACAGAGCCCCAGATTTTATGTTGTCCTGGAGAGCTTGCAGAGCACTGGGGAAAGGCAGGCAGAGAATTCCCTGCTAGCACCTTCTCTGTGCCTGGGAAGCACAAGTGTTCACATTGCTTCGCAGAATCGCTTTTGTGCAGAAAACAGTAACACTTGTTCAGAACGAAAGAAAGCACAGAGCCCCAGATTTTATGTTGTCCTGGAGAGCTTGCAGAGCACTGGGGAAAGGCAGGCAGAGAATTCCCTGCTAGCACCTTCTCTGTGCCTGGGAAGCACAAGTGTTCACATTGCTTCGCAGAATCGCTTTTGTGCAGAAAACAGTAACACTTGTTCAGAACGAAAGAAAGCACAGAGCCCCAGAATTTATGTTTTCCTGGAGAGCTTGCAGAGCACTAAGGAAAGGCAGGCAGAGAATTCCCTGCTAGCACCTTCTCTGTGCCTGTTCACATTGCTTCGCAGAATCGCTTTTGTGCAGAAAACAGTAACACTTGTTCAGAACGAAAGAAAGCACAGAGCCCCAGATTTGCTGTTGTCCTGGAGAGCTTGCAGAGCACTGGGGAAAGGCAGGCAGAGAATTCCCTGCTAGCACCTTCTCTGTGCCTGGGAAGCAGAAGTGTTCACATTGCTTCGCAGAATCGCTTTTGTGCAGAAAACAGTAACACTTGTTCAGAATGAAAGAAAGCACAGAGCCCAGGATTTTATGTTGTCCTGGAGAGCTTGCAGAGCACTGGGGAAAGGCAGGCAGAGAATTCCCTGCTAGCACCTTCTCTGTGCCTGGGAAGCACAAGTGTTCACATTGCTTCGCAGAGTCGCTTTTGTGCAGAAAACAGTAACACTTGTTCAGAACGAAAGAAAGCACAGAGCCCCAGATTTTATGTTGTCCTGGAGAGCTTGCAGAGCACTGGGGAAAGGCAGGCAGAGAATTCCCTGCTAGCACCTTCTCTGTGCCTGGGAAGCAGAAGTGTTCACATTGCTTCGCAGAATCGCTTTTGTGCAGAAAACAGTAACACTTGTTCAGAACGAAAGAAAGCACAGAGCCCCAGATTTTATGTTGTCCTGGAGAGCTTGCAGAGCACTAAGGAAAGGCAGGCAGAGAATTCCCTGCTAGCACCTTCTCTGTGCCTGTTCACATTGCTTCGCAGAATCGCTTTTGTGCAGAAAACAGTAACACTTGTTCAGAACGAAAGAAAGCACAGAGCCCCAGATTTGCTGTTGTCCTGGAGAGCTTGCAGAGCACTGAGGAAAGGCAGGCAGAGAATTCCCTGCTAGCACCTTCTCTGTGCCTGTTCACATTGCTTCGCAGAATCGCTTTTGTGCAGAAAACAGTAACACTTGTTCACAACGAAAGAAAGCACAGAGCCCCAGATTTGCTGTTGTCCTGGAGAGCTTGCAGAGCACTGGGGAAAGGCAGGCAGAGAATTCCCTGCTAGCACCTTCTCTGTGCCTGGGAAGCACAAGTGTTCACATTGCTTCGCAGAATCGCTTTTGTGCAGAAAACAGTAACACTTGTTCAGAACGAAAGAAAGCACAGAGCCCCAGATTTGCTGTTGTCCTGGAGAGCTTGCAGAGCACTGGGGAAAGGCAGGCAGAGAATTCCCTGCTAGCACCTTCTCTGTGCCTGGGAAGCACAAGTGTTCATATTGCTTCGCAGAATCGCTTTTGTGCAGAAAACAGTAACACTTGTTCAGAACGAAAGAAAGCACAGAGCCCCAGATTTTATGTTGTCCTGGAGAGCTTGCAGAGCACTGGGGAAAGGCAGGCAGAGAATTCCCTGCTAGCACCTTCTCTGTGCATGGGAAGCAGAAGTGTTCACATTGCTTCGCAGAATCGCTTTTGTGCAGAAAACAGTAACACTTGTTCAGAACGAAAGAAAGCACAGAGCCCCAGATTTTATGTTGTCCTGGAGAGCTTGCAGAGCACTGGGGAAAGGCAGGCAGAGAATTCCCTGCTAGCACCTTCTCTGTGCCTGGGAAGCACAAGTGTTCACATTGCTTCGCAGAATCGCTTTTGTGCAGAAAACAGTAACACTTGTTCAGAACGAAAGAAAGCACAGAGCCCCAGAATTTATGTTTTCCTGGAGAGCTTGCAGAGCACTAAGGAAAGGCAGGCAGAGAATTCCCTGCTAGCACCTTCTCTGTGCCTGTTCACATTGCTTCGCAGAATCGCTTTTGTGCAGAAAACAGTAACACTTGTTCAGAACGAAAGAAAGCACAGAGCCCCAGATTTGCTGTTGTCCTGGAGAGCTTGCAGAGCACTGGGGAAAGGCAGGCAGAGAATTCCCTGCTAGCACCTTCTCTGTGCCTGGGAAGCAGAAGTGTTCACATTGCTTCGCAGAATCGCTTTTGTGCAGAAAACAGTAACACTTGTTCAGAACGAAAGAAAGCACAGAGCCCCAGATTTTATGTTGTCCTGGAGAGCTTGCAGAGCACTGGGGAAAGGCAGGCAGAGAATTCCCTGCTAGCACCTTCTCTGTGCCTGGGAAGCACAAGTGTTCACATTGCTTCGCAGAATCGCTTTTGTGCAGAAAACAGTAACACTTGTTCAGAACGAAAGAAAGCACAGAGCCCCAGATTTTATGTTGTCCTGGAGAGCTTGCAGAGCACTGGGGAAAGGCAGGCAGAGAATTCCCTGCTAGCACCTTCTCTGTGCCTGGGAAGCAGAAGTGTTCACATTGCTTCGCAGAATCGCTTTTGTGCAGAAAACAGTAACACTTGTTCAGAACGAAAGAAAGCACAGAGCCCCAGATTTTATGTTGTCCTGGAGAGCTTGCAGAGCACTGGGGAAAGGCAGGCAGAGAATTCCCTGCTAGCACCTTCTCTGTGCCTGGGAAGCACAAGTGTTCACATTGCTTCGCAGAATCGCTTTTGTGCAGAAAACAGTAACACTTGTTCAGAACGAAAGAAAGCACAGAGCCCCAGAATTTATGTTTTCCTGGAGAGCTTGCAGAGCACTAAGGAAAGGCAGGCAGAGAATTCCCTGCTAGCACCTTCTCTGTGCCTGTTCACATTGCTTCGCAGAATCGCTTTTGTGCAGAAAACAGTAACACTTGTTCAGAACGAAAGAAAGCACAGAGCCCCAGATTTTATGTTGTCCTGGAGAGCTTGCAGAGCACTGGGGAAAGGCAGGCAGAGAATTCCCTGCTAGCACCTTCTCTGTGCCTGGGAAGCACAAGTGTTCACATTGCTTCGCAGAATCGCTTTTGTGCAGAAAACAGTAACACTTGTTCAGAACGAAAGAAAGCACAGAGCCCCAGATTTTATGTTGTCCTGGAGAGCTTGCAGAGCACTGGGGAAAGGCAGGCAGAGAATTCCCTGCTAGCACCTTCTCTGTGCCTGGGAAGCACAAGTGTTCATATTGCTTCGCAGAATCGCTTTTGTGCAGAAAACAGTAACACTTGTTCAGAACGAAAGAAAGCACAGAGCCCCAGATTTTATGTTGTCCTGGAGAGCTTGCAGAGCACTAAGGAAAGGCAGGCAGAGAATTCCCTGCTAGCACCTTCTCTGTGCCTGTTCACATTGCTTCGCAGAATCGCTTTTGTGCAGAAAACAGTAACACTTGTTCAGAACGAAAGAAAGCACAGAGCCCCAGATTTGCTGTTGTCCTGGAGAGCTTGCAGAGCACTGAGGAAAGGCAGGCAGAGAATTCCCTGCTAGCACCTTCTCTGTGCCTGGGAAGCACAAGTGTTCACATTGCTTCGCAGAATCGCTTTTGTGCAGAAAACAGTAACACTTGTTCAGAACGAAAGAAAGCACAGAGCCCCAGATTTGCTGTTGTCCTGGAGAGCTTGCAGAGCACTGGGGAAAGGCAGGCAGAGAATTCCCTGCTAGCACCTTCTCTGTGCCTGGGAAGCACAAGTGTTCATATTGCTTCGCAGAATCGCTTTTGTGCAGAAAAGAGTAACACTTGTTCAGAACGAAAGAAAGCACAGAGCCCCAGATTTTATGTTGTCCTGGAGAGCTTGCAGAGCACTGGGGAAAGGCAGGCAGAGAATTCCCTGCTAGCACCTTCTCTGTGCATGGGAAGCACAAGTGTTCACATTGCTTCGCAGAATCGCTTTTGTGCAGAAAACAGTAACACTTGTTCAGAACGAAAGAAAGCACAGAGCCCCAGATTTTATGTTGTCCTGGAGAGCTTGCAGAGCACTGGGGAAAGGCAGGCAGAGAATTCCCTGCTAGCACCTTCTCTGTGCCTGGGAAGCACAAGTGTTCACATTGCTTCGCAGAATCGCTTTTGTGCAGAAAACAGTAACACTTGTTCAGAACGAAAGAAAGCACAGAGCCCCAGAATTTATGTTTTCCTGGAGAGCTTGCAGAGCACTAAGGAAAGGCAGGCAGAGAATTCCCTGCTAGCACCTTCTCTGTGCCTGTTCACATTGCTTCGCAGAATCGCTTTTGTGCAGAAAACAGTAACACTTGTTCAGAACGAAAGAAAGCACAGAGCCCCAGATTTGCTGTTGTCCTGGAGAGCTTGCAGAGCACTGGGGAAAGGCAGGCAGAGAATTCCCTGCTAGCACCTTCTCTGTGCCTGGGAAGCAGAAGTGTTCACATTGCTTTGCAGAATCGCTTTTGTGCAGAAAACAGTAACACTTGTTCAGAACGAAAGAAAGCACAGAGCCCCAGATTTTATGTTGTCCTGGAGAGCTTGCAGAGCACTGGGGAAAGGCAGGCAGAGAATTCCCTGCTAGCACCTTCTCTGTGCCTGGGAAGCACAAGTGTTCACATTGCTTCGCAGAATCGCTTTTGTGCAGAAAACAGTAACACTTGTTCAGAACGAAAGAAAGCACAGAGCCCCAGATTTGCTGTTGTCCTGGAGAGCTTGCAGAGCACTGGGGAAAGGCAGGCAGAGAATTCCCTGCTAGCACCTTCTCTGTGCCTGGGAAGCAGAAGTGTTCACATTGCTTCGCAGAATCGCTTTTGTGCAGAAAACAGTAACACTTGTTCAGAACGAAAGAAAGCACAGAGCCCCAGATTTGCTGTTGTCCTGGAGAGCTTGCAGAGCACTGGGGAAAGGCAGGCAGAGAATTCCCTGCTAGCACCTTCTCTGTGCCTGGGAAGCACAAGTGTTCATATTGCTTCGCAGAATCGCTTTTGTGCAGAAAACAGTAACACTTGTTCAGAACGAAAGAAAGCACAGAGCCCCAGATTTTATGTTGTCCTGGAGAGCTTGCAGAGCACTGGGGAAAGGCAGGCAGAGAATTCCCTGCTAGCACCTTCTCTGTGCCTGGGAAGCACAAGTGTTCACATTGCTTCGCAGAATCGCTTTTGTGCAGAAAACAGTAACACTTGTTCAGAACGAAAGAAAGCACAGAGCCCCAGATTTTATGTTGTCCTGGAGAGCTTGCAGAGCACTGGGGAAAGGCAGGCAGAGAATTCCCTGCTAGCACCTTCTCTGTGCCTGGGAAGCACAAGTGTTCACATTGCTTCGCAGAATCGCTTTTGTGCAGAAAACAGTAACACTTGTTCAGAATGAAAGAAAGCACAGAGCCCCAGATTTTATGTTGTCCTGGAGAGCTTGCAGAGCACTGGGGAAAGGCAGGCAGAGAATTCCCTGCTAGCACCTTCTCTGTGCCTGGGAAGCAGAAGTGTTCACATTGCTTCGCAGAATCGCTTTTGTGCAGAAAACAGTAACACTTGTTCAGAATGAAAGAAAGCACAGAGCCCCAGATTTTATGTTGTCCTGGAGAGCTTGCAGAGCACTGAGGAAAGGCAGGCAGAGAATTCCCTGCTAGCACCTTCTCTGTGCCTGTTCACATTGCTTCGCAGAATCGCTTTTGTGCAGAAAACAGTAACACTTGTTCACAACGAAAGAAAGCACAGAGCCCCAGATTTGCTGTTGTCCTGGAGAGCTTGCAGAGCACTGGGGAAAGGCAGGCAGAGAATTCCCTGCTAGCACCTTCTCTGTGCCTGGGAAGCACAAGTGTTCACATTGCTTCGCAGAATCGCTTTTGTGCAGAAAACAGTAACACTTGTTCAGAATGAAAGAAAGCACAGAACCCCAGATTTTATGTTTTCCTGGAGAGCTTGCAGAGCACTAAGGAAAGGCAGGCACAGAATTCCCTGCTAGCACCTTCTCTGTGCCTGTTCACATTGCTTCGCAGAATCGCTTTTGTGCAGAAAACAGTAACACTTGTTCAGAACGAAAGAAAGCACAGAGCCCCAGATTTGCTGTTGTCCTGGAGAGCTTGCAGAGCACTGGGGAAAGGCAGGCAGAGAATTCCCTGCTAGCACCTTCTCTGTGCCTGGGAAGCACAAGTGTTCACATTGCTTCGCAGAATCGCTTTTGTGCAGAAAACAGTAACACTTGTTCAGAACGAAAGAAAGCACAGAGCCCCAGATTTTATGTTGTCCTGGAGAGCTTGCAGAGCACTGGGGAAAGGCAGGCAGAGAATTCCCTGCTAGCACCTTCTCTGTGCCTGGGAAGCAGAAGTGTTCACATTGCTTCGCAGAATCGCTTTTGTGCAGAAAACAGTAACACTTGTTCAGAATGAAAGAAAGCACAGAGCCCCAGATTTTATGTTGTCCTGGAGAGCTTGCAGAGCACTGAGGAAAGGCAGGCAGAGAATTCCCTGCTAGCACCTTCTCTGTGCCTGTTCACATTGCTTCGCAGAATCGCTTTTGTGCAGAAAACAGTAACACTTGTTCAGAACGAAAGAAAGCACAGAGCCCCAGATTTGCTGTTGTCCTGGAGAGCTTGCAGAGCACTGGGGAAAGGCAGGCAGAGAATTCCCTGCTAGCACCTTCTCTGTGCCTGGGAAGCACAAGTGTTCACATTGCTTCGCAGAATCGCTTTTGTGCAGAAAACAGTAACACTTGTTCAGAACGAAAGAAAGCACAGAACCCCAGATTTTATGTTTTCCTGGAGAGCTTGCAGAGCACTAAGGAAAGGCAGGCACAGAATTCCCTGCTAGCACCTTCTCTGTGCCTGTTCACATTGCTTCGCAGAATCGCTTTTGTGCAGAAAACAGTAACACTTGTTCAGAACGAAAGAAAGCACAGAGCCCCAGATTTGCTGTTGTCCTGGAGAGCTTGCAGAGCACTGGGGAAAGGCAGGCAGAGAATTCCCTGCTAGCACCTTCTCTGTGCCTGGGAAGCAGAAGTGTTCACATTGCTTCGCAGAATCGCTTTTGTGCAGAAAACAGTAACACTTGTTCAGAACGAAAGAAAGCACAGAGCCCCAGATTTTATGTTGTCCTGGAGAGCTTGCAGAGCACTGGGGAAAGGCAGGCAGAGAATTCCCTGCTAGCACCTTCTCTGTGCCTGGGAAGCAGAAGTGTTCACATTGCTTCGCAGAATCGCTTTTGTGCAGAAAACAGTAACACTTGTTCAGAACGAAAGAAAGCACAGAGCCCCAGATTTTATGTTGTCCTGGAGAGCTTGCAGAGCACTGGGGAAAGGCAGGCAGAGAATTCCCTGCTAGCACCTTCTCTGTGCCTGGGAAGCACAAGTGTTCACATTGCTTCGCAGAATCGCTTTTGTGCAGAAAACAGTAACACTTGTTCAGAACGAAAGAAAGCACAGAGCCCCAGAATTTATGTTTTCCTGGAGAGCTTGCAGAGCACTAAGGAAAGGCAGGCAGAGAATTCCCTGCTAGCACCTTCTCTGTGCCTGTTCACATTGCTTCGCAGAATCGCTTTTGTGCAGAAAACAGTAACACTTGTTCAGAACGAAAGAAAGCACAGAGCCCCAGATTTGCTGTTGTCCTGGAGAGCTTGCAGAGCACTGGGGAAAGGCAGGCAGAGAATTCCCTGCTAGCACCTTCTCTGTGCCTGGGAAGCAGAAGTGTTCACATTGCTTCGCAGAATCGCTTTTGTGCAGAAAACAGTAACACTTGTTCAGAACGAAAGAAAGCACAGAGCCCCAGATTTTATGTTGTCCTGGAGAGCTTGCAGAGCACTGGGGAAAGGCAGGCAGAGAATTCCCTGCTAGCACCTTCTCTGTGCCTGGGAAGCACAAGTGTTCACATTGCTTCGCAGAATCGCTTTTGTGCAGAAAACAGTAACACTTGTTCAGAACGAAAGAAAGCACAGAGCCCCAGATTTTATGTTGTCCTGGAGAGCTTGCAGAGCACTGGGGAAAGGCAGGCAGAGAATTCCCTGCTAGCACCTTCTCTGTGCCTGGGAAGCAGAAGTGTTCACATTGCTTCGCAGAATCGCTTTTGTGCAGAAAACAGTAACACTTGTTCAGAACGAAAGAAAGCACAGAGCCCCAGATTTGCTGTTGTCCTGGAGAGCTTGCAGAGCACTGGGGAAAGGCAGGCAGAGAATTCCCTGCTAGCACCTTCTCTGTGCCTGGGAAGCACAAGTGTTCACATTGCTTCGCAGAATCGCTTTTGTGCAGAAAACAGTAACACTTGTTCAGAACGAAAGAAAGCACAGAGCCCCAGATTTTATGTTGTCCTGGAGAGCTTGCAGAGCACTGGGGAAAGGCAGGCAGAGAATTCCCTGCTAGCACCTTCTCTGTGCCTGGGAAGCACAAGTGTTCACATTGCTTCGCAGAATCGCTTTTGTGCAGAAAACAGTAACACTTGTTCAGAACGAAAGAAAGCACAGAGCCCCAGATTTTATGTTGTCCTGGAGAGCTTGCAGAGCACTGGGGAAAGGCAGGCAGAGAATTCCCTGCTAGCACCTTCTCTGTGCCTGGGAAGCAGAAGTGTTCACATTGCTTCGCAGAATCGCTTTTGTGCAGAAAACAGTAACACTTGTTCAGAACGAAAGAAAGCACAGAGCCCCAGATTTTATGTTGTCCTGGAGAGCTTGCAGAGCACTGGGGAAAGGCAGGCAGAGAATTCCCTGCTAGCACCTTCTCTGTGCCTGGGAAGCACAAGTGTTCACATTGCTTCGCAGAATCGCTTTTGTGCAGAAAACAGTAACACTTGTTCAGAACGAAAGAAAGCACAGAGCCCCAGATTTTATGTTGTCCTGGAGAGCTTGCAGAGCACTGGGGAAAGGCAGGCAGAGAATTCCCTGCTAGCACCTTCTCTGTGCCTGGGAAGCAGAAGTGTTCACATTGCTTCGCAGAATCGCTTTTGTGCAGAAAACAGTAACACTTGTTCAGAATGAAAGAAAGCACAGAGCCCCAGATTTTATGTTGTCCTGGAGAGCTTGCAGAGCACTGAGGAAAGGCAGGCAGAGAATTCCCTGCTAGCACCTTCTCTGTGCCTGTTCACATTGCTTCGCAGAATCGCTTTTGTGCAGAAAACAGTAACACTTGTTCACAACGAAAGAAAGCACAGAGCCCCAGATTTGCTGTTGTCCTGGAGAGCTTGCAGAGCACTGGGGAAAGGCAGGCAGAGAATTCCCTGCTAGCACCTTCTCTGTGCCTGGGAAGCACAAGTGTTCACATTGCTTCGCAGAATCGCTTTTGTGCAGAAAACAGTAACACTTGTTCAGAATGAAAGAAAGCACAGAACCCCAGATTTTATGTTTTCCTGGAGAGCTTGCAGAGCACTAAGGAAAGGCAGGCACAGAATTCCCTGCTAGCACCTTCTCTGTGCCTGTTCACATTGCTTCGCAGAATCGCTTTTGTGCAGAAAACAGTAACACTTGTTCAGAACGAAAGAAAGCACAGAGCCCCAGATTTGCTGTTGTCCTGGAGAGCTTGCAGAGCACTGGGGAAAGGCAGGCAGAGAATTCCCTGCTAGCACCTTCTCTGTGCCTGGGAAGCACAAGTGTTCACATTGCTTCGCAGAATCGCTTTTGTGCAGAAAACAGTAACACTTGTTCAGAACGAAAGAAAGCACAGAGCCCCAGATTTTATGTTGTCCTGGAGAGCTTGCAGAGCACTGGGGAAAGGCAGGCAGAGAATTCCCTGCTAGCACCTTCTCTGTGCCTGGGAAGCAGAAGTGTTCACATTGCTTCGCAGAATCGCTTTTGTGCAGAAAACAGTAACACTTGTTCAGAACGAAAGAAAGCACAGAGCCCCAGATTTTATGTTGTCCTGGAGAGCTTGCAGAGCACTGGGGAAAGGCAGGCAGAGAATTCCCTGCTAGCACCTTCTCTGTGCCTGGGAAGCACAAGTGTTCACATTGCTTCGCAGAATCGCTTTTGTGCAGAAAACAGTAACACTTGTTCAGAACGAAAGAAAGCACAGAGCCCCAGAATTTATGTTTTCCTGGAGAGCTTGCAGAGCACTAAGGAAAGGCAGGCAGAGAATTCCCTGCTAGCACCTTCTCTGTGCCTGTTCACATTGCTTCGCAGAATCGCTTTTGTGCAGAAAACAGTAACACTTGTTCAGAACGAAAGAAAGCACAGAGCCCCAGATTTGCTGTTGTCCTGGAGAGCTTGCAGAGCACTGGGGAAAGGCAGGCAGAGAATTCCCTGCTAGCACCTTCTCTGTGCCTGGGAAGCAGAAGTGTTCACTTTGCTTCGCAGAATCGCTTTTGTGCAGAAAACAGTAACACTTGTTCAGAACGAAAGAAAGCACAGAGCCCCAGATTTTATGTTGTCCTGGAGAGCTTGCAGAGCACTGGGGAAAGGCAGGCAGAGAATTCCCTGCTAGCACCTTCTCTGTGCCTGGGAAGCACAAGTGTTCACATTGCTTCGCAGAATCGCTTTTGTGCAGAAAACAGTAACACTTGTTCAGAACGAAAGAAAGCACAGAGCCCCAGATTTTATGTTGTCCTGGAGAGCTTGCAGAGCACTGGGGAAAGGCAGGCAGAGAATTCCCTGCTAGCACCTTCTCTGTGCCTGGGAAGCACAAGTGTTCACATTGCTTCGCAGAATCGCTTTTGTGCAGAAAACAGTAACACTTGTTCAGAACGAAAGAAAGCACAGAGCCCCAGATTTTATGTTGTCCTGGAGAGCTTGCAGAGCACTGGGGAAAGGCAGGCAGAGAATTCCCTGCTAGCACCTTCTCTGTGCCTGGGAAGCAGAAGTGTTCACATTGCTTCGCAGAATCGCTTTTGTGCAGAAAACAGTAACACTTGTTCAGAATGAAAGAAAGCACAGAGCCCCAGATTTTATGTTGTCCTGGAGAGCTTGCAGAGCACTGAGGAAAGGCAGGCAGAGAATTCCCTGCTAGCACCTTCTCTGTGCCTGTTCACATTGCTTCGCAGAATCGCTTTTGTGCAGAAAACAGTAACACTTGTTCACAACGAAAGAAAGCACAGAGCCCCAGATTTGCTGTTGTCCTGGAGAGCTTGCAGAGCACTGGGGAAAGGCAGGCAGAGAATTCCCTGCTAGCACCTTCTCTGTGCCTGGGAAGCACAAGTGTTCACATTGCTTCGCAGAATCGCTTTTGTGCAGAAAACAGTAACACTTGTTCAGAATGAAAGAAAGCACAGAACCCCAGATTTTATGTTGTCCTGGAGAGCTTGCAGAGCACTAAGGAAAGGCAGGCACAGAATTCCCTGCTAGCACCTTCTCTGTGCCTGTTCACATTGCTTCGCAGAATCGCTTTTGTGCAGAAAACAGTAACACTTGTTCAGAACGAAAGAAAGCACAGAGCCCCAGATTTGCTGTTGTCCTGGAGAGCTTGCAGAGCACTGGGGAAAGGCAGGCAGAGAATTCCCTGCTAGCACCTTCTCTGTGCCTGGGAAGCACAAGTGTTCACATTGCTTCGCAGAATCGCTTTTGTGCAGAAAACAGTAACACTTGTTCAGAACGAAAGAAAGCACAGAGCCCCAGATTTTATGTTGTCCTGGAGAGCTTGCAGAGCACTGGGGAAAGGCAGGCAGAGAATTCCCTGCTAGCACCTTCTCTGTGCCTGGGAAGCACAAGTGTTCACATTGCTTCGCAGAATCGCTTTTGTGCAGAAAACAGTAACACTTGTTCAGAACGAAAGAAAGCACAGAGCCCCAGATTTTATGTTGTCCTGGAGAGCTTGCAGAGCACTGGGGAAAGGCAGGCAGAGAATTCCCTGCTAGCACCTTCTCTGTGCCTGGGAAGCACAAGTGTTCACATTGCTTCGCAGAATCGCTTTTGTGCAGAAAACAGTAACACTTGTTCAGAACGAAAGAAAGCACAGAGCCCCAGATTTTATGTTGTCCTGGAGAGCTTGCAGAGCACTGAGGAAAGGCAGGCAGAGAATTCCCTGCTAGCACCTTCTCTGTGCCTGGGAAGCACAAGTGTTCACATTGCTTCGCAGAATCGCTTTTGTGCAGAAAACAGTAACACTTGTTCAGAACGAAAGAAAGCACAGAGCCCCAGATTTTATGTTGTCCTGGAGAGCTTGCAGAGCACTGGGGAAAGGCAGGCAGAGAATTCCCTGCTAGCACCTTCTCTGTGCCTGGGAAGCACAAGTGTTCACATTGCTTCGCAGAATCGCTTTTGTGCAGAAAACAGTAACACTTGTTCAGAATGAAAGAAAGCACAGAACCCCAGATTTTATGTTGTCCTGGAGAGCTTGCAGAGCACTAAGGAAAGGCAGGCAGAGAATTCCCTGATAGCACCTTCTCTGTGCCTGTTCACATTGCTTCGCAGAATCGCTTTTGTGCAGAAAACAGTAACACTTGTTCAGAACGAAAGAAAGCACAGAGCCCCAGATTTGCTGTTGTCCTGGAGAGCTTGCAGAGCACTGGGGAAAGGCAGGCAGAGAATTCCCTGCTAGCACCTTCTCTGTGCCTGGGAAGCACAAGTGTTCACATTGCTTCGCAGAATCGCTTTTGTGCAGAAAACAGTAACACTTGTTCAGAACGAAAGAAAGCACAGAGCCCCAGATTTGCTGTTGTCCTGGAGAGCTTGCAGAGCACTGGGGAAAGGCAGGCAGAGAATTCCCTGCTAGCACCTTCTCTGTGCCTGGGAAGCAGAAGTGTTCACATTGCTTCGCAGAATCGCTTTTGTGCAGAAAACAGTAACACTTGTTCAGAACGAAAGAAAGCACAGAGCCCCAGATTTTATGTTGTCCTGGAGAGCTTGCAGAGCACTGGGGAAAGGCAGGCAGAGAATTCCCTGCTAGCACCTTCTCTGTGCCTGGGAAGCACAAGTGTTCACATTGCTTCGCAGAATCGCTTTTGTGCAGAAAACAGTAACACTTGTTCAGAACGAAAGAAAGCACAGAGCCCCAGATTTTATGTTGTCCTGGAGAGCTTGCAGAGCACTGGGGAAAGGCAGGCAGAGAATTCCCTGCTAGCACCTTCTCTGTGCCTGGGAAGCACAAGTGTTCACATTGCTTCGCAGAATCGCTTTTGTGCAGAAAACAGTAACACTTGTTCAGAACGAAAGAAAGCACAGAGCCCCAGAATTTATGTTGTCCTGGAGAGCTTGCAGAGCACTAAGGAAAGGCAGGCAGAGAATTCCCTGCTAGCACCTTCTCTGTGCCTGTTCACATTGCTTCGCAGAATCGCTTTTGTGCAGAAAACAGTAACACTTGTTCAGAACGAAAGAAAGCACAGAGCCCCAGATTTGCTGTTGTCCTGGAGAGCTTGCAGAGCACTGGGGAAAGGCAGGCAGAGAATTCCCTGCTAGCACCTTCTCTGTGCCTGTTCACTTTTCTTCGCAGAATCGCTTTTGTGCAGAAAACAGTAACACTTGTTCAGAACGAAAGAAAGCACAGAGCCCCAGATTTTATGTTGTCCTGGAGAGCTTGCAGAGCACTGGGGAAAGGCAGGCAGAGAATTCCCTGCTAGCACCTTCTCTGTGCCTGGGAAGCACAAGTGTTCACATTGCTTCGCAGAATCGCTTTTGTGCAGAAAACAGTAACACTTGTTCAGAACGAAAGAAAGCACAGAGCCCCAGATTTTATGTTGTCCTGGAGAGCTTGCAGAGCACTGGGGAAAGGCAGGCAGAGAATTCCCTGCTAGCACCTTCTCTGTGCCTGGGAAGCACAAGTGTTCACATTGCTTTGCAGAATCGTTTTTGTGCAGAAAACAGTAACACTTGTTCAGAACGAAAGAAAGCACAGAGCCCCAGATTTTATGTTGTCCTGGAGAGCTTGCAGAGCACTGGGGAAAGGCAGGCAGAGAATTCCCTGCTAGCACCTTCTCTGTGCCTGGGAAGCACAAGTGTTCACATTGCTTCGCAGAATCGCTTTTGTGCAGAAAACAGTAACACTTGTTCAGAACGAAAGAAAGCACAGAGCCCCAGATTTTATGTTGTCCTGGAGAGCTTGCAGAGCACTGGGGAAAGGCAGGCAGAGAATTCCCTGCTAGCACCTTCTCTGTGCCTGGGAAGCACAAGTGTTCACATTGCTTCGCAGAATCGCTTTTGTGCAGAAAACAGTAACACTTGTTCAGAACGAAAGAAAGCACAGAGCCCCAGATTTGCTGTTGTCCTGGAGAGCTTGCAGAGCACTGGGGAAAGGCAGGCAGAGAATTCCCTGCTAGCACCTTCTCTGTGCCTGGGAAGCACAAGTGTTCACATTGCTTCGCAGAATCGCTTTTGTGCAGAAAACAGTAACACTTGTTCAGAATGAAAGAAAGCACAGAACCCCAGATTTTATGTTTTCCTGGAGAGCTTGCAGAGCACTAAGGAAAGGCAGGCACAGAATTCCCTGCTAGCACCTTCTCTGTGCCTGTTCACATTGCTTCGCAGAATCGCTTTTGTGCAGAAAACAGTAACACTTGTTCAGAACGAAAGAAAGCACAGAGCCCCAGATTTTATGTTGTCCTGGAGAGCTTGCAGAGCACTGGGGAAAGGCAGGCAGAGAATTCCCTGCTAGCACCTTCTCTGTACCTGGGAAGCAGAAGTGTTCACATTGCTTCGCAGAATCGCTTTTGTGCAGAAAACAGTAACACTTGTTCAGAATGAAAGAAAGCACAGAGCCCCAGATTTTATGTTGTCCTGGAGAGCTTGCAGAGCACTGGGGAATGGCAGGCAGAGAATTCCCTGCTAGCACCTTCTCTGTGCCTGGGAAGCACAAGTGTTCATATTGCTTCGCAGAATCGCTTTTGTGCAGAAAACAGTAACACTTGTTCAGAACGAAAGAAAGCACAGAGCCCCAGATTTCATGTTGTCCTGGAGAGCTTGCAGAGCACTGGGGAAAGGCAGGCAGAGAATTCCCTGCTAGCACCTTCTCTGTGCCTGGGAAGCAGAAGTGTTCACATTGCTTCGCAGAATCGCTTTTGTGCAGAAAACAGTAACACTTGTTCAGAACGAAAGAAAGCACAGAGCCCCAGATTTTATGTTGTCCTGGAGAGCTTGCAGAGCACTGGGGAAAGGCAGGCAGAGAATTCCCTGCTAGCACCTTCTCTGTGCCTGGGAAGCAGAAGTGTTCACATTGCTTCGCAGAATCGCTTTTGTGCAGAAAACAGTAACACTTGTTCAGAACGAAAGAAAGCACAGAGCCCCAGATTTTATGTTGTCCTGGAGAGCTTGCAGAGCACTGGGGAAAGGCAGGCAGAGAATTCCCTGCTAGCACCTTCTCTGTGCCTGGGAAGCACAAGTGTTCACATTGCTTCGCAGAATCGCTTTTGTGCAGAAAACAGTAACACTTGTTCAGAACGAAAGAAAGCACAGAGCCCCAGATTTTATGTTGTCCTGGAGAGCTTGCAGAGCACTGGGGAAAGGCAGGCAGAGAATTCCCTGCTAGCACCTTCTCTGTGCCTGGGAAGCACAAGTGTTCACTTTGCTTCGCAGAATCGCTTTTGTGCAGAAAACAGTAACACTTGTTCAGAATGAAAGAAAGCACAGAGCCCCAGATTTTATGTTGTCCTGGAGAGCTTGCAGAGCACTGGGGAAAGGCAGGCAGAGAATTCCCTGCTAGCACCTTCTCTGTACCTGGGAAGCAGAAGTGTTCACATTGCTTCGCAGAATCGCTTTTGTGCAGAAAACAGTAACACTTGTTCAGAATGAAAGAAAGCACAGAGCCCCAGATTTTATGTTGTCCTGGAGAGCTTGCAGAGCACTGGGGAAAGGCAGGCAGAGAATTCCCTGCTAGCACCTTCTCTGTACCTGGGAAGCAGAAGTGTTCACATTGCTTCGCAGAATCGCTTTTGTGCAGAAAACAGTAACACTTGTTCAGAATGAAAGAAAGCACAGAGCCCCAGATTTTATGTTGTCCTGGAGAGCTTGCAGAGCACTGGGGAAAGGCAGGCAGAGAATTCCCTGCTAGCACCTTCTCTGTGCCTGGGAAGCACAAGTGTTCACATTGCTTCGCAGAATCGCTTTTGTGCAGAAAACAGTAACACTTGTTCAGAACGAAAGAAAGCACAGAGCCCCAGATTTTATGTTGTCCTGGAGAGCTTGCAGAGCACTGGGGAAAGGCAGGCAGAGAATTCCCTGCTAGCACCTTCTCTGTGCCTGGGAAGCAGAAGTGTTCACATTGCTTCGCAGAATCGCTTTTGTGCAGAAAACAGTAACACTTGTTCAGAATGAAAGAAAGCACAGAACCCCATATTTTATGTTGTCCTGGAGAGCTTGCAGAGCACTAAGGAAAGGCAGGCAGAGAATTCCCTGATAGCACCTTCTCTGTGCCTGTTCACATTGCTTCGCAGAATCGCTTTTGTGCAGAAAACAGTAACACTTGTTCAGAACGAAAGAAAGCACAGAGCCCCAGATTTTATGTTGTCCTGGAGAGCTTGCAGAGCACTGGGGAAAGGCAGGCAGAGAATTCCCTGCTAGCACCTTCTCTGTGCCTGGGAAGCACAAGTGTTCACATTGCTTCGCAGAATCGCTTTTGTGCAGAAAACAGTAACACTTGTTCAGAACGAAAGAAAGCACAGAGCCCCAGATTTTATGTTGTCCTGGAGAGCTTGCAGAGCACTGGGGAAAGGCAGGCAGAGAATTCCCTGCTAGCACCTTCTCTGTGCCTGGGAAGCAGAAGTGTTCACTTTGCTTCGCAGAATCGCTTTTGTGCAGAAAACAGTAACACTTGTTCAGAACGAAAGAAAGCACAGAGCCCCAGATTTTATGTTGTCCTGGAGAGCTTGCAGAGCACTGGGGAAAGGCAGGCAGAGAATTCCCTGCTAGCACCTTCTCTGTGCCTGTTCACTTTTCTTCGCAGAATCGCTTTTGTGCAGAAAACAGTAACACTTGTTCAGAACGAAAGAAAGCACAGAGCCCAAGATTTTATGTTGTCCTGGAGAGCTTGCAGAGCACTGGGGAAAGGCAGGCAGAGAATTCCCTGCTAGCACCTTCTCTGTGCCTGGGAAGCACAAGTGTTCACATTGCTTCGCAGAATCGCTTTTGTGCAGAAAACAGTAACACTTGTTCAGAACGAAAGAAAGCACAGAGCCCCAGATTTTATGTTGTCCTGGAGAGCTTGCAGAGCACTAAGGAAAGGCAGGCAGAGAATTCCCTGCTAGCACCTTCTCTGTGCCTGTTCACATTGCTTCGCAGAATCGCTTTTGTGCAGAAAACAGTAACACTTGTTCAGAACGAAAGAAAGCACAGAGCCCCAGATTTGCTGTTGTCCTGGAGAGCTTGCAGAGCACTGAGGAAAGGCAGGCAGAGAATTCCCTGCTAGCACCTTCTCTGTGCCTGTTCACATTGCTTCGCAGAATCGCTTTTGTGCAGAAAACAGTAACACTTGTTCACAACGAAAGAAAGCACAGAGCCCCAGATTTGCTGTTGTCCTGGAGAGCTTGCAGAGCACTGGGGAAAGGCAGGCAGAGAATTCCCTGCTAGCACCTTCTCTGTGCCTGGGAAGCACAAGTGTTCACATTGCTTCGCAGAATCGCTTTTGTGCAGAAAACAGTAACACTTGTTCAGAACGAAAGAAAGCACAGAGCCCCAGATTTGCTGTTGTCCTGGAGAGCTTGCAGAGCACTGGGGAAAGGCAGGCAGAGAATTCCCTGCTAGCACCTTCTCTGTGCCTGGGAAGCACAAGTGTTCACATTGCTTCGCAGAATCGCTTTTGTGCAGAAAACAGTAACACTTGTTCAGAACGAAAGAAAGCACAGAGCCCCAGATTTTATGTTGTCCTGGAGAGCTTGCAGAGCACTGGGGAAAGGCAGGCAGAGAATTCCCTGCTAGCACCTTCTCTGTGCCTGGGAAGCAGAAGTGTTCACATTGCTTCGCAGAATCACTTTTGTGCAGAAAACAGTAACACTTGTTCAGAACGAAAGAAAGCACAGAGCCCCAGATTTTATGTTGTCCTGGAGAGCTTGCAGAGCACTGGGGAAAGGCAGGCAGAGAATTCCCTGCTAGCACCTTCTCTGTGCCTGGGAAGCACAAGTGTTCACATTGCTTCGCAGAATCGCTTTTGTGCAGAAAACAGTAACACTTGTTCAGAACGAAAGAAAGCACAGAGCCCCAGAATTTATGTTTTCCTGGAGAGCTTGCAGAGCACTAAGGAAAGGCAGGCAGAGAATTCCCTGCTAGCACCTTCTCTGTGCCTGTTCACATTGCTTCGCAGAATCGCTTTTGTGCAGAAAACAGTAACACTTGTTCAGAACGAAAGAAAGCACAGAGCCCCAGATTTGCTGTTGTCCTGGAGAGCTTGCAGAGCACTGGGGAAAGGCAGGCAGAGAATTCCCTGCTAGCACCTTCTCTGTGCCTGGGAAGCAGAAGTGTTCACATTGCTTCGCAGAATCGCTTTTGTGCAGAAAACAGTAACACTTGTTCAGAACGAAAGAAAGCACAGAGCCCCAGATTTTATGTTGTCCTGGAGAGCTTGCAGAGCACTGGGGAAAGGCAGGCAGAGAATTCCCTGCTAGCACCTTCTCTGTGCCTGGGAAGCAGAAGTGTTCACATTGCTTCGCAGAATCGCTTTTGTGCAGAAAACAGTAACACTTGTTCAGAACGAAAGAAAGCACAGAGCCCCAGATTTTATGTTGTCCTGGAGAGCTTGCAGAGCACTGGGGAAAGGCAGGCAGAGAATTCCCTGCTAGCACCTTCTCTGTGCCTGGGAAGCAGAAGTGTTCACATTGCTTCGCAGAATCGCTTTTGTGCAGAAAACAGTAACACTTGTTCAGAACGAAAGAAAGCACAGAGCCCCAGATTTTATGTTGTCCTGGAGAGCTTGCAGAGCACTGGGGAAAGGCAGGCAGAGAATTCCCTGCTAGCACCTTCTCTGTGCCTGGGAAGCACAAGTGTTCACATTGCTTCGCAGAATCGCTTTTGTGCAGAAAACAGTAACACTTGTTCAGAACGAAAGAAAGCACAGAGCCCCAGATTTGCTGTTGTCCTGGAGAGCTTGCAGAGCACTGGGGAAAGGCAGGCAGAGAATTCCCTGCTAGCACCTTCTCTGTGCCTGGGAAGCACAAGTGTTCACATTGCTTCGCAGAATCGCTTTTGTGCAGAAAACAGTAACACTTGTTCAGAATGAAAGAAAGCACAGAGCCCCAGATTTTATGTTGTCCTGGAGAGCTTGCAGAGCACTGAGGAAAGGCAGGCAGAGAATTCCCTGCTAGCACCTTCTCTGTGCCTGTTCACATTGCTTCGCAGAATCGCTTTTGTGCAGAAAACAGTAACACTTGTTCACAACGAAAGAAAGCACAGAGCCCCAGATTTGCTGTTGTCCTGGAGAGCTTGCAGAGCACTGGGGAAAGGCAGGCAGAGAATTCCCTGCTAGCACCTTCTCTGTGCCTGGGAAGCACAAGTGTTCACATTGCTTCGCAGAATCGCTTTTGTGCAGAAAACAGTAACACTTGTTCAGAACGAAAGAAAGCACAGAGCCCCAGATTTTATGTTGTCCTGGAGAGCTTGCAGAGCACTGGGGAAAGGCAGGCAGAGAATTCCCTGCTAGCACCTTCTCTGTGCCTGGGAAGCACAAGTGTTCACATTGCTTCGCAGAATCGCTTTTGTGCAGAAAACAGTAACACTTGTTCAGAACGAAAGAAAGCACAGAGCCCCAGATTTTATGTTGTCCTGGAGAGCTTGCAGAGCACTGGGGAAAGGCAGGCAGAGAATTCCCTGCTAGCACCTTCTCTGTGCCTGGGAAGCAGAAGTGTTCACTTTGCTTCGCAGAATCGCTTTTGTGCAGAAAACAGTAACACTTGTTCAGAACGAAAGAAAGCACAGAGCCCCAGATTTTATGTTGTCCTGGAGAGCTTGCAGAGCACTGGGGAAAGGCAGGCAGAGAATTCCCTGCTAGCACCTTCTCTGTGCCTGGGAAGCACAAGTGTTCACATTGCTTCGCAGAGTCGCTTTTGTGCAGAAAACAGTAACACTTGTTCAGAACGAAAGAAAGCACAGAGCCCCAGATTTTATGTTGTCCTGGAGAGCTTGCAGAGCACTGGGGAAAGGCAGGCAGAGAATTCCCTGCTAGCACCTTCTCTGTGCCTGGGAAGCACAAGTGTTCACATTGCTTCGCAGAATCGCTTTTGTGCAGAAAACAGTAACACTTGTTCAGAACGAAAGAAAGCACAGAGCCCCAGAATTTATGTTGTCCTGGAGAGCTTGCAGAGCACTAAGGAAAGGCAGGCAGAGAATTCCCTGCTAGCACCTTCTCTGTGCCTGGGAAGCACAAGTGTTCACATTGCTTCGCAGAGTCGCTTTTGTGCAGAAAACAGTAACACTTGTTCAGAACGAAAGAAAGCACAGAGCCCCAGATTTTATGTTGTCCTGGAGAGCTTGCAGAGCACTGGGGAAAGGCAGGCAGAGAATTCCCTGCTAGCACCTTCTCTGTGCCTGGGAAGCACAAGTGTTCACATTGCTTCGCAGAATCGCTTTTGTGCAGAAAACAGTAACACTTGTTCAGAACGAAAGAAAGCACAGAGCCCCAGAATTTATGTTGTCCTGGAGAGCTTGCAGAGCACTAAGGAAAGGCAGGCAGAGAATTCCCTGCTAGCACCTTCTCTGTGCCTGTTCACATTGCTTCGCAGAATCGCTTTTGTGCAGAAAACAGTAACACTTGTTCAGAACGAAAGAAAGCACAGAGCCCAAGATTTTATGTTGTCCTGGAGAGCTTGCAGAGCACTGGGGAAAGGCAGGCAGAGAATTCCCTGCTAGCACCTTCTCTGTGCCTGGGAAGCACAAGTGTTCACATTGCTTCGCAGAATCGTTTTTGTGCAGAAAACAGTAACACTTGTTCAGAACGAAAGAAAGCACAGAGCCCCAGATTTTATGTTGTCCTGGAGAGCTTGCAGAGCACTGGGGAAAGGCAGGCAGAGAATTCCCTGCTAGCACCTTCTCTGTGCCTGGGAAGCACAAGTGTTCACATTGCTTCGCAGAATCGCTTTTGTGCAGAAAACAGTAACACTTGTTCAGAACGAAAGAAAGCACAGAGCCCCAGATTTTATGTTGTCCTGGAGAGCTTGCAGAGCACTGGGGAAAGGCAGGCAGAGAATTCCCTGCTAGCACCTTCTCTGTGCCTGGGAAGCACAAGTGTTCACATTGCTTCGCAGAATCGCTTTTGTGCAGAAAACAGTAACACTTGTTCAGAACGAAAGAAAGCACAGAGCCCCAGATTTTATGTTGTCCTGGAGAGCTTGCAGAGCACTGGGGAAAGGCAGGCAGAGAATTCCCTGCTAGCACCTTCTCTGTGCCTGGGAAGCACAAGTGTTCACATTGCTTCGCAGAATCGCTTTTGTGCAGAAAACAGTAACACTTGTTCAGAATGAAAGAAAGCACAGAGCCCCAGATTTTATGTTTTCCTGGAGAGCTTGCAGAGCACTAAGGAAAGGCACGCACAGAATTCCCTGCTAGCACCTTCTCTGTGCCTGTTCACATTGCTTCGCAGAATCGCTTTTGTGCAGAAAACAGTAACACTTGTTCAGAACGAAAGAAAGCACAGAGCCCCAGATTTGCTGTTGTCCTGGAGAGCTTGCAGAGCACTGGGGAAAGGCAGGCAGAGAATTCCCTGCTAGCACCTTCTCTGTGCCTGGGAAGCACAAGTGTTCACATTGCTTCGCAGAATCGCTTTTGTGCAGAAAACAGTAACACTTGTTCAGAATGAAAGAAAGCACAGAGCCCCAGATTTTATGTTGTCCTGGAGAGCTTGCAGAGCACTGGGGAAAGGCAGGCAGAGAATTCCCTGCTAGCACCTTCTCTGTGCCTGGGAAGCACAAGTGTTCACTTTGCTTCGCAGAATCGCTTTTGTGCAGAAAACAGTAACACTTGTTCAGAATGAAAGAAAGCACAGAGCCCCAGATTTTATGTTGTCCTGGAGAGCTTGCAGAGCACTGGGGAAAGGCAGGCAGAGAATTCCCTGCTAGCACCTTCTCTGTGCCTGGGAAGCACAAGTGTTCACATTGCTTCGCAGAGTCGCTTTTGTGCAGAAAACAGTAACACTTGTTCAGAACGAAAGAAAGCACAGAGCCCCAGATTTTATGTTGTCCTGGAGAGCTTGCAGAGCACTGGGGAAAGGCAGGCAGAGAATTCCCTGCTAGCACCTTCTCTGTGCCTGGGAAGCACAAGTGTTCACATTGCTTCGCAGAATCGCTTTTGTGCAGAAAACAGTAACACTTGTTCAGAACGAAAGAAAGCACAGAGCCCCAGATTTTATGTTGTCCTGGAGAGCTTGCAGAGCACTAAGGAAAGGCAGGCAGAGAATTCCCTGCTAGCACCTTCTCTGTGCCTGTTCACATTGCTTCGCAGAATCGCTTTTGTGCAGAAAACAGTAACACTTGTTCAGAACGAAAGAAAGCACAGAGCCCCAGATTTGCTGTTGTCCTGGAGAGCTTGCAGAGCACTGAGGAAAGGCAGGCAGAGAATTCCCTGCTAGCACCTTCTCTGTGCCTGTTCACATTGCTTCGCAGAATCGCTTTTGTGCAGAAAACAGTAACACTTGTTCAGAACGAAAGAAAGCACAGAGCCCCAGATTTGCTGTTGTCCTGGAGAGCTTGCAGAGCACTGGGGAAAGGCAGGCAGAGAATTCCCTGCTAGCACCTTCTCTGTGCCTGGGAAGCACAAGTGTTCACATTGCTTCGCAGAATCGCTTTTGTGCAGAAAACAGTAACACTTGTTCAGAACGAAAGAAAGCACAGAGCCCCAGATTTGCTGTTGTCCTGGAGAGCTTGCAGAGCACTGGGGAAAGGCAGGCAGAGAATTCCCTGCTAGCACCTTCTCTGTGCCTGGGAAGCACAAGTGTTCACATTGCTTCGCAGAATCGCTTTTGTGCAGAAAACAGTAACACTTGTTCAGAACGAAAGAAAGCACAGAGCCCCAGATTTTATGTTGTCCTGGAGAGCTTGCAGAGCACTGGGGAAAGGCAGGCAGAGAATTCCCTGCTAGCACCTTCTCTGTGCCTGGGAAGCACAAGTGTTCACATTGCTTCGCAGAATCGCTTTTGTGCAGAAAACAGTAACACTTGTTCAGAACGAAAGAAAGCACAGAGCCCCAGATTTTATGTTGTCCTGGAGAGCTTGCAGAGCACTGGGGAAAGGCAGGCAGAGAATTCCCTGCTAGCACCTTCTCTGTGCCTGGGAAGCACAAGTGTTCACATTGCTTTGCAGAATCGCTTTTGTGCAGAAAACAGTAACACTTGTTCAGAACGAAAGAAAGCACAGAGCCCCAGATTTTATGTTGTCCTGGAGAGCTTGCAGAGCACTGGGGAAAGGCAGGCAGAGAATTCCCTGCTAGCACCTTCTCTGTGCCTGGGAAGCACAAGTGTTCACATTGCTTCGCAGAATCGCTTTTGTGCAGAAAACAGTAACACTTGTTCAGAACGAAAGAAAGCACAGAGCCCCAGAATTTATGTTGTCCTGGAGAGCTTGCAGAGCACTAAGGAAAGGCAGGCAGAGAATTCCCTGCTAGCACCTTCTCTGTGCCTGTTCACATTGCTTCGCAGAATCGCTTTTGTGCAGAAAACAGTAACACTTGTTCAGAACGAAAGAAAGCACAGAGCCCCAGATTTGCTGTTGTCCTGGAGAGCTTGCAGAGCACTGGGGAAAGGCAGGCAGAGAATTCCCTGCTAGCACCTTCTCTGTGCCTGGGAAGCACAAGTGTTCACATTGCTTCGCAGAATCGCTTTTGTGCAGAAAACAGTAACACTTGTTCAGAACGAAAGAAAGCACAGAGCCCCAGATTTTATGTTGTCCTGGAGAGCTTGCAGAGCACTGGGGAAAGGCAGGCAGAGAATTCCCTGCTAGCACCTTCTCTGTGCCTGGGAAGCACAAGTGTTCACATTGCTTCGCAGAATCGCTTTTGTGCAGAAAACAGTAACACTTGTTCAGAACGAAAGAAAGCACAGAGCCCCAGATTTTATGTTGTCCTGGAGAGCTTGCAGAGCACTGGGGAAAGGCAGGCAGAGAATTCCCTGCTAGCACCTTCTCTGTGCCTGGGAAGCACAAGTGTTCACATTGCTTCGCAGAATCGCTTTTGTGCAGAAAACAGTAACACTTGTTCAGAACGAAAGAAAGCACAGAGCCCCAGATTTTATGTTGTCCTGGAGAGCTTGCAGAGCACTGAGGAAAGGCAGGCAGAGAATTCCCTGCTAGCACCTTCTCTGTGCCTGTTCACATTGCTTCGCAGAATCGCTTTTGTGCAGAAAACAGTAACACTTGTTCAGAACGAAAGAAAGCACAGAGCCCCAGATTTGCTGTTGTCCTGGAGAGCTTGCAGAGCACTGGGGAAAGGCAGGCAGAGAATTCCCTGCTAGCACCTTCTCTGTGCCTGGGAAGCACAAGTGTTCACATTGCTTCGCAGAATCGCTTTTGTGCGGAAAACAGTAACACTTGTTCAGAACGAAAGAAAGCACAGAGCCCCAGATTTTATGTTGTCCTGGAGAGCTTGCAGAGCACTGGGGAAAGGCAGGCAGAGAATTCCCTGCTAGCACCTTCTCTGTGCCTGGGAAGCAGAAGTGTTCACATTGCTTCGCAGAATCGCTTTTGTGCAGAAAACAGTAACACTTGTTCAGAACGAAAGAAAGCACAGAGCCCCAGATTTTATGTTGTCCTGGAGAGCTTGCAGAGCACTGGGGAAAGGCAGGCAGAGAATTCCCTGCTAGCACCTTCTCTGTGCCTGGGAAGCACAAGTGTTCACATTGCTTCGCAGAATCGCTTTTGTGCAGAAAACAGTAACACTTGTTCAGAACGAAAGAAAGCACAGAGCCCCAGATTTTATGTTGTCCTGGAGAGCTTGCAGAGCACTGGGGAAAGGCAGGCAGAGAATTCCCTGCTAGCACCTTCTCTGTGCCTGGGAAGCAGAAGTGTTCACATTACTTCGCAGAATCGCTTTTGTGCAGAAAACAGTAACACTTGTTCAGAACGAAAGAAAGCACAGAGCCCCAGATTTTATGTTGTCCTGGAGAGCTTGCAGAGCACTGGGGAAAGGCAGGCAGAGAATTCCCTGCTAGCACCTTCTCTGTGCCTGGGAAGCACAAGTGTTCACATTGCTTCGCAGAATCGCTTTTGTGCAGAAAACAGTAACACTTGTTCAGAACGAAAGAAAGCACAGAGCCCCAGATTTTATGTTGTCCTGGAGAGCTTGCAGAGCACTGGGGAAAGGCAGGCAGAGAATTCCCTGCTAGCACCTTCTCTGTGCCTGGGAAGCAGAAGTGTTCACATTGCTTCGCAGAATCGCTTTTGTGCAGAAAACAGTAACACTTGTTCAGAACGAAAGAAAGCACAGAGCCCCAGATTTTATGTTGTCCTGGAGAGCTTGCAGAGCACTGGGGAAAGGCAGGCAGAGAATTCCCTGCTAGCACCTTCTCTGTGCCTGGGAAGCACAAGTGTTCACATTGCTTCGCAGAATCGCTTTTGTGCAGAAAACAGTAACACTTGTTCAGAACGAAAGAAAGCACAGAGCCCCAGATTTGCTGTTGTCCTGGAGAGCTTGCAGAGCACTGGGGAAAGGCAGGCAGAGAATTCCCTGCTAGCACCTTCTCTGTGCCTGTTCACATTGCTTCGCAGAATCGCTTTTGTGCAGAAAACAGTAACACTTGTTCAGAACGAAAGAAAGCACAGAGCCCCAGATTTGCTGTTGTCCTGGAGAGCTTGCAGAGCACTGGGGAAAGGCAGGCAGAGAATTCCCTGCTAGCACCTTCTCTGTACCTGGGAAGCAGAAGTGTTCACATTGCTTCGCAGAATCGCTTTTGTGCAGAAAACAGTAACACTTGTTCAGAACGAAAGAAAGCACAGAGCCCCAGATTTTATGTTGTCCTGGAGAGCTTGCAGAGCACTGGGGAAAGGCAGGCAGAGAATTCCCTGCTAGCACCTTCTCTGTGCCTGGGAAGCACAAGTGTTCATATTGCTTCGCAGAATCGCTTTTGTGCAGAAAACAGTAACACTTGTTCAGAACGAAAGAAAGCACAGAGCCCCAGATTTCATGTTGTCCTGGAGAGCTTGCAGAGCACTGGGGAAAGGCAGGCAGAGAATTCCCTGCTAGCACCTTCTCTGTGCCTGGGAAGCAGAAGTGTTCACATTGCTTCGCAGAATCGCTTTTGTGCAGAAAACAGTAACACTTGTTCAGAACGAAAGAAAGCACAGAGCCCCAGATTTTATGTTGTCCTGGAGAGCTTGCAGAGCACTGGGGAAAGGCAGGCAGAGAATTCCCTGCTAGCACCTTCTCTGTGCCTGGGAAGCACAAGTGTTCACATTGCTTCGCAGAATCGCTTTTGTGCAGAAAACAGTAACACTTGTTCAGAACGAAAGAAAGCACAGAGCCCCAGATTTTATGTTGTCCTGGAGAGCTTGCAGAGCACTGGGGAAAGGCAGGCAGAGAATTCCCTGCTAGCACCTTCTCTGTGCCTGGGAAGCACAAGTGTTCACATTGCTTCGCAGAATCGCTTTTGTGCAGAAAACAGTAACACTTGTTCAGAACGAAAGAAAGCACAGAGCCCCAGATTTTATGTTGTCCTGGAGAGCTTGCAGAGCACTGGGGAAAGGCAGGCAGAGAATTCCCTGCTAGCACCTTCTCTGTGCCTGGGAAGCACAAGTGTTCACATTGCTTCGCAGAATCGCTTTTGTGCAGAAAACAGTAACACTTGTTCAGAACGAAAGAAAGCACAGAGCCCCAGATTTTATGTTGTCCTGGAGAGCTTGCAGCGCACTGGGGAAAGGCAGGCAGAGAATTCCCTGCTAGCACCTGCTCTGTGCCTGGGAAGCACAAGTGTTCACATTGCTTCGCAGAATCGCTTTTGTGCAGAAAACAGTAACACTTGTTCAGAACGAAAGAAAGCACAGAGCCCCAGATTTTATGTTGTCCTGGAGAGCTTGCAGAGCACTGGGGAAAGGCAGGCAGAGAATTCCCTGCTAGCACCTTCTCTGTGCCTGGGAAGCAGAAGTGTTCACATTGCTTCGCAGAATCGCTTTTGTGCAGAAAACAGTAACACTTGTTCAGAACGAAAGAAAGCACAGAGCCCCAGATTTTATGTTGTCCTGGAGAGCTTGCAGAGCACTGAGGAAAGGCAGGCAGAGAATTCCCTGCTAGCACCTTCTCTGTGCCTGGGAAGCACAAGTGTTCACATTGCTTCGCAGAATCGCTTTTGTGCAGAAAACAGTAACACTTCTTCAGAACGAAAGAAAGCACAGAGCCCCAGATTTTATGTTGTCCTGGAGAGCTTGCAGAGCACTGGGGAAAGGCAGGCAGAGAATTCCCTGCTAGCACCTTCTCTGTGCCTGGGAAGCAGAAGTGTTCACATTGCTTCGCAGAATCGCTTTTGTGCAGAAAACAGTAACACTTGTTCAGAATGAAAGAAAGCACAGAGCCCCAGATTTTATGTTGTCCTGGAGAGCTTGCAGAGCACTAAGGAAACGCAGGCAGAGAATTCCCTGCTAGCACCTTCTCTGTGCCTGTTCACATTGCTTCGCAGAATCGCTTTTGTGCAGAAAACAGTAACACTTGTTCAGAACGAAAGAAAGCACAGAGCCCCAGATTTTATGTTGTCCTGGAGAGCTTGCAGAGCACTGGGGAAAGGCAGGCAGAGAATTCCCTGCTAGCACCTTCTCTGTGCCTGGGAAGCACAAGTGTTCACTTTGCTTCGCAGAATCGCTTTTGTGCAGAAAACAGTAACACTTGTTCAGAACGAAAGAAAGCACAGAGCCCCAGATTTTATGTTGTCCTGGAGAGCTTGCAGAGCACTGGGGAAAGGCAGGCAGAGAATTCCCTGCTAGCACCTTCTCTGTGCCTGGGAAGCAGAAGTGTTCACTTTGCTTCGCAGAATCGCTTTTGTGCAGAAAACAGTAACACTTGTTCAGAATGAAAGAAAGCACAGAGCCCCAGATTTTATGTTGTCCTGGAGAGCTTGCAGAGCACTGGGGAAAGGCAGGCAGAGAATTCCCTGCTAGCACCTTCTCTGTGCCTGGGAAGCACAAGTGTTCACATTGCTTCGCAGAGTCGCTTTTGTGCAGAAAACAGTAACACTTGTTCAGAACGAAAGAAAGCACAGAGCCCCAGATTTTATGTTGTCCTGGAGAGCTTGCAGAGCACTGGGGAAAGGCAGGCAGAGAATTCCCTGCTAGCACCTTCTCTGTGCCTGGGAAGCACAAGTGTTCACATTGCTTCGCAGAATCGCTTTTGTGCAGAAAACAGTAACACTTGTTCAGAACGAAAGAAAGCACAGAGCCCCAGATTTGCTGTTGTCCTGGAGAGCTTGCAGAGCACTGAGGAAAGGCAGGCAGAGAATTCCCTGCTAGCACCTTCTCTGTGCCTGTTCACATTGCTTCGCAGAATCGCTTTTGTGCAGAAAACAGTAACACTTGTTCACAACGAAAGAAAGCACAGAGCCCCAGATTTGCTGTTGTCCTGGAGAGCTTCCAGAGCACTGGGGAAAGGCAGGCAGAGAATTCCCTGCTAGCACCTTCTCTGTGCCTGGGAAGCACAAGTGTTCACATTGCTTCGCAGAATCGCTTTTGTGCAGAAAACAGTAACACTTGTTCAGAACGAAAGAAAGCACAGAGCCCCAGATTTTATGTTGTCCTGGAGAGCTTGCAGAGCACTGGGGAAAGGCAGGCAGAGAATTCCCTGCTAGCACCTTCTCTGTGCCTGGGAAGCACAAGTGTTCACATTGCTTCGCAGAATCGCTTTTGTGCAGAAAACAGTAACACTTGTTCAGAACGAAAGAAAGCACAGAGCCCCAGATTTTATGTTGTCCTGGAGAGCTTGCAGAGCACTGGGGAAAGGCAGGCAGAGAATTCCATGCTAGCACCTTCTCTGTGCCTGGGAAGCACAAGTGTTCACATTGCTTCGCAGAATCGCTTTTGTGCAGAAAACAGTAACACTTGTTCAGAACGAAAGAAAGCACAGAGCCCCAGATTTTATGTTGTCCTGGAGAGCTTGCAGAGCACTGGGGAAAGGCAGGCAGAGAATTCCCTGCTAGCACCTTCTCTGTGCCTGGGAAGCACAAGTGTTCACATTGCTTCGCAGAATCGCTTTTGTGCAGAAAACAGTAACACTTGTTCAGAACGAAAGAAAGCACAGAGCCCCAGAATTTATGTTTTCCTGGAGAGCTTGCAGAGCACTAAGGAAAGGCAGGCAGAGAATTCCCTGCTAGCACCTTCTCTGTGCCTGTTCACATTGCTTCGCAGAATCGCTTTTGTGCAGAAAACAGTAACACTTGTTCAGAACGAAAGAAAGCACAGAGCCCCAGATTTGCTGTTGTCCTGGAGAGCTTGCAGAGCACTGGGGAAAGGCAGGCAGAGAATTCCCTGCTAGCACCTTCTCTGTGCCTGGGAAGCACAAGTGTTCACATTGCTTCGCAGAATCGCTTTTGTGCAGAAAACAGTAACACTTGTTCAGAACGAAAGAAAGCACAGAGCCCCAGATTTTATGTTGTCCTGGAGAGCTTGCAGAGCACTGGGGAAAGGCAGGCAGAGAATTCCCTGCTAGCACCTTCTCTGTGCCTGGGAAGCACAAGTGTTCACATTGCTTCGCAGAATCGCTTTTGTGCAGAAAACAGTAACACTTGTTCAGAACGAAAGAAAGCACAGAGCCCCAGATTTTATGTTGTCCTGGAGAGCTTGCAGAGCACTGGGGAAAGGCAGGCAGAGAATTCCCTGCTAGCACCTTCTCTGTGCCTGGGAAGCACAAGTGTTCACATTGCTTCGCAGAATCGCTTTTGTGCAGAAAACAGTAACACTTGTTCAGAACGAAAGAAAGCACAGAGCCCCAGATTTTATGTTGTCCTGGAGAGCTTGCAGAGCACTGGGGAAAGGCAGGCAGAGAATTCCCTGCTAGCACCTTCTCTGTGCCTGGGAAGCACAAGTGTTCACATTGCTTCGCAGAATCGCTTTTGTGCAGAAAACAGTAACACTTGTTCAGAACGAAAGAAAGCACAGAGCCCCAGAATTTATGTTTTCCTGGAGAGCTTGCAGAGCACTAAGGAAAGGCAGGCAGAGAATTCCCTGCTAGCACCTTCTCTGTGCCTGTTCACATTGCTTCGCAGAATCGCTTTTGTGCAGAAAACAGTAACACTTGTTCAGAACGAAAGAAAGCACAGAGCCCCAGATTTGCTGTTGTCCTGGAGAGCTTGCAGAGCACTGGGGAAAGGCAGGCAGAGAATTCCCTGCTAGCACCTTCTCTGTGCCTGGGAAGCACAAGTGTTCACATTGCTTCGCAGAATCGCTTTTGTGCAGAAAACAGTAACACTTGTTCAGAACGAAAGAAAGCACAGAGCCCCAGATTTTATGTTGTCCTGGAGAGCTTGCAGAGCACTGGGGAAAGGCAGGCAGAGAATTCCCTGCTAGCACCTTCTCTGTGCCTGGGAAGCACAAGTGTTCACATTGCTTCGCAGAATCGCTTTTGTGCAGAAAACAGTAACACTTGTTCAGAACGAAAGAAAGCACAGAGCCCCATATTTTATGTTGTCCTGGAGAGCTTGCAGAGCACTGGGGAAAGGCAGGCAGAGAATTCCCTGCTAGCACCTTCTCTGTGCCTGGGAAGCACAAGTGTTCACATTGCTTCGCAGAATCGCTTTTGTGCAGAAAACAGTAACACTTGTTCAGAATGAAAGAAAGCACAGAGCCCCAGATTTTATGTTGTCCTGGAGAGCTTGCAGAGCACTGGGGAAAGGCAGGCAGAGAATTCCCTGCTAGCACCTTCTCTGTGCCTGGGAAGCACAAGTGTTCACATTGCTTCGCAGAATCGCTTTTGTGCAGAAAACAGTAACACTTGTTCAGAACGAAAGAAAGCACAGAGCCCCAGATTTTATGTTGTCCTGGAGAGCTTGCAGAGCACTGGGGAAAGGCAGGCAGAGAATTCCCTGCTAGCACCTTCTCTGTGCCTGGGAAGCACAAGTGTTCACATTGCTTCGCAGAATCGCTTTTGTGCAGAAAACAGTAACACTTGTTCAGAACGAAAGAAAGCACAGAGCCCCAGATTTTATGTTGTCCTGGAGAGCTTGCAGAGCACTGAGGAAAGGCAGGCAGAGAATTCCCTGCTAGCACCTTCTCTGTGCCTGTTCACATTGCTTCGCAGAATCGCTTTTGTGCAGAAAACAGTAACACTTGTTCAGAACGAAAGAAAGCACAGAGCCCCAGATTTGCTGTTGTCCTGGAGAGCTTGCAGAGCACTGGGGAAAGGCAGGCAGAGAATTCCCTGCTAGCACCTTCTCTGTGCCTGGGAAGCACAAGTGTTCACATTGCTTCGCAGAATCGCTTTTGTGCGGAAAACAGTAACACTTGTTCAGAACGAAAGAAAGCACAGAGCCCCAGATTTGCTGTTGTCCTGGAGAGCTTGCAGAGCACTGGGGAAAGGCAGGCAGAGAATTCCCTGCTAGCACCTTCTCTGTGCCTGGGAAGCAGAAGTGTTCACATTGCTTCGCAGAATCGCTTTTGTGCAGAAAACAGTAACACTTGTTCAGAACGAAAGAAAGCACAGAGCCCCAGATTTTATGTTGTCCTGGAGAGCTTGCAGAGCACTGGGGAAAGGCAGGCAGAGAATTCCCTGCTAGCACCTTCTCTGTGCCTGTTCACATTGCTTCGCAGAATCGCTTTTGTGCAGAAAACAGTAACACTTGTTCAGAACGAAAGAAAGCACAGAGCCCCAGATTTGCTGTTGTCCTGGAGAGCTTGCAGAGCACTGGGGAAAGGCAGGCAGAGAATTCCCTGCTAGCACCTTCTCTGTACCTGGGAAGCAGAAGTGTTCACATTGCTTCGCAGAATCGCTTTTGTGCAGAAAACAGTAACACTTGTTCAGAACGAAAGAAAGCACAGAGCCCCAGATTTTATGTTGTCCTGGAGAGCTTGCAGAGCACTGGGGAAAGGCAGGCAGAGAATTCCCTGCTAGCACCTTCTCTGTGCCTGGGAAGCACAAGTGTTCACATTGCTTCGCAGAATCGCTTTTGTGCAGAAAACAGTAACACTTGTTCAGAACGAAAGAAAGCACAGAGCCCCAGATTTTATGTTGTCCTGGAGAGCTTGCAGCGCACTGGGGAAAGGCAGGCAGAGAATTCCCTGCTAGCACCTGCTCTGTGCCTGGGAAGCACAAGTGTTCACATTGCTTCGCAGAATCGCTTTTGTGCAGAAAACAGTAACACTTGTTCAGAACGAAAGAAAGCACAGAGCCCCAGATTTTATGTTGTCCTGGAGAGCTTGCAGAGCACTGGGGAAAGGCAGGCAGAGAATTCCCTGCTAGCACCTTCTCTGTGCCTGGGAAGCACAAGTGTTCACATTGCTTCGCAGAATAGCTTTTGTGCAGAAAACAGTAACACTTGTTCAGAACGAAAGAAAGCACAGAGCCCCAGATTTGCTGTTGTCCTGGAGAGCTTGCAGAGCACTGGGGAAAGGCAGGCAGAGAATTCCCTGCTAGCACCTTCTCTGTGCCTGTTCACATTGCTTCGCAGAATCGCTTTTGTGCAGAAAACAGTAACACTTGTTCAGAACGAAAGAAAGCACAGAGCCCCAGATTTGCTGTTGTCCTGGAGAGCTTGCAGAGCACTGGGGAAAGGCAGGCAGAGAATTCCCTGCTAGCACCTTCTCTGTACCTGGGAAGCAGAAGTGTTCACATTGCTTCGCAGAATCGCTTTTGTGCAGAAAACAGTAACACTTGTTCAGAACGAAAGAAAGCACAGAGCCCCAGATTTTATGTTGTCCTGGAGAGCTTGCAGAGCACTGGGGAAAGGCAGGCAGAGAATTCCCTGCTAGCACCTTCTCTGTGCCTGGGAAGCACAAGTGTTCATATTGCTTCGCAGAATCGCTTTTGTGCAGAAAACAGTAACACTTGTTCAGAACGAAAGAAAGCACAGAGCCCCAGAATTTATGTTTTCCTGGAGAGCTTGCAGAGCACTAAGGAAAGGCAGGCAGAGAATTCCCTGCTAGCACCTTCTCTGTGCCTGTTCACATTGCTTCGCAGAATCGCTTTTGTGCAGAAAACAGTAACACTTGTTCAGAACGAAAGAAAGCACAGAGCCCCAGATTTGCTGTTGTCCTGGAGAGCTTGCAGAGCACTGGGGAAAGGCAGGCAGAGAATTCCCTGCTAGCACCTTCTCTGTGCCTGGGAAGCACAAGTGTTCACATTGCTTCGCAGAATCGCTTTTGTGCAGAAAACAGTAACACTTGTTCAGAACGAAAGAAAGCACAGAGCCCCAGATTTTATGTTGTCCTGGAGAGCTTGCAGAGCACTGGGGAAAGGCAGGCAGAGAATTCCCTGCTAGCACCTTCTCTGTGCCTGGGAAGCACAAGTGTTCACATTGCTTCGCAGAATCGCTTTTGTGCAGAAAACAGTAACACTTGTTCAGAACGAAAGAAAGCACAGAGCCCCAGATTTTATGTTGTCCTGGAGAGCTTGCAGAGCACTGGGGAAAGGCAGGCAGAGAATTCCCTGCTAGCACCTTCTCTGTGCCTGGGAAGCACAAGTGTTCACATTGCTTCGCAGAATCGCTTTTGTGCAGAAAACAGTAACACTTGTTCAGAACGAAAGAAAGCACAGAGCCCCAGATTTTATGTTGTCCTGGAGAGCTTGCAGAGCACTGAGGAAAGGCAGGCAGAGAATTCCCTGCTAGCACCTTCTCTGTGCCTGTTCACATTGCTTCGCAGAATCGCTTTTGTGCAGAAAACAGTAACACTTGTTCAGAACGAAAGAAAGCACAGAGCCCCAGATTTGCTGTTGTCCTGGAGAGCTTGCAGAGCACTGGGGAAAGGCAGGCAGAGAATTCCCTGCTAGCACCTTCTCTGTGCCTGGGAAGCACAAGTGTTCACATTGCTTCGCAGAATCGCTTTTGTGCGGAAAACAGTAACACTTGTTCAGAACGAAAGAAAGCACAGAGCCCCAGATTTGCTGTTGTCCTGGAGAGCTTGCAGAGCACTGGGGAAAGGCAGGCAGAGAATTCCCTGCTAGCACCTTCTCTGTGCCTGGGAAGCAGAAGTGTTCACATTGCTTCGCAGAATCGCTTTTGTGCAGAAAACAGTAACACTTGTTCAGAACGAAAGAAAGCACAGAGCCCCAGATTTTATGTTGTCCTGGAGAGCTTGCAGAGCACTGGGGAAAGGCAGGCAGAGAATTCCCTGCTAGCACCTTCTCTGTGCCTGGGAAGCACAAGTGTTCACATTGCTTCGCAGAATCGCTTTTGTGCAGAAAACAGTAACACTTGTTCAGAACGAAAGAAAGCACAGAGCCCCAGATTTTATGTTGTCCTGGAGAGCTTGCAGAGCACTGGGGAAAGGCAGGCAGAGAATTCCCTGCTAGCACCTTCTCTGTGCCTGGGAAGCAGAAGTGTTCACATTGCTTCGCAGAATCGCTTTTGTGCAGAAAACAGTAACACTTGTTCAGAACGAAAGAAAGCACAGAGCCCCAGATTTTATGTTGTCCTGGAGAGCTTGCAGAGCACTGGGGAAAGGCAGGCAGAGAATTCCCTGCTAGCACCTTCTCTGTGCCTGGGAAGCACAAGTGTTCACATTGCTTCGCAGAATCGCTTTTGTGCAGAAAACAGTAACACTTGTTCAGAACGAAAGAAAGCACAGAGCCCCAGATTTTATGTTGTCCTGGAGAGCTTGCAGAGCACTGGGGAAAGGCAGGCAGAGAATTCCCTGCTAGCACCTTCTCTGTGCCTGGGAAGCAGAAGTGTTCACATTGCTTCGCAGAATCGCTTTTGTGCAGAAAACAGTAACACTTGTTCAGAACGAAAGAAAGCACAGAGCCCCAGATTTTATGTTGTCCTGGAGAGCTTGCAGAGCACTGGGGAAAGGCAGGCAGAGAATTCCCTGCTAGCACCTTCTCTGTGCCTGGGAAGCACAAGTGTTCACATTGCTTCGCAGAATCGCTTTTGTGCAGAAAACAGTAACACTTGTTCAGAACGAAAGAAAGCACAGAGCCCCAGATTTGCTGTTGTCCTGGAGAGCTTGCAGAGCACTGGGGAAAGGCAGGCAGAGAATTCCCTGCTAGCACCTTCTCTGTGCCTGTTCACATTGCTTCGCAGAATCGCTTTTGTGCAGAAAACAGTAACACTTGTTCAGAACGAAAGAAAGCACAGAGCCCCAGATTTGCTGTTGTCCTGGAGAGCTTGCAGAGCACTGGGGAAAGGCAGGCAGAGAATTCCCTGCTAGCACCTTCTCTGTACCTGGGAAGCAGAAGTGTTCACATTGCTTCGCAGAATCGCTTTTGTGCAGAAAACAGTAACACTTGTTCAGAACGAAAGAAAGCACAGAGCCCCAGATTTTATGTTGTCCTGGAGAGCTTGCAGAGCACTGGGGAAAGGCAGGCAGAGAATTCCCTGCTAGCACCTTCTCTGTGCCTGGGAAGCACAAGTGTTCATATTGCTTCGCAGAATCGCTTTTGTGCAGAAAACAGTAACACTTGTTCAGAACGAAAGAAAGCACAGAGCCCCAGATTTCATGTTGTCCTGGAGAGCTTGCAGAGCACTGGGGAAAGGCAGGCAGAGAATTCCCTGCTAGCACCTTCTCTGTGCCTGGGAAGCAGAAGTGTTCACATTGCTTCGCAGAATCGCTTTTGTGCAGAAAACAGTAACACTTGTTCAGAACGAAAGAAAGCACAGAGCCCCAGATTTTATGTTGTCCTGGAGAGCTTGCAGAGCACTGGGGAAAGGCAGGCAGAGAATTCCCTGCTAGCACCTTCTCTGTGCCTGTGAAGCACAAGTGTTCACATTGCTTCGCAGAATCGCTTTTGTGCAGAAAACAGTAACACTTGTTCAGAACGAAAGAAAGCACAGAGCCCCAGATTTTATGTTGTCCTGGAGAGCTTGCAGAGCACTGGGGAAAGGCAGGCAGAGAATTCCCTGCTAGCACCTTCTCTGTGCCTGGGAAGCACAAGTGTTCACATTGCTTCGCAGAATCGCTTTTGTGCAGAAAACAGTAACACTTGTTCAGAACGAAAGAAAGCACAGAGCCCCAGATTTTATGTTGTCCTGGAGAGCTTGCAGAGCACTGGGGAAAGGCAGGCAGAGAATTCCCTGCTAGCACCTTCTCTGTGCCTGGGAAGCACAAGTGTTCACATTGCTTCGCAGAATCGCTTTTGTGCAGAAAACAGTAACACTTGTTCAGAACGAAAGAAAGCACAGAGCCCCAGATTTTATGTTGTCCTGGAGAGCTTGCAGCGCACTGGGGAAAGGCAGGCAGAGAATTCCCTGCTAGCACCTGCTCTGTGCCTGGGAAGCACAAGTGTTCACATTGCTTCGCAGAATCGCTTTTGTGCAGAAAACAGTAACACTTGTTCAGAACGAAAGAAAGCACAGAGCCCCAGATTTTATGTTGTCCTGGAGAGCTTGCAGAGCACTGGGGAAAGGCAGGCAGAGAATTCCCTGCTAGCACCTTCTCTGTGCCTGGGAAGCAGAAGTGTTCACATTGCTTCGCAGAATCGCTTTTGTGCAGAAAACAGTAACACTTGTTCAGAACGAAAGAAAGCACAGAGCCCCAGATTTTATGTTGTCCTGGAGAGCTTGCAGAGCACTGAGGAAAGGCAGGCAGAGAATTCCCTGCTAGCACCTTCTCTGTGCCTGGGAAGCACAAGTGTTCACATTGCTTCGCAGAATCGCTTTTGTGCAGAAAACAGTAACACTTCTTCAGAACGAAAGAAAGCACAGAGCCCCAGATTTTATGTTGTCCTGGAGAGCTTGCAGAGCACTGGGGAAAGGCAGGCAGAGAATTCCCTGCTAGCACCTTCTCTGTGCCTGGGAAGCAGAAGTGTTCACATTGCTTCGCAGAATCGCTTTTGTGCAGAAAACAGTAACACTTGTTCAGAATGAAAGAAAGCACAGAGCCCCAGATTTTATGTTGTCCTGGAGAGCTTGCAGAGCACTGGGGAAAGGCAGGCAGAGAATTCCCTGCTAGCACCTTCTCTGTGCCTGGGAAGCACAAGTGTTCACATTGCTTCGCAGAATCGCTTTTGTGCAGAAAACAGTAACACTTGTTCAGAACGAAAGAAAGCACAGAGCCCCAGATTTTATGTTGTCCTGGAGAGCTTGCAGAGCACTGGGGAAAGGCAGGCAGAGAATTCCCTGCTAGCACCTTCTCTGTGCCTGGGAAGCAGAAGTGTTCACTTTGCTTCGCAGAATCGCTTTTGTGCAGAAAACAGTAACACTTGTTCAGAATGAAAGAAAGCACAGAGCCCCAGATTTTATGTTGTCCTGGAGAGCTTGCAGAGCACTGGGGAAAGGCAGGCAGAGAATTCCCTGCTAGCACCTTCTCTGTGCCTGGGAAGCACAAGTGTTCACATTGCTTCGCAGAGTCGCTTTTGTGCAGAAAACAGTAACACTTGTTCAGAACGAAAGAAAGCACAGAGCCCCAGATTTTATGTTGTCCTGGAGAGCTTGCAGAGCACTGGGGAAAGGCAGGCAGAGAATTCCCTGCTAGCACCTTCTCTGTGCCTGGGAAGCACAAGTGTTCACATTGCTTCGCAGAATCGCTTTTGTGCAGAAAACAGTAACACTTGTTCAGAACGAAAGAAAGCACAGAGCCCCAGATTTGCTGTTGTCCTGGAGAGCTTGCAGAGCACTGAGGAAAGGCAGGCAGAGAATTCCCTGCTAGCACCTTCTCTGTGCCTGTTCACATTGCTTCGCAGAATCGCTTTTGTGCAGAAAACAGTAACACTTGTTCACAACGAAAGAAAGCACAGAGCCCCAGATTTGCTGTTGTCCTGGAGAGCTTCCAGAGCACTGGGGAAAGGCAGGCAGAGAATTCCCTGCTAGCACCTTCTCTGTGCCTGGGAAGCACAAGTGTTCACATTGCTTCGCAGAATCGCTTTTGTGCAGAAAACAGTAACACTTGTTCAGAACGAAAGAAAGCACAGAGCCCCAGATTTTATGTTGTCCTGGAGAGCTTGCAGAGCACTGGGGAAAGGCAGGCAGAGAATTCCCTGCTAGCACCTTCTCTGTGCCTGGGAAGCACAAGTGTTCACATTGCTTCGCAGAATCGCTTTTGTGCAGAAAACAGTAACACTTGTTCAGAACGAAAGAAAGCACAGAGCCCCAGATTTTATGTTGTCCTGGAGAGCTTGCAGAGCACTGGGGAAAGGCAGGCAGAGAATTCCATGCTAGCACCTTCTCTGTGCCTGGGAAGCACAAGTGTTCACATTGCTTCGCAGAATCGCTTTTGTGCAGAAAACAGTAACACTTGTTCAGAACGAAAGAAAGCACAGAGCCCCAGATTTTATGTTGTCCTGGAGAGCTTGCAGAGCACTGGGGAAAGGCAGGCAGAGAATTCCCTGCTAGCACCTTCTCTGTGCCTGGGAAGCACAAGTGTTCACATTGCTGCGCAGAATCGCTTTTGTGCAGAAAACAGTAACACTTGTTCAGAACGAAAGAAAGCACAGAGCCCCAGAATTTATGTTTTCCTGGAGAGCTTGCAGAGCACTAAGGAAAGGCAGGCAGAGAATTCCCTGCTAGCACCTTCTCTGTGCCTGTTCACATTGCTTCGCAGAATCGCTTTTGTGCAGAAAACAGTAACACTTGTTCAGAACGAAAGAAAGCACAGAGCCCCAGATTTGCTGTTGTCCTGGAGAGCTTGCAGAGCACTGGGGAAAGGCAGGCAGAGAATTCCCTGCTAGCACCTTCTCTGTGCCTGGGAAGCACAAGTGTTCACATTGCTTCGCAGAATCGCTTTTGTGCAGAAAACAGTAACACTTGTTCAGAACGAAAGAAAGCACAGAGCCCCAGATTTTATGTTGTCCTGGAGAGCTTGCAGAGCACTGGGGAAAGGCAGGCAGAGAATTCCCTGCTAGCACCTTCTCTGTGCCTGGGAAGCACAAGTGTTCACATTGCTTCGCAGAATCGCTTTTGTGCAGAAAACAGTAACACTTGTTCAGAACGAAAGAAAGCACAGAGCCCCAGATTTTATGTTGTCCTGGAGAGCTTGCAGAGCACTGGGGAAAGGCAGGCAGAGAATTCCCTGCTAGCACCTTCTCTGTGCCTGGGAAGCACAAGTGTTCACATTGCTTCGCAGAATCGCTTTTGTGCAGAAAACAGTAACACTTGTTCAGAACGAAAGAAAGCACAGAGCCCCAGATTTTATGTTGTCCTGGAGAGCTTGCAGAGCACTGGGGAAAGGCAGGCAGAGAATTCCCTGCTAGCACCTTCTCTGTGCCTGGGAAGCACAAGTGTTCACATTGCTTCGCAGAATCGCTTTTGTGCAGAAAACAGTAACACTTGTTCAGAACGAAAGAAAGCACAGAGCCCCAGAATTTATGTTTTCCTGGAGAGCTTGCAGAGCACTAAGGAAAGGCAGGCAGAGAATTCCCTGCTAGCACCTTCTCTGTGCCTGTTCACATTGCTTCGCAGAATCGCTTTTGTGCAGAAAACAGTAACACTTGTTCAGAACGAAAGAAAGCACAGAGCCCCAGATTTGCTGTTGTCCTGGAGAGCTTGCAGAGCACTGGGGAAAGGCAGGCAGAGAATTCCCTGCTAGCACCTTCTCTGTGCCTGGGAAGCAGAAGTGTTCACATTGCTTCGCAGAATCGCTTTTGTGCAGAAAACAGTAACACTTGTTCAGAACGAAAGAAAGCACAGAGCCCCAGATTTTATGTTGTCCTGGAGAGCTTGCAGAGCACTGGGGAAAGGCAGGCAGAGAATTCCCTGCTAGCACCTTCTCTGTGCCTGGGAAGCACAAGTGTTCACATTGCTTCGCAGAATCGCTTTTGTGCAGAAAACAGTAACACTTGTTCAGAACGAAAGAAAGCACAGAGCCCCATATTTTATGTTGTCCTGGAGAGCTTGCAGAGCACTGGGGAAAGGCAGGCAGAGAATTCCCTGCTAGCACCTTCTCTGTGCCTGGGAAGCACAAGTGTTCACATTGCTTCGCAGAATCGCTTTTGTGCAGAAAACAGTAACACTTGTTCAGAACGAAAGAAAGCACAGAGCCCCAGATTTTATGTTGTCCTGGAGAGCTTGCAGAGCACTGGGGAAAGGCAGGCAGAGAATTCCCTGCTAGCACCTTCTCTGTGCCTGGGAAGCACAAGTGTTCACATTGCTTCGCAGAATCGCTTTTGTGCAGAAAACAGTAACACTTGTTCAGAACGAAAGAAAGCACAGAGCCCCAGATTTTATGTTGTCCTGGAGAGCTTGCAGAGCACTGGGGAAAGGCAGGCAGAGAATTCCCTGCTAGCACCTTCTCTGTGCCTGGGAAGCACAAGTGTTCACATTGCTTCGCAGAATCGCTTTTGTGCAGAAAACAGTAACACTTGTTCAGAACGAAAGAAAGCACAGAGCCCCAGATTTTATGTTGTCCTGGAGAGCTTGCAGAGCACTGAGGAAAGGCAGGCAGAGAATTCCCTGCTAGCACCTTCTCTGTGCCTGTTCACATTGCTTCGCAGAATCGCTTTTGTGCAGAAAACAGTAACACTTGTTCAGAACGAAAGAAAGCACAGAGCCCCAGATTTGCTGTTGTCCTGGAGAGCTTGCAGAGCACTGGGGAAAGGCAGGCAGAGAATTCCCTGCTAGCACCTTCTCTGTGCCTGGGAAGCACAAGTGTTCACATTGCTTCGCAGAATCGCTTTTGTGCGGAAAACAGTAACACTTGTTCAGAACGAAAGAAAGCACAGAGCCCCAGATTTGCTGTTGTCCTGGAGAGCTTGCAGAGCACTGGGGAAAGGCAGGCAGAGAATTCCCTGCTAGCACCTTCTCTGTGCCTGGGAAGCAGAAGTGTTCACATTGCTTCGCAGAATCGCTTTTGTGCAGAAAACAGTAACACTTGTTCAGAACGAAAGAAAGCACAGAGCCCCAGATTTTATGTTGTCCTGGAGAGCTTGCAGAGCACTGGGGAAAGGCAGGCAGAGAATTCCCTGCTAGCACCTTCTCTGTGCCTGTTCACATTGCTTCGCAGAATCGCTTTTGTGCAGAAAACAGTAACACTTGTTCAGAACGAAAGAAAGCACAGAGCCCCAGATTTGCTGTTGTCCTGGAGAGCTTGCAGAGCACTGGGGAAAGGCAGGCAGAGAATTCCCTGCTAGCACCTTCTCTGTACCTGGGAAGCAGAAGTGTTCACATTGCTTCGCAGAATCGCTTTTGTGCAGAAAACAGTAACACTTGTTCAGAACGAAAGAAAGCACAGAGCCCCAGATTTTATGTTGTCCTGGAGAGCTTGCAGAGCACTGGGGAAAGGCAGGCAGAGAATTCCCTGCTAGCACCTTCTCTGTGCCTGGGAAGCACAAGTGTTCACATTGCTTCGCAGAATCGCTTTTGTGCAGAAAACAGTAACACTTGTTCAGAACGAAAGAAAGCACAGAGCCCCAGATTTTATGTTGTCCTGGAGAGCTTGCAGCGCACTGGGGAAAGGCAGGCAGAGAATTCCCTGCTAGCACCTGCTCTGTGCCTGGGAAGCACAAGTGTTCACATTGCTTCGCAGAATCGCTTTTGTGCAGAAAACAGTAACACTTGTTCAGAACGAAAGAAAGCACAGAGCCCCAGATTTTATGTTGTCCTGGAGAGCTTGCAGAGCACTGGGGAAAGGCAGGCAGAGAATTCCCTGCTAGCACCTTCTCTGTGCCTGGGAAGCACAAGTGTTCACATTGCTTCGCAGAATAGCTTTTGTGCAGAAAACAGTAACACTTGTTCAGAACGAAAGAAAGCACAGAGCCCCAGATTTGCTGTTGTCCTGGAGAGCTTGCAGAGCACTGGGGAAAGGCAGGCAGAGAATTCCCTGCTAGCACCTTCTCTGTGCCTGTTCACATTGCTTCGCAGAATCGCTTTTGTGCAGAAAACAGTAACACTTGTTCAGAACGAAAGAAAGCACAGAGCCCCAGATTTGCTGTTGTCCTGGAGAGCTTGCAGAGCACTGGGGAAAGGCAGGCAGAGAATTCCCTGCTAGCACCTTCTCTGTACCTGGGAAGCAGAAGTGTTCACATTGCTTCGCAGAATCGCTTTTGTGCAGAAAACAGTAACACTTGTTCAGAACGAAAGAAAGCACAGAGCCCCAGATTTTATGTTGTCCTGGAGAGCTTGCAGAGCACTGGGGAAAGGCAGGCAGAGAATTCCCTGCTAGCACCTTCTCTGTGCCTGGGAAGCACAAGTGTTCATATTGCTTCGCAGAATCGCTTTTGTGCAGAAAACAGTAACACTTGTTCAGAACGAAAGAAAGCACAGAGCCCCAGATTTCATGTTGTCCTGGAGAGCTTGCAGAGCACTGGGGAAAGGCAGGCAGAGAATTCCCTGCTAGCACCTTCTCTGTGCCTGGGAAGCAGAAGTGTTCACATTGCTTCGCAGAATCGCTTTTGTGCAGAAAACAGTAACACTTGTTCAGAACGAAAGAAAGCACAGAGCCCCAGATTTGCTGTTGTCCTGGAGAGCTTGCAGAGCACTGGGGAAAGGCAGGCAGAGAATTCCCTGCTAGCACCTTCTCTGTGCCTGGGAAGCACAAGTGTTCACATTGCTTCGCAGAATCGCTTTTGTGCAGAAAACAGTAACACTTGTTCAGAACGAAAGAAAGCACAGAGCCCCAGATTTTATGTTGTCCTGGAGAGCTTGCAGAGCACTGGGGAAAGGCAGGCAGAGAATTCCCTGCTAGCACCTTCTCTGTGCCTGGGAAGCACAAGTGTTCACATTGCTTCGCAGAATCGCTTTTGTGCAGAAAACAGTAACACTTGTTCAGAACGAAAGAAAGCACAGAGCCCCAGATTTTATGTTGTCCTGGAGAGCTTGCAGAGCACTGGGGAAAGGCAGGCAGAGAATTCCCTGCTAGCACCTTCTCTGTGCCTGGGAAGCAGAAGTGTTCACATTGCTTCGCAGAATCGCTTTTGTGCAGAAAACAGTAACACTTGTTCAGAACGAAAGAAAGCACAGAGCCCCAGATTTTATGTTGTCCTGGAGAGCTTGCAGAGCACTGAGGAAAGGCAGGCAGAGAATTCCCTGATAGCACCTTCTCTGTGCCTGGGAAGCACAAGTGTTCACATTGCTTCGCAGAATCGCTTTTGTGCAGAAAACAGTAACACTTCTTCAGAACGAAAGAAAGCACAGAGCCCCAGATTTTATGTTGTCCTGGAGAGCTTGCAGAGCACTGGGGAAAGGCAGGCAGAGAATTCCCTGCTAGCACCTTCTCTGTGCCTGGGAAGCAGAAGTGTTCACATTGCTTCGCAGAATCGCTTTTGTGCAGAAAACAGTAACACTTGTTCAGAATGAAAGAAAGCACAGAACCCCAGATTTTATGTTGTCCTGGAGAGCTTGCAGAGCACTAAGGAAAGGCAGGCAGAGAATTCCCTGCTAGCACCTTCTCTGTGCCTGTTCACATTGCTTCGCAGAATCGCTTTTGTGCAGAAAACAGTAACACTTGTTCAGAACGAAAGAAAGCACAGAGCCCCAGATTTTATGTTGTCCTGGAGAGCTTGCAGAGCACTGGGGAAAGGCAGGCAGAGAATTCCCTGCTAGCACCTTCTCTGTGCCTGGGAAGCACAAGTGTTCACATTGCTTCGCAGAATCGCTTTTGTGCAGAAAACAGTAACACTTGTTCAGAACGAAAGAAAGCACAGAGCCCCAGATTTTATGTTGTCCTGGAGAGCTTGCAGAGCACTGGGGAAAGGCAGGCAGAGAATTCCCTGCTAGCACCTTCTCTGTGCCTGGGAAGCACAAGTGTTCACATTGCTTCGCAGAATCGCTTTTGTGCAGAAAACAGTAACACTTGTTCAGAATGAAAGAAAGCACAGAGCCCCAGATTTTATGTTGTCCTGGAGAGCTTGCAGAGCACTGGGGAAAGGCAGGCAGAGAATTCCCTGCTAGCACCTTCTCTGTGCCTGGGAAGCACAAGTGTTCACATTGCTTCGCAGAGTCGCTTTTGTGCAGAAAACAGTAACACTTGTTCAGAACGAAAGAAAGCACAGAGCCCCAGATTTTATGTTGTCCTGGAGAGCTTGCAGAGCACTGGGGAAAGGCAGGCAGAGAATTCCCTGCTAGCACCTTCTCTGTGCCTGGGAAGCACAAGTGTTCACATTGCTTCGCAGAATCGCTTTTGTGCAGAAAACAGTAACACTTGTTCAGAACGAAAGAAAGCACAGAGCCCCAGATTTGCTGTTGTCCTGGAGAGCTTGCAGAGCACTGAGGAAAGGCAGGCAGAGAATTCCCTGCTAGCACCTTCTCTGTGCCTGTTCACATTGCTTCGCAGAATCGCTTTTGTGCAGAAAACAGTAACACTTGTTCACAACGAAAGAAAGCACAGAGCCCCAGATTTGCTGTTGTCCTGGAGAGCTTGCAGAGCACTGGGGAAAGGCAGGCAGAGAATTCCCTGCTAGCACCTTCTCTGTGCCTGGGAAGCACAAGTGTTCACATTGCTTCGCAGAATCGCTTTTGTGCAGAAAACAGTAACACTTGTTCAGAACGAAAGAAAGCACAGAGCCCCAGATTTTATGTTGTCCTGGAGAGCTTGCAGAGCACTGGGGAAAGGCAGGCAGAGAATTCCCTGCTAGCACCTTCTCTGTGCCTGGGAAGCACAAGTGTTCACATTGCTTCGCAGAATCGCTTTTGTGCAGAAAACAGTAACACTTGTTCAGAACGAAAGAAAGCACAGAGCCCCAGATTTTATGTTGTCCTGGAGAGCTTGCAGAGCACTGGGGAAAGGCAGGCAGAGAATTCCATGCTAGCACCTTCTCTGTGCCTGGGAAGCACAAGTGTTCACATTGCTTCGCAGAATCGCTTTTGTGCAGAAAACAGTAACACTTGTTCAGAACGAAAGAAAGCACAGAGCCCCAGATTTTATGTTGTCCTGGAGAGCTTGCAGAGCACTGGGGAAAGGCAGGCAGAGAATTCCCTGCTAGCACCTTCTCTGTGCCTGGGAAGCACAAGTGTTCACATTGCTGCGCAGAATCGCTTTTGTGCAGAAAACAGTAACACTTGTTCAGAACGAAAGAAAGCACAGAGCCCCAGAATTTATGTTTTCCTGGAGAGCTTGCAGAGCACTAAGGAAAGGCAGGCAGAGAATTCCCTGCTAGCACCTTCTCTGTGCCTGTTCACATTGCTTCGCAGAATCGCTTTTGTGCAGAAAACAGTAACACTTGTTCACAACGAAAGAAAGCACAGAGCCCCAGATTTGCTGTTGTCCTGGAGAGCTTGCAGAGCACTGGGGAAAGGCAGGCAGAGAATTCCCTGCTAGCACCTTCTCTGTGCCTGGGAAGCACAAGTGTTCACATTGCTTCGCAGAATCGCTTTTGTGCAGAAAACAGTAACACTTGTTCAGAACGAAAGAAAGCACAGAGCCCCAGATTTTATGTTGTCCTGGAGAGCTTGCAGAGCACTGGGGAAAGGCAGGCAGAGAATTCCCTGCTAGCACCTTCTCTGTGCCTGGGAAGCACAAGTGTTCACATTGCTTCGCAGAATCGCTTTTGTGCAGAAAACAGTAACACTTGTTCAGAACGAAAGAAAGCACAGAGCCCCAGATTTTATGTTGTCCTGGAGAGCTTGCAGAGCACTGGGGAAAGGCAGGCAGAGAATTCCCTGCTAGCACCTTCTCTGTGCCTGGGAAGCACAAGTGTTCACATTGCTTCGCAGAATCGCTTTTGTGCAGAAAACAGTAACACTTGTTCAGAACGAAAGAAAGCACAGAGCCCCAGATTTTATGTTGTCCTGGAGAGCTTGCAGAGCACTGGGGAAAGGCAGGCAGAGAATTCCCTGCTAGCACCTTCTCTGTGCCTGGGAAGCACAAGTGTTCACATTGCTTCGCAGAATCGCTTTTGTGCAGAAAACAGTAACACTTGTTCAGAACGAAAGAAAGCACAGAGCCCCAGAATTTATGTTTTCCTGGAGAGCTTGCAGAGCACTAAGGAAAGGCAGGCAGAGAATTCCCTGCTAGCACCTTCTCTGTGCCTGTTCACATTGCTTCGCAGAATCGCTTTTGTGCAGAAAACAGTAACACTTGTTCAGAACGAAAGAAAGCACAGAGCCCCAGATTTTATGTTGTCCTGGAGAGCTTGCAGAGCACTGGGGAAAGGCAGGCAGAGAATTCCCTGCTAGCACCTTCTCTGTGCCTGGGAAGCAGAAGTGTTCACATTGCTTCGCAGAATCGCTTTTGTGCAGAAAACAGTAACACTTGTTCAGAACGAAAGAAAGCACAGAGCCCCAGATTTTATGTTGTCCTGGAGAGCTTGCAGAGCACTGGGGAAAGGCAGGCAGAGAATTCCCTGCTAGCACCTTCTCTGTGCCTGGGAAGCACAAGTGTTCACATTGCTGCGCAGAATCGCTTTTGTGCAGAAAACAGTAACACTTGTTCAGAACGAAAGAAAGCACAGAGCCCCAGAATTTATGTTTTCCTGGAGAGCTTGCAGAGCACTAAGGAAAGGCAGGCAGAGAATTCCCTGCTAGCACCTTCTCTGTGCCTGTTCACATTGCTTCGCAGAATCGCTTTTGTGCAGAAAACAGTAACACTTGTTCAGAACGAAAGAAAGCACAGAGCCCCAGATTTGCTGTTGTCCTGGAGAGCTTGCAGAGCACTGGGGAAAGGCAGGCAGAGAATTCCCTGCTAGCACCTTCTCTGTGCCTGGGAAGCACAAGTGTTCACATTGCTTCGCAGAATCGCTTTTGTGCAGAAAACAGTAACACTTGTTCAGAACGAAAGAAAGCACAGAGCCCCATATTTTATGTTGTCCTGGAGAGCTTGCAGAGCACTGGGGAAAGGCAGGCAGAGAATTCCCTGCTAGCACCTTCTCTGTGCCTGGGAAGCACAAGTGTTCACATTGCTTCGCAGAATCGCTTTTGTGCAGAAAACAGTAACACTTGTTCAGAACGAAAGAAAGCACAGAGCCCCAGATTTTATGTTGTCCTGGAGAGCTTGCAGAGCACTGGGGAAAGGCAGGCAGAGAATTCCCTGCTAGCACCTTCTCTGTGCCTGGGAAGCACAAGTGTTCACATTGCTTCGCAGAATCGCTTTTGTGCAGAAAACAGTAACACTTGTTCAGAACGAAAGAAAGCACAGAGCCCCAGATTTTATGTTGTCCTGGAGAGCTTGCAGAGCACTGGGGAAAGGCAGGCAGAGAATTCCCTGCTAGCACCTTCTCTGTGCCTGGGAAGCACAAGTGTTCACATTGCTTCGCAGAATCGCTTTTGTGCAGAAAACAGTAACACTTGTTCAGAACGAAAGAAAGCACAGAGCCCCAGAATTTATGTTTTCCTGGAGAGCTTGCAGAGCACTAAGGAAAGGCAGGCAGAGAATTCCCTGCTAGCACCTTCTCTGTGCCTGTTCACATTGCTTCGCAGAATCGCTTTTGTGCAGAAAACAGTAACACTTGTTCAGAACGAAAGAAAGCACAGAGCCCCAGATTTGCTGTTGTCCTGGAGAGCTTGCAGAGCACTGAGGAAAGGCAGGCAGAGAATTCCCTGCTAGCACCTTCTCTGTGCCTGGGAAGCACAAGTGTTCACATTGCTTCGCAGAATCGCTTTTGTGCAGAAAACAGTAACACTTGTTCAGAACGAAAGAAAGCACAGAGCCCCAGATTTTATGTTGTCCTGGAGAGCTTGCAGAGCACTGGGGAAAGGCAGGCAGAGAATTCCCTGCTAGCACCTTCTCTGTGCCTGGGAAGCACAAGTGTTCACATTGCTTCGCAGAATCGCTTTTGTGCAGAAAACAGTAACACTTGTTCAGAACGAAAGAAAGCACAGAGCCCCAGATTTTATGTTGTCCTGGAGAGCTTGCAGAGCACTGAGGAAAGGCAGGCAGAGAATTCCCTGCTAGCACCTTCTCTGTGCCTGTTCACATTGCTTCGCAGAATCGCTTTTGTGCAGAAAACAGTAACACTTGTTCAGAACGAAAGAAAGCACAGAGCCCCAGATTTGCTGTTGTCCTGGAGAGCTTGCAGAGCACTGGGGAAAGGCAGGCAGAGAATTCCCTGCTAGCACCTTCTCTGTGCCTGGGAAGCACAAGTGTTCACATTGCTTCGCAGAATCGCTTTTGTGCGGAAAACAGTAACACTTGTTCAGAACGAAAGAAAGCACAGAGCCCCAGATTTGCTGTTGTCCTGGAGAGCTTGCAGAGCACTGGGGAAAGGCAGGCAGAGAATTCCCTGCTAGCACCTTCTCTGTGCCTGGGAAGCAGAAGTGTTCACATTGCTTCGCAGAATCGCTTTTGTGCAGAAAACAGTAACACTTGTTCAGAACGAAAGAAAGCACAGAGCCCCAGATTTTATGTTGTCCTGGAGAGCTTGCAGAGCACTGGGGAAAGGCAGGCAGAGAATTCCCTGCTAGCACCTTCTCTGTGCCTGGGAAGCACAAGTGTTCACATTGCTTCGCAGAATCGCTTTTGTGCAGAAAACAGTAACACTTGTTCAGAACGAAAGAAAGCACAGAGCCCCAGAATTTATGTTTTCCTGGAGAGCTTGCAGAGCACTAAGGAAAGGCAGGCAGAGAATTCCCTGCTAGCACCTTCTCTGTGCCTGTTCACATTGCTTCGCAGAATCGCTTTTGTGCAGAAAACAGTAACACTTGTTCAGAACGAAAGAAAGCACAGAGCCCCAGATTTGCTGTTGTCCTGGAGAGCTTGCAGAGCACTGGGGAAAGGCAGGCAGAGAATTCCCTGCTAGCACCTTCTCTGTGCCTGGGAAGCACAAGTGTTCACATTGCTTCGCAGAATCGCTTTTGTGCAGAAAACAGTAACACTTGTTCAGAACGAAAGAAAGCACAGAGCCCCATATTTTATGTTGTCCTGGAGAGCTTGCAGAGCACTGGGGAAAGGCAGGCAGAGAATTCCCTGCTAGCACCTTCTCTGTGCCTGGGAAGCACAAGTGTTCACATTGCTTCGCAGAATCGCTTTTGTGCAGAAAACAGTAACACTTGTTCAGAACGAAAGAAAGCACAGAGCCCCAGATTTTATGTTGTCCTGGAGAGCTTGCAGAGCACTGGGGAAAGGCAGGCAGAGAATTCCCTGCTAGCACCTTCTCTGTGCCTGGGAAGCACAAGTGTTCACATTGCTTCGCAGAATCGCTTTTGTGCAGAAAACAGTAACACTTGTTCAGAACGAAAGAAAGCACAGAGCCCCATATTTTATGTTGTCCTGGAGAGCTTGCAGAGCACTGGGGAAAGGCAGGCAGAGAATTCCCTGCTAGCACCTTCTCTGTGCCTGGGAAGCACAAGTGTTCACATTGCTTCGCAGAATCGCTTTTGTGCAGAAAACAGTAACACTTGTTCAGAACGAAAGAAAGCACAGAGCCCCAGAATTTATGTTTTCCTGGAGAGCTTGCAGAGCACTAAGGAAAGGCAGGCAGAGAATTCCCTGCTAGCACCTTCTCTGTGCCTGTTCACATTGCTTCGCAGAATCGCTTTTGTGCAGAAAACAGTAACACTTGTTCAGAACGAAAGAAAGCACAGAGCCCCAGATTTGCTGTTGTCCTGGAGAGCTTGCAGAGCACTGAGGAAAGGCAGGCAGAGAATTCCCTGCTAGCACCTTCTCTGTGCCTGGGAAGCACAAGTGTTCACATTGCTTCGCAGAATCGCTTTTGTGCAGAAAACAGTAACACTTGTTCAGAACGAAAGAAAGCACAGAGCCCCAGATTTTATGTTGTCCTGGAGAGCTTGCAGAGCACTGGGGAAAGGCAGGCAGAGAATTCCCTGCTAGCACCTTCTCTGTGCCTGGGAAGCACAAGTGTTCACATTGCTTCGCAGAATCGCTTTTGTGCAGAAAACAGTAACACTTGTTCAGAACGAAAGAAAGCACAGAGCCCCAGATTTTATGTTGTCCTGGAGAGCTTGCAGAGCACTGAGGAAAGGCAGGCAGAGAATTCCCTGCTAGCACCTTCTCTGTGCCTGTTCACATTGCTTCGCAGAATCGCTTTTGTGCAGAAAACAGTAACACTTGTTCAGAACGAAAGAAAGCACAGAGCCCCAGATTTGCTGTTGTCCTGGAGAGCTTGCAGAGCACTGGGGAAAGGCAGGCAGAGAATTCCCTGCTAGCACCTTCTCTGTGCCTGGGAAGCACAAGTGTTCACATTGCTTCGCAGAATCGCTTTTGTGCGGAAAACAGTAACACTTGTTCAGAACGAAAGAAAGCACAGAGCCCCAGATTTGCTGTTGTCCTGGAGAGCTTGCAGAGCACTGGGGAAAGGCAGGCAGAGAATTCCCTGCTAGCACCTTCTCTGTGCCTGGGAAGCAGAAGTGTTCACATTGCTTCGCAGAATCGCTTTTGTGCAGAAAACAGTAACACTTGTTCAGAATGAAAGAAAGCACAGAGCCCCAGATTTTATGTTGTCCTGGAGAGCTTGCAGAGCACTGGGGAAAGGCAGGCAGAGAATTCCCTGCTAGCACCTTCTCTGTGCCTGGGAAGCACAAGTGTTCACATTGCTTCGCAGAATCGCTTTTGTGCAGAAAACAGTAACACTTGTTCAGAACGAAAGAAAGCACAGAGCCCCAGATTTTATGTTGTCCTGGAGAGCTTGCAGAGCACTGGGGAAAGGCAGGCAGAGAATTCCCTGCTAGCACCTTCTCTGTGCCTGGGAAGCACAAGTGTTCACATTGCTTCGCAGAATCGCTTTTGTGCAGAAAACAGTAACACTTGTTCAGAACGAAAGAAAGCACAGAGCCCCAGATTTGCTGTTGTCCTGGAGAGCTTGCAGAGCACTGGGGAAAGGCAGGCAGAGAATTCCCTGCTAGCACCTTCTCTGTGCCTGTTCACATTGCTTCGCAGAATCGCTTTTGTGCAGAAAACAGTAACACTTGTTCAGAACGAAAGAAAGCACAGAGCCCCAGATTTGCTGTTGTCCTGGAGAGCTTGCAGAGCACTGGGGAAAGGCAGGCAGAGAATTCCCTGCTAGCACCTTCTCTGTACCTGGGAAGCAGAAGTGTTCACATTGCTTCGCAGAATCGCTTTTGTGCAGAAAACAGTAACACTTGTTCAGAACGAAAGAAAGCACAGAGCCCCAGATTTTATGTTGTCCTGGAGAGCTTGCAGAGCACTGGGGAAAGGCAGGCAGAGAATTCCCTGCTAGCACCTTCTCTGTGCCTGGGAAGCACAAGTGTTCACATTGCTTCGCAGAATCGCTTTTGTGCAGAAAACAGTAACACTTGTTCAGAACGAAAGAAAGCACAGAGCCCCAGATTTTATGTTGTCCTGGAGAGCTTGCAGAGCACTGGGGAAAGGCAGGCAGAGAATTCCCTGCTAGCACCTTCTCTGTGCCTGGGAAGCACAAGTGTTCACATTGCTTCGCAGAATCGCTTTTGTGCAGAAAACAGTAACACTTGTTCAGAACGAAAGAAAGCACAGAGCCCCAGATTTTATGTTGTCCTGGAGAGCTTGCAGAGCACTGGGGAAAGGCAGGCAGAGAATTCCCTGCTAGCACCTTCTCTGTGCCTGGGAAGCACAAGTGTTCACATTGCTTCGCAGAATCGCTTTTGTGCAGAAAACAGTAACACTTGTTCAGAACGAAAGAAAGCACAGAGCCCCAGATTTTATGTTGTCCTGGAGAGCTTGCAGAGCACTGGGGAAAGGCAGGCAGAGAATTCCCTGCTAGCACCTTCTCTGTGCCTGGGAAGCAGAAGTGTTCACATTGCTTCGCAGAATCGCTTTTGTGCAGAAAACAGTAACACTTGTTCAGAACGAAAGAAAGCACAGAGCCCCAGATTTTATGTTGTCCTGGAGAGCTTGCAGAGCACTGGGGAAAGGCAGGCAGAGAATTCCCTGCTAGCACCTTCTCTGTGCCTGGGAAGCACAAGTGTTCACATTGCTTCGCAGAATCGCTTTTGTGCAGAAAACAGTAACACTTGTTCAGAACGAAAGAAAGCACAGAGCCCCAGATTTTATGTTGTCCTGGAGAGCTTGCAGCGCACTGGGGAAAGGCAGGCAGAGAATTCCCTGCTAGCACCTGCTCTGTGCCTGGGAAGCACAAGTGTTCACATTGCTTCGCAGAATCGCTTTTGTGCAGAAAACAGTAACACTTGTTCAGAACGAAAGAAAGCACAGAGCCCCAGATTTTATGCTGTCCTGGAGAGCTTGCAGAGCACTGGGGAAAGGCAGGCAGAGAATTCCCTGCTAGCACCTTCTCTGTGCCTGGGAAGCAGAAGTGTTCACATTGCTTCGCAGAATCGCTTTTGTGCAGAAAACAGTAACACTTGTTCAGAACGAAAGAAAGCACAGAGCCCCAGATTTTATGTTGTCCTGGAGAGCTTGCAGAGCACTGAGGAAAGGCAGGCAGAGAATTCCCTGCTAGCACCTTCTCTGTGCCTGGGAAGCACAAGTGTTCACATTGCTTCGCAGAATCGCTTTTGTGCAGAAAACAGTAACACTTCTTCAGAACGAAAGAAAGCACAGAGCCCCAGATTTTATGTTGTCCTGGAGAGCTTGCAGAGCACTGGGGAAAGGCAGGCAGAGAATTCCCTGCTAGCACCTTCTCTGTGCCTGGGAAGCAGAAGTGTTCACATTGCTTCGCAGAATCGCTTTTGTGCAGAAAACAGTAACACTTGTTCAGAATGAAAGAAAGCACAGAACCCCAGATTTTATGTTGTCCTGGAGAGCTTGCAGAGCACTAAGGAAAGGCAGGCAGAGAATTCCCTGCTAGCACCTTCTCTGTGCCTGTTCACATTGCTTCGCAGAATCGCTTTTGTGCAGAAAACAGTAACACTTGTTCAGAACGAAAGAAAGCACAGAGCCCCAGATTTTATGTTGTCCTGGAGAGCTTGCAGAGCACTGGGGAAAGGCAGGCAGAGAATTCCCTGCTAGCACCTTCTCTGTGCCTGGGAAGCACAAGTGTTCACATTGCTTCGCAGAATCGCTTTTGTGCAGAAAACAGTAACACTTGTTCAGAACGAAAGAAAGCACAGAGCCCCAGATTTGCTGTTGTCCTGGAGAGCTTGCAGAGCACTGGGGAAAGGCAGGCAGAGAATTCCCTGCTAGCACCTTCTCTGTGCCTGGGAAGCAGAAGTGTTCACTTTGCTTCGCAGAATCGCTTTTGTGCAGAAAACAGTAACACTTGTTCAGAACGAAAGAAAGCACAGAGCCCCAGATTTTATGTTGTCCTGGAGAGCTTGCAGAGCACTGGGGAAAGGCAGGCAGAGAATTCCCTGCTAGCACCTTCTCTGTGCCTGGGAAGCACAAGTGTTCACATTGCTTCGCAGAGTCGCTTTTGTGCAGAAAACAGTAACACTTGTTCAGAACGAAAGAAAGCACAGAGCCCCAGATTTTATGTTGTCCTGGAGAGCTTGCAGAGCACTGGGGAAAGGCAGGCAGAGAATTCCCTGCTAGCACCTTCTCTGTGCCTGGGAAGCACAAGTGTTCACATTGCTTCGCAGAATCGCTTTTGTGCAGAAAACAGTAACACTTGTTCAGAACGAAAGAAAGCACAGAGCCCCAGATTTGCTGTTGTCCTGGAGAGCTTGCAGAGCACTGAGGAAAGGCAGGCAGAGAATTCCCTGCTAGCACCTTCTCTGTGCCTGTTCACATTGCTTCGCAGAATCGCTTTTGTGCAGAAAACAGTAACACTTGTTCAGAACGAAAGAAAGCACAGAGCCCCAGATTTGCTGTTGTCCTGGAGAGCTTGCAGAGCACTGGGGAAAGGCAGGCAGAGAATTCCCTGCTAGCACCTTCTCTGTGCCTGGGAAGCAGAAGTGTTCACATTGCTTCGCAGAATCGCTTTTGTGCAGAAAACAGTAACACTTGTTCAGAACGAAAGAAAGCACAGAGCCCCATATTTTATGTTGTCCTGGAGAGCTTGCAGAGCACTGGGGAAAGGCAGGCAGAGAATTCCCTGCTAGCACCTTCTCTGTGCCTGGGAAGCACAAGTGTTCACATTGCTTCGCAGAATCGCTTTTGTGCAGAAAACAGTAACACTTGTTCAGAACGAAAGAAAGCACAGAGCCCCAGATTTTATGTTGTCCTGGAGAGCTTGCAGAGCACTGGGGAAAGGCAGGCAGAGAATTCCATGCTAGCACCTTCTCTGTGCCTGGGAAGCACAAGTGTTCACATTGCTTCGCAGAATCGCTTTTGTGCAGAAAACAGTAACACTTGTTCAGAACGAAAGAAAGCACAGAGCCCCAGATTTTATGTTGTCCTGGAGAGCTTGCAGAGCACTGGGGAAAGGCAGGCAGAGAATTCCCTGCTAGCACCTTCTCTGTGCCTGGGAAGCACAAGTGTTCACATTGCTTCGCAGAATCGCTTTTGTGCAGAAAACAGTAACACTTGTTCAGAACGAAAGAAAGCACAGAGCCCCAGAATTTATGTTTTCCTGGAGAGCTTGCAGAGCACTAAGGAAAGGCAGGCAGAGAATTCCCTGCTAGCACCTTCTCTGTGCCTGTTCACATTGCTTTGCAGAATCGCTTTTGTGCAGAAAACAGTAACACTTGTTCAGAACGAAAGAAAGCACAGAGCCCCAGATTTGCTGTTGTCCTGGAGAGCTTGCAGAGCACTGGGGAAAGGCAGGCAGAGAATTCCCTGCTAGCACCTTCTCTGTGCCTGGGAAGCACAAGTGTTCACATTGCTTCGCAGAATCGCTTTTGTGCAGAAAACAGTAACACTTGTTCAGAACGAAAGAAAGCACAGAGCCCCAGATTTTATGTTGTCCTGGAGAGCTTGCAGAGCACTGGGGAAAGGCAGGCAGAGAATTCCCTGCTAGCACCTTCTCTGTGCCTGGGAAGCACAAGTGTTCACATTGCTTCGCAGAATCGCTTTTGTGCAGAAAACAGTAACACTTGTTCAGAACGAAAGAAAGCACAGAGCCCCAGATTTTATGTTGTCCTGGAGAGCTTGCAGAGCACTGGGGAAAGGCAGGCAGAGAATTCCCTGCTAGCACCTTCTCTGTGCCTGGGAAGCACAAGTGTTCACATTGCTTCGCAGAATCGCTTTTGTGCAGAAAACAGTAACACTTGTTCAGAACGAAAGAAAGCACAGAGCCCCAGATTTTATGTTGTCCTGGAGAGCTTGCAGAGCACTGGGGAAAGGCAGGCAGAGAATTCCCTGCTAGCACCTTCTCTGTGCCTGGGAAGCACAAGTGTTCACATTGCTTCGCAGAATCGCTTTTGTGCAGAAAACAGTAACACTTGATCAGAACGAAAGAAAGCACAGAGCCCCAGAATTTATGTTTTCCTGGAGAGCTTGCAGAGCACTAAGGAAAGGCAGGCAGAGAATTCCCTGCTAGCACCTTCTCTGTGCCTGTTCACATTGCTTCGCAGAATCGCTTTTGTGCAGAAAACAGTAACACTTGTTCAGAACGAAAGAAAGCACAGAGCCCCAGATTTGCTGTTGTCCTGGAGAGCTTGCAGAGCACTGGGGAAAGGCAGGCAGAGAATTCCCTGCTAGCACCTTCTCTGTGCCTGGGAAGCAGAAGTGTTCACATTGCTTCGCAGAATCGCTTTTGTGCAGAAAACAGTAACACTTGTTCAGAACGAAAGAAAGCACAGAGCCCCAGATTTTATGTTGTCCTGGAGAGCTTGCAGAGCACTGGGGAAAGGCAGGCAGAGAATTCCCTGCTAGCACCTTCTCTGTGCCTGGGAAGCAGAAGTGTTCACATTGCTTCGCAGAATCGCTTTTGTGCAGAAAACAGTAACACTTGTTCAGAACGAAAGAAAGCACAGAGCCCCATATTTTATGTTGTCCTGGAGAGCTTGCAGAGCACTGGGGAAAGGCAGGCAGAGAATTCCCTGCTAGCACCTTCTCTGTGCCTGGGAAGCACAAGTGTTCACATTGCTTCGCAGAATCGCTTTTGTGCAGAAAACAGTAACACTTGTTCAGAATGAAAGAAAGCACAGAGCCCCAGATTTTATGTTGTCCTGGAGAGCTTGCAGAGCACTGAGGAAAGGCAGGCAGAGAATTCCCTGCTAGCACCTTCTCTGTGCCTGGGAAGCACAAGTGTTCACATTGCTTCGCAGAATCGCTTTTGTGCAGAAAACAGTAACACTTGTTCAGAACGAAAGAAAGCACAGAGCCCCAGATTTTATGTTGTCCTGGAGAGCTTGCAGAGCACTGGGGAAAGGCAGGCAGAGAATTCCCTGCTAGCACCTTCTCTGTGCCTGGGAAGCAGAAGTGTTCACATTGCTTCGCAGAATCGCTTTTGTGCAGAAAACAGTAACACTTGTTCAGAACGAAAGAAAGCACAGAGCCCCAGATTTGCTGTTGTCCTGGAGAGCTTGCAGAGCACTGGGGAAAGGCAGGCAGAGAATTCCCTGCTAGCACCTTCTCTGTGCCTGGGAAGCACAAGTGTTCACATTGCTTCGCAGAATCGCTTTTGTGCAGAAAACAGTAACACTTGTTCAGAACGAAAGAAAGCACAGAGCCCCAGATTTTATGTTGTCCTGGAGAGCTTGCAGAGCACTGGGGAAAGGCAGGCAGAGAATTCCCTGCTAGCACCTTCTCTGTGCCTGGGAAGCACAAGTGTTCACATTGCTTCGCAGAATCGCTTTTGTGCAGAAAACAGTAACACTTGTTCAGAACGAAAGAAAGCACAGAGCCCCAGATTTTATGTTGTCCTGGAGAGCTTGCAGAGCACTGGGGAAAGGCAGGCAGAGAATTCCCTGCTAGCACCTTCTCTGTGCCTGGGAAGCACAAGTGTTCACATTGCTTTGCAGAATCGCTTTTGTGCAGAAAACAGTAACACTTGTTCAGAACGAAAGAAAGCACAGAGCCCCAGATTTTATGTTGTCCTGGAGAGCTTGCAGAGCACTGGGGAAAGGCAGGCAGAGAATTCCCTGCTAGCACCTTCTCTGTGCCTGGGAAGCACAAGTGTTCACATTGCTTCGCAGAATCGCTTTTGTGCAGAAAACAGTAACACTTGTTCAGAACGAAAGAAAGCACAGAGCCCCAGAATTTATGTTTTCCTGGAGAGCTTGCAGAGCACTAAGGAAAGGCAGGCAGAGAATTCCCTGCTAGCACCTTCTCTGTGCCTGTTCACATTGCTTCGCAGAATCGCTTTTGTGCAGAAAACAGTAACACTTGTTCAGAACGAAAGAAAGCACAGAGCCCCAGATTTGCTGTTGTCCTGGAGAGCTTGCAGAGCACTGGGGAAAGGCAGGCAGAGAATTCCCTGCTAGCACCTTCTCTGTGCCTGGGAAGCACAAGTGTTCACATTGCTTCGCAGAATCGCTTTTGTGCAGAAAACAGTAACACTTGTTCAGAACAAAAGAAAGCACAGAGCCCCAGATTTGCTGTTGTCCTGGAGAGCTTGCAGAGCACTGGGGAAAGGCAGGCAGAGAATTCCCTGCTAGCACCTTCTCTGTGCCTGGGAAGCACAAGTGTTCACATTGCTTCGCAGAATCGCTTTTGTGCAGAAAACAGTAACACTTGTTCAGAACGAAAGAAAGCACAGAGCCCCAGATTTTATGTTGTCCTGGAGAGCTTGCAGAGCACTGGGGAAAGGCAGGCAGAGAATTCCCTGCTAGCACCTTCTCTGTGCCTGGGAAGCACAAGTGTTCACATTGCTTCGCAGAATCGCTTTTGTGCAGAAAACAGTAACACTTGTTCAGAACGAAAGAAAGCACAGAGCCCCAGATTTTATGTTGTCCTGGAGAGCTTGCAGCGCACTGGGGAAAGGCAGGCAGAGAATTCCCTGCTAGCACCTGCTCTGTGCCTGGGAAGCACAAGTGTTCACATTGCTTCGCAGAATCGCTTTTGTGCAGAAAACAGTAACACTTGTTCAGAACGAAAGAAAGCACAGAGCCCCAGATTTTATGCTGTCCTGGAGAGCTTGCAGAGCACTGGGGAAAGGCAGGCAGAGAATTCCCTGCTAGCACCTTCTCTGTGCCTGGGAAGCAGAAGTGTTCACATTGCTTCGCAGAATCGCTTTTGTGCAGAAAACAGTAACACTTGTTCAGAACGAAAGAAAGCACAGAGCCCCAGATTTTATGTTGTCCTGGAGAGCTTGCAGAGCACTGAGGAAAGGCAGGCAGAGAATTCCCTGCTAGCACCTTCTCTGTGCCTGGGAAGCACAAGTGTTCACATTGCTTCGCAGAATCGCTTTTGTGCAGAAAACAGTAACACTTCTTCAGAACGAAAGAAAGCACAGAGCCCCAGATTTTATGTTGTCCTGGAGAGCTTGCAGAGCACTGGGGAAAGGCAGGCAGAGAATTCCCTGCTAGCACCTTCTCTGTGCCTGGGAAGCAGAAGTGTTCACATTGCTTCGCAGAATCGCTTTTGTGCAGAAAACAGTAACACTTGTTCAGAATGAAAGAAAGCACAGAACCCCAGATTTTATGTTGTCCTGGAGAGCTTGCAGAGCACTAAGGAAAGGCAGGCAGAGAATTCCCTGCTAGCACCTTCTCTGTGCCTGTTCACATTGCTTCGCAGAATCGCTTTTGTGCAGAAAACAGTAACACTTGTTCAGAACGAAAGAAAGCACAGAGCCCCAGATTTTATGTTGTCCTGGAGAGCTTGCAGAGCACTGGGGAAAGGCAGGCAGAGAATTCCCTGCTAGCACCTTCTCTGTGCCTGGGAAGCACAAGTGTTCACATTGCTTCGCAGAATCGCTTTTGTGCAGAAAACAGTAACACTTGTTCAGAACGAAAGAAAGCACAGAGCCCCAGATTTGCTGTTGTCCTGGAGAGCTTGCAGAGCACTGGGGAAAGGCAGGCAGAGAATTCCCTGCTAGCACCTTCTCTGTGCCTGGGAAGCAGAAGTGTTCACTTTGCTTCGCAGAATCGCTTTTGTGCAGAAAACAGTAACACTTGTTCAGAACGAAAGAAAGCACAGAGCCCCAGATTTTATGTTGTCCTGGAGAGCTTGCAGAGCACTGGGGAAAGGCAGGCAGAGAATTCCCTGCTAGCACCTTCTCTGTGCCTGGGAAGCACAAGTGTTCACATTGCTTCGCAGAGTCGCTTTTGTGCAGAAAACAGTAACACTTGTTCAGAACGAAAGAAAGCACAGAGCCCCAGATTTTATGTTGTCCTGGAGAGCTTGCAGAGCACTGGGGAAAGGCAGGCAGAGAATTCCCTGCTAGCACCTTCTCTGTGCCTGGGAAGCACAAGTGTTCACATTGCTTCGCAGAATCGCTTTTGTGCAGAAAACAGTAACACTTGTTCAGAACGAAAGAAAGCACAGAGCCCCAGATTTGCTGTTGTCCTGGAGAGCTTGCAGAGCACTGAGGAAAGGCAGGCAGAGAATTCCCTGCTAGCACCTTCTCTGTGCCTGTTCACATTGCTTCGCAGAATCGCTTTTGTGCAGAAAACAGTAACACTTGTTCAGAACGAAAGAAAGCACAGAGCCCCAGATTTTATGTTGTCCTGGAGAGCTTGCAGAGCACTGGGGAAAGGCAGGCAGAGAATTCCCTGCTAGCACCTTCTCTGTGCCTGGGAAGCAGAAGTGTTCACATTGCTTCGCAGAATCGCTTTTGTGCAGAAAACAGTAACACTTGTTCAGAACGAAAGAAAGCACAGAGCCCCATATTTTATGTTGTCCTGGAGAGCTTGCAGAGCACTGGGGAAAGGCAGGCAGAGAATTCCCTGCTAGCACCTTCTCTGTGCCTGGGAAGCACAAGTGTTCACATTGCTTCGCAGAATCGCTTTTGTGCAGAAAACAGTAACACTTGTTCAGAACGAAAGAAAGCACAGAGCCCCAGATTTTATGTTGTCCTGGAGAGCTTGCAGAGCACTGGGGAAAGGCAGGCAGAGAATTCCATGCTAGCACCTTCTCTGTGCCTGGGAAGCACAAGTGTTCACATTGCTTCGCAGAATCGCTTTTGTGCAGAAAACAGTAACACTTGTTCAGAACGAAAGAAAGCACAGAGCCCCAGATTTTATGTTGTCCTGGAGAGCTTGCAGAGCACTGGGGAAAGGCAGGCAGAGAATTCCCTGCTAGCACCTTCTCTGTGCCTGGGAAGCACAAGTGTTCACATTGCTTCGCAGAATCGCTTTTGTGCAGAAAACAGTAACACTTGTTCAGAACGAAAGAAAGCACAGAGCCCCAGAATTTATGTTTTCCTGGAGAGCTTGCAGAGCACTAAGGAAAGGCAGGCAGAGAATTCCCTGCTAGCACCTTCTCTGTGCCTGTTCACATTGCTTTGCAGAATCGCTTTTGTGCAGAAAACAGTAACACTTGTTCAGAACGAAAGAAAGCACAGAGCCCCAGATTTGCTGTTGTCCTGGAGAGCTTGCAGAGCACTGGGGAAAGGCAGGCAGAGAATTCCCTGCTAGCACCTTCTCTGTGCCTGGGAAGCACAAGTGTTCACATTGCTTCGCAGAATCGCTTTTGTGCAGAAAACAGTAACACTTGTTCAGAACGAAAGAAAGCACAGAGCCCCAGATTTTATGTTGTCCTGGAGAGCTTGCAGAGCACTGGGGAAAGGCAGGCAGAGAATTCCCTGCTAGCACCTTCTCTGTGCCTGGGAAGCACAAGTGTTCACATTGCTTCGCAGAATCGCTTTTGTGCAGAAAACAGTAACACTTGTTCAGAACGAAAGAAAGCACAGAGCCCCAGATTTTATGTTGTCCTGGAGAGCTTGCAGAGCACTGGGGAAAGGCAGGCAGAGAATTCCCTGCTAGCACCTTCTCTGTGCCTGGGAAGCACAAGTGTTCACATTGCTTCGCAGAATCGCTTTTGTGCAGAAAACAGTAACACTTGTTCAGAACGAAAGAAAGCACAGAGCCCCAGATTTTATGTTGTCCTGGAGAGCTTGCAGAGCACTGGGGAAAGGCAGGCAGAGAATTCCCTGCTAGCACCTTCTCTGTGCCTGGGAAGCACAAGTGTTCACATTGCTTCGCAGAATCGCTTTTGTGCAGAAAACAGTAACACTTGATCAGAACGAAAGAAAGCACAGAGCCCCAGAATTTATGTTTTCCTGGAGAGCTTGCAGAGCACTAAGGAAAGGCAGGCAGAGAATTCCCTGCTAGCACCTTCTCTGTGCCTGTTCACATTGCTTCGCAGAATCGCTTTTGTGCAGAAAACAGTAACACTTGTTCAGAACGAAAGAAAGCACAGAGCCCCAGATTTGCTGTTGTCCTGGAGAGCTTGCAGAGCACTGGGGAAAGGCAGGCAGAGAATTCCCTGCTAGCACCTTCTCTGTGCCTGGGAAGCAGAAGTGTTCACATTGCTTCGCAGAATCGCTTTTGTGCAGAAAACAGTAACACTTGTTCAGAACGAAAGAAAGCACAGAGCCCCAGATTTTATGTTGTCCTGGAGAGCTTGCAGAGCACTGGGGAAAGGCAGGCAGAGAATTCCCTGCTAGCACCTTCTCTGTGCCTGGGAAGCAGAAGTGTTCACATTGCTTCGCAGAATCGCTTTTGTGCAGAAAACAGTAACACTTGTTCAGAACGAAAGAAAGCACAGAGCCCCATATTTTATGTTGTCCTGGAGAGCTTGCAGAGCACTGGGGAAAGGCAGGCAGAGAATTCCCTGCTAGCACCTTCTCTGTGCCTGGGAAGCACAAGTGTTCACATTGCTTCGCAGAATCGCTTTTGTGCAGAAAACAGTAACACTTGTTCAGAATGAAAGAAAGCACAGAGCCCCAGATTTTATGTTGTCCTGGAGAGCTTGCAGAGCACTGGGGAAAGGCAGGCAGAGAATTCCCTGCTAGCACCTTCTCTGTGCCTGGGAAGCAGAAGTGTTCACATTGCTTCGCAGAATCGCTTTTGTGCAGAAAACAGTAACACTTGTTCAGAACGAAAGAAAGCACAGAGCCCCAGATTTGCTGTTGTCCTGGAGAGCTTGCAGAGCACTGGGGAAAGGCAGGCAGAGAATTCCCTGCTAGCACCTTCTCTGTGCCTGGGAAGCACAAGTGTTCACATTGCTTCGCAGAATCGCTTTTGTGCAGAAAACAGTAACACTTGTTCAGAACGAAAGAAAGCACAGAGCCCCAGATTTTATGTTGTCCTGGAGAGCTTGCAGAGCACTGGGGAAAGGCAGGCAGAGAATTCCCTGCTAGCACCTTCTCTGTGCCTGGGAAGCACAAGTGTTCACATTGCTTCGCAGAATCGCTTTTGTGCAGAAAACAGTAACACTTGTTCAGAACGAAAGAAAGCACAGAGCCCCAGATTTTATGTTGTCCTGGAGAGCTTGCAGAGCACTGGGGAAAGGCAGGCAGAGAATTCCCTGCTAGCACCTTCTCTGTGCCTGGGAAGCACAAGTGTTCACATTGCTTTGCAGAATCGCTTTGTGCAGAAAACAGTAACACTTGTTCAGAACGAAAGAAAGCACAGAGCCCCAGATTTTATGTTGTCCTGGAGAGCTTGCAGAGCACTGGGGAAAGGCAGGCAGAGAATTCCCTGCTAGCACCTTCTCTGTGCCTGGGAAGCACAAGTGTTCACATTGCTTCGCAGAATCGCTTTTGTGCAGAAAACAGTAACACTTGTTCAGAACGAAAGAAAGCACAGAGCCCCAGAATTTATGTTTTCCTGGAGAGCTTGCAGAGCACTAAGGAAAGGCAGGCAGAGAATTCCCTGCTAGCACCTTCTCTGTGCCTGTTCACATTGCTTCGCAGAATCGCTTTTGTGCAGAAAACAGTAACACTTGTTCAGAACGAAAGAAAGCACAGAGCCCCAGATTTGCTGTTGTCCTGGAGAGCTTGCAGAGCACTGGGGAAAGGCAGGCAGAGAATTCCCTGCTAGCACCTTCTCTGTGCCTGGGAAGCACAAGTGTTCACATTGCTTCGCAGAATCGCTTTTGTGCAGAAAACAGTAACACTTGTTCAGAACAAAAGAAAGCACAGAGCCCCAGATTTGCTGTTGTCCTGGAGAGCTTGCAGAGCACTGGGGAAAGGCAGGCAGAGAATTCCCTGCTAGCACCTTCTCTGTGCCTGGGAAGCACAAGTGTTCACATTGCTTCGCAGAATCGCTTTTGTGCAGAAAACAGTAACACTTGTTCAGAACGAAAGAAAGCACAGAGCCCCAGATTTTATGTTGTCCTGGAGAGCTTGCAGAGCACTGGGGAAAGGCAGGCAGAGAATTCCCTGCTAGCACCTTCTCTGTGCCTGGGAAGCACAAGTGTTCACATTGCTTCGCAGAATCGCTTTTGTGCAGAAAACAGTAACACTTGTTCAGAACGAAAGAAAGCACAGAGCCCCAGATTTTATGTTGTCCTGGAGAGCTTGCAGAGCACTGAGGAAAGGCAGGCAGAGAATTCCCTGCTAGCACCTTCTCTGTGCCTGTTCACATTGCTTCGCAGAATCGCTTTTGTGCAGAAAACAGTAACACTTGTTCACAACGAAAGAAAGCACAGAGCCCCAGATTTGCTGTTGTCCTGGAGAGCTTGCAGAGCACTGGGGAAAGGCAGGCAGAGAATTCCCTGCTAGCACCTTCTCTGTGCCTGGGAAGCACAAGTGTTCACATTGCTTCGCAGAATCGCTTTTGTGCGGAAAACAGTAACACTTGTTCAGAACGAAAGAAAGCACAGAGCCCCAGATTTGCTGTTGTCCTGGAGAGCTTGCAGAGCACTGGGGAAAGGCAGGCAGAGAATTCCCTGCTAGCACCTTCTCTGTGCCTGGGAAGCAGAAGTGTTCACATTGCTTCGCAGAATCGCTTTTGTGCAGAAAACAGTAACACTTGTTCAGAACGAAAGAAAGCACAGAGCCCCAGATTTTATGTTGTCCTGGAGAGCTTGCAGAGCACTGGGGAAAGGCAGGCAGAGAATTCCCTGCTAGCACCTTCTCTGTGCCTGGGAAGCACAAGTGTTCACATTGCTTCGCAGAATCGCTTTTGTGCAGAAAACAGTAACACTTGTTCAGAACGAAAGAAAGCACAGAGCCCCAGATTTTATGTTGTCCTGGAGAGCTTGCAGAGCACTGGGGAAAGGCAGGCAGAGAATTCCCTGCTAGCACCTTCTCTGTGCCTGGGAAGCAGAAGTGTTCACATTACTTCGCAGAATCGCTTTTGTGCAGAAAACAGTAACACTTGTTCAGAACGAAAGAAAGCACAGAGCCCCAGATTTTATGTTGTCCTGGAGAGCTTGCAGAGCACTGAGGAAAGGCAGGCAGAGAATTCCCTGCTAGCACCTTCTCTGTGCCTGGGAAGCAGAAGTGTTCACATTGCTTCGCAGAATCGCTTTTGTGCAGAAAACAGTAACACTTGTTCAGAACGAAAGAAAGCACAGAGCCCCAGATTTTATGTTGTCCTGGAGAGCTTGCAGAGCACTGAGGAAAGGCAGGCAGAGAATTCCCTGCTAGCACCTTCTCTGTGCCTGGGAAGCACAAGTGTTCACATTGCTTCGCAGAATCGCTTTTGTGCAGAAAACAGTAACACTTGTTCAGAACGAAAGAAAAGCACAGAGCCCCAGATTTTATGTTGTCCTGGAGAGCTTGCAGAGCACTGGGGAAAGGCAGGCAGAGAATTCCCTGCTAGCACCTTCTCTGTGCCTGGGAAGCAGAAGTGTTCACATTACTTCGCAGAATCGCTTTTGTGCAGAAAACAGTAACACTTGTTCAGAACGAAAGAAAGCACAGAGCCCCAGATTTTATGTTGTCCTGGAGAGCTTGCAGAGCACTAAGGAAAGGCAGGCAGAGAATTCCCTGCTAGCACCTTCTCTGTGCCTGTTCACATTGCTTCGCAGAATCGCTTTTGTGCAGAAAACAGTAACACTTGTTCAGAACGAAAGAAAGCACAGAGCCCCAGATTTGCTGTTGTCCTGGAGAGCTTGCAGAGCACTGAGGAAAGGCAGGCAGAGAATTCCCTGCTAGCACCTTCTCTGTGCCTGTTCACATTGCTTCGCAGAATCGCTTTTGTGCAGAAAACAGTAACACTTGTTCACAACGAAAGAAAGCACAGAGCCCCAGATTTGCTGTTGTCCTGGAGAGCTTGCAGAGCACTGGGGAAAGGCAGGCAGAGAATTCCCTGCTAGCACCTTCTCTGTGCCTGGGAAGCACAAGTGTTCACATTGCTTCGCAGAATCGCTTTTGTGCAGAAAACAGTAACACTTGTTCAGAACGAAAGAAAGCACAGAGCCCCAGATTTGCTGTTGTCCTGGAGAGCTTGCAGAGCACTGGGGAAAGGCAGGCAGAGAATTCCCTGCTAGCACCTTCTCTGTGCCTGGGAAGCACAAGTGTTCACATTGCTTCGCAGAATCGCTTTTGTGCAGAAAACAGTAACACTTGTTCAGAACGAAAGAAAGCACAGAGCCCCAGATTTTATGTTGTCCTGGAGAGCTTGCAGAGCACTGGGGAAAGGCAGGCAGAGAATTCCCTGCTAGCACCTTCTCTGTGCCTGGGAAGCACAAGTGTTCACATTGCTTCGCAGAATCGCTTTTGTGCAGAAAACAGTAACACTTGTTCAGAACGAAAGAAAGCACAGAGCCCCAGATTTTATGTTGTCCTGGAGAGCTTGCAGAGCACTGGGGAAAGGCAGGCAGAGAATTCCCTGCTAGCACCTTCTCTGTGCCTGGGAAGCACAAGTGTTCACATTGCTTTGCAGAATCGCTTTTGTGCAGAAAACAGTAACACTTGTTCAGAACGAAAGAAAGCACAGAGCCCCAGATTTTATGTTGTCCTGGAGAGCTTGCAGAGCACTGGGGAAAGGCAGGCAGAGAATTCCCTGCTAGCACCTTCTCTGTGCCTGGGAAGCACAAGTGTTCACATTGCTTCGCAGAATCGCTTTTGTGCAGAAAACAGTAACACTTGTTCAGAACGAAAGAAAGCACAGAGCCCCAGAATTTATGTTTTCCTGGAGAGCTTGCAGAGCACTAAGGAAAGGCAGGCAGAGAATTCCCTGCTAGCACCTTCTCTGTGCCTGTTCACATTGCTTCGCAGAATCGCTTTTGTGCAGAAAACAGTAACACTTGTTCAGAACGAAAGAAAGCACAGAGCCCCAGATTTGCTGTTGTCCTGGAGAGCTTGCAGAGCACTGGGGAAAGGCAGGCAGAGAATTCCCTGCTAGCACCTTCTCTGTGCCTGGGAAGCACAAGTGTTCACATTGCTTCGCAGAATCGCTTTTGTGCAGAAAACAGTAACACTTGTTCAGAACGAAAGAAAGCACAGAGCCCCAGATTTTATGTTGTCCTGGAGAGCTTGCAGAGCACTGGGGAAAGGCAGGCAGAGAATTCCCTGCTAGCACCTTCTCTGTGCCTGGGAAGCACAAGTGTTCACATTGCTTCGCAGAATCGCTTTTGTGCAGAAAACAGTAACACTTGTTCAGAACGAAAGAAAGCACAGAGCCCCAGATTTTATGTTGTCCTGGAGAGCTTGCAGAGCACTGGGGAAAGGCAGGCAGAGAATTCCCTGCTAGCACCTTCTCTGTGCCTGGGAAGCACAAGTGTTCACATTGCTTCGCAGAATCGCTTTTGTGCAGAAAACAGTAACACTTGTTCAGAACGAAAGAAAGCACAGAGCCCCAGATTTTATGTTGTCCTGGAGAGCTTGCAGAGCACTGAGGAAAGGCAGGCAGAGAATTCCCTGCTAGCACCTTCTCTGTGACTGTTCACATTGCTTCGCAGAATCGCTTTTGTGCAGAAAACAGTAACACTTGTTCACAACGAAAGAAAGCACAGAGCCCCAGATTTGCTGTTGTCCTGGAGAGCTTGCAGAGCACTGGGGAAAGGCAGGCAGAGAATTCCCTGCTAGCACCTTCTCTGTGCCTGGGAAGCACAAGTGTTCACATTGCTTCGCAGAATCGCTTTTGTGCAGAAAACAGTAACACTTGTTCAGAACGAAAGAAAGCACAGAGCCCCAGAATTTATGTTGTCCTGGAGAGCTTGCAGAGCACTGGGGAAAGGCAGGCAGAGAATTCCCTGCTAGCACCTTCTCTGTGCCTGGGAAGCACAAGTGTTCACATTGCTTCGCAGAATCGCTTTTGTGCAGAAAACAGTAACACTTGTTCAGAACGAAAGAAAGCACAGAGCCCCAGATTTTATGTTGTCCTGGAGAGCTTGCAGAGCACTGGGGAAAGGCAGGCAGAGAATTCCCTGCTAGCACCTTCTCTGTGCCTGGGAAGCACAAGTGTTCACATTGCTTCGCAGAATCGCTTTTGTGCAGAAAACAGTAACACTTGTTCAGAACGAAAGAAAGCACAGAGCCCCAGATTTTATGTTGTCCTGGAGAGCTTGCAGAGCACTGGGGAAAGGCAGGCAGAGAATTCCCTGCTAGCACCTTCTCTGTGCCTGGGAAGCAGAAGTGTTCACATTACTTCGCAGAATCGCTTTTGTGCAGAAAACAGTAACACTTGTTCAGAACGAAAGAAAGCACAGAGCCCCAGATTTTATGTTGTCCTGGAGAGCTTGCAGAGCACTGGGGAAAGGCAGGCAGAGAATTCCCTGCTAGCACCTTCTCTGTGCCTGGGAAGCACAAGTGTTCACATTGCTTCGCAGAATCGCTTTTGTGCAGAAAACAGTAACACTTGTTCAGAACGAAAGAAAGCACAGAGCCCCAGATTTTATGTTGTCCTGGAGAGCTTGCAGAGCACTGGGGAAAGGCAGGCAGAGAATTCCCTGCTAGCACCTTCTCTGTGCCTGGGAAGCAGAAGTATTCACATTGCTTCGCAGAATCGCTTTTGTGCAGAAAACAGTAACACTTGTTCAGAACGAAAGAAAGCACAGAGCCCCAGATTTTATGTTGTCCTGGAGAGCTTGCAGAGCACTGGGGAAAGGCAGGCAGAGAATTCCCTGCTAGCACCTTCTCTGTGCCTGGGAAGCAGAAGTGTTCACATTGCTTCGCAGAATCGCTTTTGTGCAGAAAACAGTAACACTTGTTCAGAACGAAAGAAAGCACAGAGCCCCAGATTTGCTGTTGTCCTGGAGAGCTTGCAGAGCACTGGGGAAAGGCAGGCAGAGAATTCCCTGCTAGCACCTTCTCTGTGCCTGGGAAGCACAAGTGTTCACATTGCTTCGCAGAATCGCTTTTGTGCAGAAAACAGTAACACTTGTTCAGAACGAAAGAAAGCACAGAGCCCCAGATTTTATGTTGTCCTGGAGAGCTTGCAGCGCACTGGGGAAAGGCAGGCAGAGAATTCCCTGCTAGCACCTGCTCTGTGCCTGGGAAGCACAAGTGTTCACATTGCTTCGCAGAATCGCTTTTGTGCAGAAAACAGTAACACTTGTTCAGAACGAAAGAAAGCACAGAGCCCCAGAATTTATGTTGTCCTGGAGAGCTTGCAGAGCACTGGGGAAAGGCAGGCAGAGAATTCCCTGCTAGCACCTTCTCTGTGCCTGGGAAGCACAAGTGTTCACATTGCTTCGCAGAATCGCTTTTGTGCAGAAAACAGTAACACTTGTTCAGAACGAAAGAAAGCACAGAGCCCCAGATTTGCTGTTGTCCTGGAGAGCTTGCAGAGCACTGGAGAAAGGCAGGCAGAGAATTCCCTGCTAGCACCTTCTCTGTGCCTGGGAAGCACAAGTGTTCACATTGCTTCGCAGAATCGCTTTTGTGCAGAAAACAGTAACACTTCTTCAGAACGAAAGAAAGCACAGAGCCCCAGATTTTATGTTGTCCTGGAGAGCTTGCAGAGCACTGGGGAAAGGCAGGCAGAGAATTCCCTGCTAGCACCTTCTCTGTGCCTGGGAAGCAGAAGTGTTCACATTGCTTCGCAGAATCGCTTTTGTGCAGAAAACAGTAACACTTGTTCAGAATGAAAGAAAGCACAGAACCCCAGATTTTATGTTGTCCTGGAGAGCTTGCAGAGCACTAAGGAAAGGCAGGCAGAGAATTCCCTGCTAGCACCTTCTCTGTGCCTGTTCACATTGCTTCGCAGAATCGCTTTTGTGCAGAAAACAGTAACACTTGTTCAGAACGAAAGAAAGCACAGAGCCCCAGATTTTATGTTGTCCTGGAGAGCTTGCAGAGCACTGGGGAAAGGCAGGCAGAGAATTCCCTGCTAGCACCTTCTCTGTGCCTGGGAAGCACAAGTGTTCACATTGCTTCGCAGAATCGCTTTTGTGCAGAAAACAGTAACACTTGTTCAGAACGAAAGAAAGCACAGAGCCCCAGATTTTATGTTGTCCTGGAGAGCTTGCAGAGCACTGGGGAAAGGCAGGCAGAGAATTCCCTGCTAGCACCTTCTCTGTGCCTGGGAAGCAGAAGTGTTCACTTTGCTTCGCAGAATCGCTTTTGTGCAGAAAACAGTAACACTTGTTCAGAATGAAAGAAAGCACAGAGCCCCAGATTTTATGTTGTCCTGGAGAGCTTGCAGAGCACTGGGGAAAGGCAGGCAGAGAATTCCCTGCTAGCACCTTCTCTGTGCCTGGGAAGCACAAGTGTTCACATTGCTTCGCAGAATCGCTTTTGTGCAGAAAACAGTAACACTTGTTCAGAACGAAAGAAAGCACAGAGCCCCAGATTTTATGTTGTCCTGGAGAGCTTGCAGAGCACTGGGGAAAGGCAGGCAGAGAATTCCTGCTAGCACCTTCTCTGTGCCTGGGAAGCACAAGTGTTCACATTGCTTCGCAGAATCGCTTTTGTGCAGAAAACAGTAACACTTGTTCAGAACGAAAGAAAGCACAGAGCCCCAGATTTTATGTTGTCCTGGAGAGCTTGCAGAGCACTGGGGAAAGGCAGGCAGAGAATTCCCTGCTAGCACCTTCTCTGTGCCTGGGAAGCACAAGTGTTCACATTGCTTTGCAGAATCGCTTTTGTGCAGAAAACAGTAACACTTGTTCAGAACGAAAGAAAGCACAGAGCCCCAGATTTTATGTTGTCCTGGAGAGCTTGCAGAGCACTGGGGAAAGGCAGGCAGAGAATTCCCTGCTAGCACCTTCTCTGTGCCTGGGAAGCACAAGTGTTCACATTGCTTCGCAGAATCGCTTTTGTGCAGAAAACAGTAACACTTGTTCAGAACGAAAGAAAGCACAGAGCCCCAGAATTTATGTTTTCCTGGAGAGCTTGCAGAGCACTGGGGAAAGGCAGGCAGAGAATTCCCTGCTAGCACCTTCTCTGTGCCTGTTCACATTGCTTCGCAGAATCGCTTTTGTGCAGAAAACAGTAACACTTGTTCAGAACGAAAGAAAGCACAGAGCCCCAGATTTGCTGTTGTCCTGGAGAGCTTGCAGAGCACTGGGGAAAGGCAGGCAGAGAATTCCCTGCTAGCACCTTCTCTGTGCCTGGGAAGCACAAGTGTTCACATTGCTTCGCAGAATCGCTTTTGTGCAGAAAACAGTAACACTTGTTCAGAACGAAAGAAAGCACAGAGCCCCAGATTTTATGTTGTCCTGGAGAGCTTGCAGAGCACTGGGGAAAGGCAGGCAGAGAATTCCCTGCTAGCACCTTCTCTGTGCCTGGAAGCACAAGTGTTCACATTGCTTCGCAGAATCGCTTTTGTGCAGAAAACAGTAACACTTGTTCAGAACGAAAGAAAGCACAGAGCCCCAGATTTTATGTTGTCCTGGAGAGCTTGCAGAGCACTGGGGAAAGGCAGGCAGAGAATTCCCTGCTAGCACCTTCTCTGTGCCTGGGAAGCACAAGTGTTCACATTGCTTCGCAGAATCGCTTTTGTGCAGAAAACAGTAACACTTGTTCAGAACGAAAGAAAGCACAGAGCCCCAGATTTTATGTTGTCCTGGAGAGCTTGCAGAGCACTGAGGAAAGGCAGGCAGAGAATTCCCTGCTAGCACCTTCTCTGTGCCTGTTCACATTGCTTCGCAGAATCGCTTTTGTGCAGAAAACAGTAACACTTGTTCACAACGAAAGAAAGCACAGAGCCCCAGATTTGCTGTTGTCCTGGAGAGCTTGCAGAGCACTGGGGAAAGGCAGGCAGAGAATTCCCTGCTAGCACCTTCTCTGTGCCTGGGAAGCACAAGTGTTCACATTGCTTCGCAGAATCGCTTTTGTGCGGAAAACAGTAACACTTGTTCAGAACGAAAGAAAGCACAGAGCCCCAGATTTGCTGTTGTCCTGGAGAGCTTGCAGAGCACTGGGGAAAGGCAGGCAGAGAATTCCCTGCTAGCACCTTCTCTGTGCCTGGGAAGCAGAAGTGTTCACATTGCTTCGCAGAATCGCTTTTGTGCAGAAAACAGTAACACTTGTTCAGAACGAAAGAAAGCACAGAGCCCCAGATTTTATGTTGTCCTGGAGAGCTTGCAGAGCACTGGGGAAAGGCAGGCAGAGAATTCCCTGCTAGCACCTTCTCTGTGCCTGGGAAGCACAAGTGTTCACATTGCTTCGCAGAATCGCTTTTGTGCAGAAAACAGTAACACTTGTTCAGAACGAAAGAAAGCACAGAGCCCCAGATTTTATGTTGTCCTGGAGAGCTTGCAGAGCACTGGGGAAAGGCAGGCAGAGAATTCCCTGCTAGCACCTTCTCTGTGCCTGGGAAGCAGAAGTATTCACATTGCTTCGCAGAATCGCTTTTGTGCAGAAAACAGTAACACTTGTTCAGAACGAAAGAAAGCACAGAGCCCCAGATTTTATGTTGTCCTGGAGAGCTTGCAGAGCACTGGGGAAAGGCAGGCAGAGAATTCCCTGCTAGCACCTTCTCTGTGCCTGGGAAGCAGAAGTGTTCACATTGCTTCGCAGAATCGCTTTTGTGCAGAAAACAGTAACACTTGTTCAGAACGAAAGAAAGCACAGAGCCCCAGATTTTATGTTGTCCTGGAGAGCTTGCAGAGCACTGGGGAAAGGCAGGCAGAGAATTCCCTGCTAGCACCTTCTCTGTGCCTGGGAAGCACAAGTGTTCACATTGCTTCGCAGAATCGCTTTTGTGCAGAAAACAGTAACACTTGTTCAGAACGAAAGAAAGCACAGAGCCCCAGATTTTATGTTGTCCTGGAGAGCTTGCAGCGCACTGGGGAAAGGCAGGCAGAGAATTCCCTGCTAGCACCTGCTCTGTGCCTGGGAAGCACAAGTGTTCACATTGCTTCGCAGAATCGCTTTTGTGCAGAAAACAGTAACACTTGTTCAGAACGAAAGAAAGCACAGAGCCCCACATTTTATGTTGTCCTGGAGAGCTTGCAGAGCACTGGGGAAAGGCAGGCAGAGAATTCCCTGCTAGCACCTTCTCTGTGCCTGGGAAGCAGAAGTGTTCACATTGCTTCGCAGAATCGCTTTTGTGCAGAAAACAGTAACACTTGTTCAGAACGAAAGAAAGCACAGAGCCCCAGATTTTATGTTGTCCTGGAGAGCTTGCAGAGCACTGAGGAAAGGCAGGCAGAGAATTCCCTGCTAGCACCTTCTCTGTGCCTGGGAAGCACAAGTGTTCACATTGCTTCGCAGAATCGCTTTTGTGCAGAAAACAGTAACACTTCTTCAGAACGAAAGAAAGCACAGAGCCCCAGATTTTATGTTGTCCTGGAGAGCTTGCAGAGCACTGGGGAAAGGCAGGCAGAGAATTCCCTGCTAGCACCTTCTCTGTGCCTGGGAAGCAGAAGTGTTCACATTGCTTCGCAGAATCGCTTTTGTGCAGAAAACAGTAACACTTGTTCAGAATGAAAGAAAGCACAGAACCCCAGATTTTATGTTGTCCTGGAGAGCTTGCAGAGCACTAAGGAAAGGCAGGCAGAGAATTCCCTGCTAGCACCTTCTCTGTGCCTGTTCACATTGCTTCGCAGAATCGCTTTTGTGCAGAAAACAGTAACACTTGTTCAGAACGAAAGAAAGCACAGAGCCCCAGATTTTATGTTGTCCTGGAGAGCTTGCAGAGCACTGGGGAAAGGCAGGCAGAGAATTCCCTGCTAGCACCTTCTCTGTGCCTGGGAAGCACAAGTGTTCACATTGCTTCGCAGAATCGCTTTTGTGCAGAAAACAGTAACACTTGTTCAGAACGAAAGAAAGCACAGAGCCCCAGATTTTATGTTGTCCTGGAGAGCTTGCAGAGCACTGGGGAAAGGCAGGCAGAGAATTCCCTGCTAGCACCTTCTCTGTGCCTGGGAAGCAGAAGTGTTCACTTTGCTTCGCAGAATCGCTTTTGTGCAGAAAACAGTAACACTTGTTCAGAATGAAAGAAAGCACAGAGCCCCAGATTTTATGTTGTCCTGGAGAGCTTGCAGAGCACTGGGGAAAGGCAGGCAGAGAATTCCCTGCTAGCACCTTCTCTGTGCCTGGGAAGCACAAGTGTTCACATTGCTTCGCAGAGTCGCTTTTGTGCAGAAAACAGTAACACTTGTTCAGAACGAAAGAAAGCACAGAGCCCCAGATTTTATGTTGTCCTGGAGAGCTTGCAGAGCACTGGGGAAAGGCAGGCAGAGAATTCCCTGCTAGCACCTTCTCTGTGCCTGGGAAGCACAAGTGTTCACATTGCTTCGCAGAATCGCTTTTGTGCAGAAAACAGTAACACTTGTTCAGAACGAAAGAAAGCACAGAGCCCCAGATTTGCTGTTGTCCTGGAGAGCTTGCAGAGCACTGAGGAAAGGCAGGCAGAGAATTCCCTGCTAGCACCTTCTCTGTGCCTGTTCACATTGCTTCGCAGAATCGCTTTTGTGCAGAAAACAGTAACACTTGTTCACAACGAAAGAAAGCACAGAGCCCCAGATTTGCTGTTGTCCTGGAGAGCTTCCAGAGCACTGGGGAAAGGCAGGCAGAGAATTCCCTGCTAGCACCTTCTCTGTGCCTGGGAAGCACAAGTGTTCACATTGCTTCGCAGAATCGCTTTTGTGCAGAAAACAGTAACACTTGTTCAGAACGAAAGAAAGCACAGAGCCCCAGATTTTATGTTGTCCTGGAGAGCTTGCAGAGCACTGGGGAAAGGCAGGCAGAGAATTCCCTGCTAGCACCTTCTCTGTGCCTGGGAAGCACAAGTGTTCACATTGCTTCGCAGAATCGCTTTTGTGCAGAAAACAGTAACACTTGTTCAGAACGAAAGAAAGCACAGAGCCCCAGATTTTATGTTGTCCTGGAGAGCTTGCAGAGCACTGGGGAAAGGCAGGCAGAGAATTCCATGCTAGCACCTTCTCTGTGCCTGGGAAGCACAAGTGTTCACATTGCTTCGCAGAATCGCTTTTGTGCAGAAAACAGTAACACTTGTTCAGAACGAAAGAAAGCACAGAGCCCCAGATTTTATGTTGTCCTGGAGAGCTTGCAGAGCACTGGGGAAAGGCAGGCAGAGAATTCCCTGCTAGCACCTTCTCTGTGCCTGGGAAGCACAAGTGTTCACATTGCTGCGCAGAATCGCTTTTGTGCAGAAAACAGTAACACTTGTTCAGAACGAAAGAAAGCACAGAGCCCCAGAATTTATGTTTTCCTGGAGAGCTTGCAGAGCACTGAGGAAAGGCAGGCAGAGAATTCCCTGCTAGCACCTTCTCTGTGCCTGTTCACATTGCTTCGCAGAATCGCTTTTGTGCAGAAAACAGTAACACTTGTTCAGAACGAAAGAAAGCACAGAGCCCCAGATTTGCTGTTGTCCTGGAGAGCTTGCAGAGCACTGGGGAAAGGCAGGCAGAGAATTCCCTGCTAGCACCTTCTCTGTGCCTGGGAAGCAGAAGTGTTCACATTGCTTCGCAGAATCGCTTTTGTGCAGAAAACAGTAACACTTGTTCAGAACGAAAGAAAGCACAGAGCCCCAGATTTTATGTTGTCCTGGAGAGCTTGCAGAGCACTGGGGAAAGGCAGGCAGAGAATTCCCTGCTAGCACCTTCTCTGTGCCTGGGAAGCACAAGTGTTCACATTGCTTCGCAGAATCGCTTTTGTGCAGAAAACAGTAACACTTGTTCAGAACGAAAGAAAGCACAGAGCCCCAGATTTTATGTTGTCCTGGAGAGCTTGCAGAGCACTGGGGAAAGGCAGGCAGAGAATTCCCTGCTAGCACCTTCTCTGTGCCTGGGAAGCACAAGTGTTCACATTGCTTCGCAGAATCGCTTTTGTGCAGAAAACAGTAACACTTGTTCAGAACGAAAGAAAGCACAGAGCCCCAGATTTTATGTTGTCCTGGAGAGCTTGCAGAGCACTGGGGAAAGGCAGGCAGAGAATTCCCTGCTAGCACCTTCTCTGTGCCTGGGAAGCACAAGTGTTCACATTGCTTCGCAGAATCGCTTTTGTGCAGAAAACAGTAACACTTGTTCAGAATGAAAGAAAGCACAGAGCCCCAGAATTTATGTTTTCCTGGAGAGCTTGCAGAGCACTAAGGAAAGGCAGGCAGAGAATTCCCTGCTAGCACCTTCTCTGTGCCTGTTCACATTGCTTCGCAGAATCGCTTTTGTGCAGAAAACAGTAACACTTGTTCAGAACGAAAGAAAGCACAGAGCCCCAGATTTGCTGTTGTCCTGGAGAGCTTGCAGAGCACTGGGGAAAGGCAGGCAGAGAATTCCCTGCTAGCACCTTCTCTGTGCCTGGGAAGCACAAGTGTTCACATTGCTTCGCAGAATCGCTTTTGTGCAGAAAACAGTAACACTTGTTCAGAACGAAAGAAAGCACAGAGCCCCAGATTTTATGTTGTCCTGGAGAGCTTGCAGAGCACTGGGGAAAGGCAGGCAGAGAATTCCCTGCTAGCACCTTCTCTGTGCCTGGGAAGCACAAGTGTTCACATTGCTTCGCAGAATCGCTTTTGTGCAGAAAACAGTAACACTTGTTCAGAACGAAAGAAAGCACAGAGCCCCATATTTTATGTTGTCCTGGAGAGCTTGCAGAGCACTGGGGAAAGGCAGGCAGAGAATTCCCTGCTAGCACCTTCTCTGTGCCTGGGAAGCACAAGTGTTCACATTGCTTCGCAGAATCGCTTTTGTGCAGAAAACAGTAACACTTGTTCAGAATGAAAGAAAGCACAGAGCCCCAGATTTTATGTTGTCCTGGAGAGCTTGCAGAGCACTGAGGAAAGGCAGGCAGAGAATTCCCTGCTAGCACCTTCTCTGTGCCTGGGAAGCACAAGTGTTCACATTGCTTCGCAGAATCGCTTTTGTGCAGAAAACAGTAACACTTGTTCAGAACGAAAGAAAGCACAGAGCCCCAGATTTTATGTTGTCCTGGAGAGCTTGCAGAGCACTGGGGAAAGGCAGGCAGAGAATTCCCTGCTAGCACCTTCTCTGTGCCTGGGAAGCAGAAGTGTTCACATTGCTTCGCAGAATCGCTTTTGTGCAGAAAACAGTAACACTTGTTCAGAATGAAGGAAAGCACAGAACCCCAGATTTTATGTTGTCCTGGAGAGCTTGCAGAGCACTAAGGAAAGGCAGGCAGAGAATTCCCTGCTAGCACCTTCTCTGTGCCTGTTCACATTGCTTCGCAGAATCGCTTTTGTGCAGAAAACAGTAACACTTGTTCAGAACGAAAGAAAGCACAGAGCCCCAGATTTTATGTTGTCCTGGAGAGCTTGCAGAGCACTGGGGAAAGGCAGGCAGAGAATTCCCTGCTAGCACCTTCTCTGTGCCTGGGAAGCACAAGTGTTCACATTGCTTCGCAGAATCGCTTTTGTGCAGAAAACAGTAACACTTGTTCAGAACGAAAGAAAGCACAGAGCCCCAGATTTTATGTTGTCCTGGAGAGCTTGCAGAGCACTGGGGAAAGGCAGGCAGAGAATTCCCTGCTAGCACCTTCTCTGTGCCTGGGAAGCACAAGTGTTCACTTTGCTTCGCAGAATCGCTTTTGTGCGGAAAACAGTAACACTTGTTCAGAACGAAAGAAAGCACAGAGCCCCAGATTTGCTGTTGTCCTGGAGAGCTTGCAGAGCACTGGGGAAAGTCAGGCAGAGAATTCCCTGCTAGCACCTTCTCTGTGCCTGGGAAGCAGAAGTGTTCACATTGCTTCGCAGAATCGCTTTTGTGCAGAAAACAGTAACACTTGTTCAGAACGAAAGAAAGCACAGAGCCCCAGATTTTATGTTGTCCTGGAGAGCTTGCAGAGCACTGGGGAAAGGCAGGCAGAGAATTCCCTGCTAGCACCTTCTCTGTGCCTGGGAAGCAGAAGTGTTCACATTGCTTCGCAGAATCGCTTTTGTGCAGAAAACAGTAACACTTGTTCAGAACGAAAGAAAGCACAGAGCCCCAGATTTTATGTTGTCCTGGAGAGCTTGCAGAGCACTGGGGAAAGGCAGGCAGAGAATTCCCTGCTAGCACCTTCTCTGTGCCTGGGAAGCAGAAGTGTTCACATTACTTCGCAGAATCGCTTTTGTGCAGAAAACAGTAACACTTGTTCAGAACGAAAGAAAGCACAGAGCCCCAGATTTTATGTTGTCCTGGAGAGCTTGCAGAGCACTGGGGAAAGGCAGGCAGAGAATTCCCTGCTAGCACCTTCTCTGTGCCTGGGAAGCACAAGTGTTCACATTGCTTCGCAGAATCGCTTTTGTGCAGAAAACAGTAACACTTGTTCAGAACGAAAGAAAGCACAGAGCCCCAGATTTTATGTTGTCCTGGAGAGCTTGCAGAGCACTGGGGAAAGGCAGGCAGAGAATTCCCTGCTAGCACCTTCTCTGTGCCTGGGAAGCACAAGTGTTCACATTGCTTCGCAGAATCGCTTTTGTGCAGAAAACAGTAACACTTGTTCAGAACGAAAGAAAGCACAGAGCCCCAGATTTTATGTTGTCCTGGAGAGCTTGCAGAACACTGGGGAAAGGCAGGCAGAGAATTCCCTGCTAGCACCTTCTCTGTGCCTGGGAAGCACAAGTGTTCACATTGCTTCGCAGAATCGCTTTTGTGCAGAAAACAGTAACACTTGTTCAGAACGAAAGAAAGCACAGAGCCCCAGATTTGCTGTTGTCCTGGAGAGCTTGCAGAGCACTGGGGAAAGGCAGGCAGAGAATTCCCTGCTAGCACCTTCTCTGTGCCTGTTCACATTGCTTCGCAGAATCGCTTTTGTGCAGAAAACAGTAACACTTGTTCAGAACGAAAGAAAGCACAGAGCCCCAGATTTGCTGTTGTCCTGGAGAGCTTGCAGAGCACTGGGGAAAGGCAGGCAGAGAATTCCCTGCTAGCACCTTCTCTGTACCTGGGAAGCAGAAGTGTTCACATTGCTTCGCAGAATCGCTTTTGTGCAGAAAACAGTAACACTTGTTCAGAACGAAAGAAAGCACAGAGCCCCAGATTTTATGTTGTCCTGGAGAGCTTGCAGAGCACTGGGGAAAGGCAGGCAGAGAATTCCCTGCTAGCACCTTCTCTGTGCCTGGGAAGCACAAGTGTTCATATTGCTTCGCAGAATCGCTTTTGTGCAGAAAACAGTAACACTTGTTCAGAACGAAAGAAAGCACAGAGCCCCAGATTTCATGTTGTCCTGGAGAGCTTGCAGAGCACTGGGGAAAGGCAGGCAGAGAATTCCCTGCTAGCACCTTCTCTGTGCCTGGGAAGCACAAGTGTTCACATTGCTTCGCAGAATCGCTTTTGTGCAGAAAACAGTAACACTTGTTCAGAACGAAAGAAAGCACAGAGCCCCAGATTTTATGTTGTCCTGGAGAGCTTGCAGAGCACTGGGGAAAGGCAGGCAGAGAATTCCCTGCTAGCACCTTCTCTGTGCCTGGGAAGCACAAGTGTTCACATTGCTTCGCAGAATCGCTTTTGTGCAGAAAACAGTAACACTTGTTCAGAACGAAAGAAAGCACAGAGCCCCAGATTTTATGTTGTCCTGGAGAGCTTGCAGAGCACTGGGGAAAGGCAGGCAGAGAATTCCCTGCTAGCACCTTCTCTGTGCCTGGGAAGCACAAGTGTTCACATTGCTTCGCAGAATCGCTTTTGTGCAGAAAACAGTAACACTTGTTCAGAACGAAAGAAAGCACAGAGCCCCAGATTTTATGTTGTCCTGGAGAGCTTGCAGAGCACTGGGGAAAGGCAGGCAGAGAATTCCCTGCTAGCACCTTCTCTGTGCCTGGGAAGCACAAGTGTTCACATTGCTTCGCAGAATCGCTTTTGTGCAGAAAACAGTAACACTTGTTCAGAACGAAAGAAAGCACAGAGCCCCAGATTTTATGTTGTCCTGGAGAGCTTGCAGCGCACTGGGGAAAGGCAGGCAGAGAATTCCCTGCTAGCACCTGCTCTGTGCCTGGGAAGCACAAGTGTTCACATTGCTTCGCAGAATCGCTTTTGTGCAGAAAACAGTAACACTTGTTCAGAACGAAAGAAAGCACAGAGCCCCAGATTTTATGTTGTCCTGGAGAGCTTGCAGAGCACTGGGGAAAGGCAGGCAGAGAATTCCCTGCTAGCACCTTCTCTGTGCCTGGGAAGCAGAAGTGTTCACATTGCTTCGCAGAATCGCTTTTGTGCAGAAAACAGTAACACTTGTTCAGAACGAAAGAAAGCACAGAGCCCCAGATTTTATGTTGTCCTGGAGAGCTTGCAGAGCACTGAGGAAAGGCAGGCAGAGAATTCCCTGCTAGCACCTTCTCTGTGCCTGGGAAGCACAAGTGTTCACATTGCTTCGCAGAATCGCTTTTGTGCAGAAAACAGTAACACTTCTTCAGAACGAAAGAAAGCACAGAGCCCCAGATTTTATGTTGTCCTGGAGAGCTTGCAGAGCACTGGGGAAAGGCAGGCAGAGAATTCCCTGCTAGCACCTTCTCTGTGCCTGGGAAGCAGAAGTGTTCACATTGCTTCGCAGAATCGCTTTTGTGCAGAAAACAGTAACACTTGTTCAGAATGAAAGAAAGCACAGAACCCCAGATTTTATGTTGTCCTGGAGAGCTTGCAGAGCACTAAGGAAAGGCAGGCAGAGAATTCCCTGCTAGCACCTTCTCTGTGCCTGTTCACATTGCTTTGCAGAATCGCTTTTGTGCAGAAAACAGTAACACTTGTTCAGAACGAAAGAAAGCACAGAGCCCCAGATTTTATGTTGTCCTGGAGAGCTTGCAGAGCACTGGGGAAAGGCAGGCAGAGAATTCCCTGCTAGCACCTTCTCTGTGCCTGGGAAGCACAAGTGTTCACATTGCTTCGCAGAATCGCTTTTGTGCAGAAAACAGTAACACTTGTTCAGAACGAAAGAAAGCACAGAGCCCCAGATTTTATGTTGTCCTGGAGAGCTTGCAGAGCACTGGGGAAAGGCAGGCAGAGAATTCCCTGCTAGCACCTTCTCTGTGCCTGGGAAGCAGAAGTGTTCACATTGCTTCGCAGAATCGCTTTTGTGCAGAAAACAGTAACACTTGTTCAGAACGAAAGAAAGCACAGAGCCCCAGATTTTATGTTGTCCTGGAGAGCTTGCAGAGCACTGGGGAAAGGCAGGCAGAGAATTCCCTGCTAGCACCTTCTCTGTGCCTGGGAAGCACAAGTGTTCACATTGCTTCGCAGAATCGCTTTTGTGCAGAAAACAGTAACACTTGTTCAGAACGAAAGAAAGCACAGAGCCCCAAATTTTATGTTGTCCTGGAGAGCTTGCAGAGCACTGGGGAAAGGCAGGCAGAGAATTCCCTGCTAGCACCTTCTCTGTGCCTGGGAAGCACAAGTGTTCACATTGCTTCGCAGAATCGCTTTTGTGCAGAAAACAGTAACACTTGTTCAGAACGAAAGAAAGCACAGAGCCCCAGATTTTATGTTGTCCTGGAGAGCTTGCAGAGCACTGAGGAAAGGCAGGCAGAGAATTCCCTGCTAGCACCTTCTCTGTGCCTGTTCACATTGCTTCGCAGAATCGCTTTTGTGCAGAAAACAGTAACACTTGTTCAGAACGAAAGAAAGCACAGAGCCCCAGATTTGCTGTTGTCCTGGAGAGCTTGCAGAGCACTGAGGAAAGGCAGGCAGAGAATTCCCTGCTAGCACCTTCTCTGTGCCTGTTCACATTGCTTCGCAGAATCGCTTTTGTGCAGAAAACAGTAACACTTGTTCAGAACGAAAGAAAGCACAGAGCCCCAGATTTGCTGTTGTCCTGGAGAGCTTGCAGAGCACTGGGGAAAGGCAGGCAGAGAATTCCCTGCTAGCACCTTCTCTGTGCCTGGGAAGCACAAGTGTTCACATTGCTTCGCAGAATCGCTTTTGTGCAGAAAACAGTAACACTTGTTCAGAACGAAAGAAAGCACAGAGCCCCAGATTTTATGTTGTCCTGGAGAGCTTGCAGAGCACTGGGGAAAGGCAGGCAGAGAATTCCCTGCTAGCACCTTCTCTGTGCCTGGGAAGCACAAGTGTTCACATTGCTTCGCAGAATCGCTTTTGTGCAGAAAACAGTAACACTTGTTCAGAACGAAAGAAAGCACAGAGCCCCAGATTTTATGTTGTCCTGGAGAGCTTGCAGAGCACTGGGGAAAGGCAGGCAGAGAATTCCCTGCTAGCACCTTCTCTGTGCCTGGGAAGCACAAGTGTTCACATTGCTTCGCAGAATCGCTTTTGTGCAGAAAACAGTAACACTTGTTCAGAACGAAAGAAAGCACAGAGCCCCAGATTTTATGTTGTCCTGGAGAGCTTGCAGAGCACTGGGGAAAGGCAGGCAGAGAATTCCCTGCTAGCACCTTCTCTGTGCCTGGGAAGCAGAAGTGTTCACATTGCTTTGCAGAATCGCTTTTGTGCAGAAAACAGTAACACTTGTTCAGAACGAAAGAAAGCACAGAGCCCCAGAATTTATGTTTTCCTGGAGAGCTTGCAGAGCACTAAGGAAAGGCAGGCAGAGAATTCCCTGCTAGCACCTTCTCTGTGCCTGTTCACATTGCTTCGCAGAATCGCTTTTGTGCAGAAAACAGTAACACTTGTTCAGAACGAAAGAAAGCACAGAGCCCCAGATTTGCTGTTGTCCTGGAGAGCTTGCAGAGCACTGGGGAAAGGCAGGCAGAGAATTCCCTGCTAGCACCTTCTCTGTGCCTGGGAAGCAGAAGTGTTCACATTGCTTCGCAGAATCGCTTTTGTGCAGAAAACAGTAACACTTGTTCAGAACGAAAGAAAGCACAGAGCCCCAGATTTTATGTTGTCCTGGAGAGCTTGCAGAGCACTGGGGAAAGGCAGGCAGAGAATTCCCTGCTAGCACCTTCTCTGTGCCTGGGAAGCAGAAGTGTTCACATTGCTTCGCAGAATCGCTTTTGTGCAGAAAACAGTAACACTTGTTCAGAACGAAAGAAAGCACAGAGCCCCAGATTTGCTGTTGTCCTGGAGAGCTTGCAGAGCACTGGGGAAAGGCAGGCAGAGAATTCCCTGCTAGCACCTTCTCTGTGCCTGGGAAGCAGAAGTGTTCACATTGCTTCGCAGAATCGCTTTTGTGCAGAAAACAGTAACACTTGTTCAGAACGAAAGAAAGCACAGAGCCCCAGAATTTATGTTTTCCTGGAGAGCTTGCAGAGCACTAAGGAAAGGCAGGCACAGAATTCCCTGCTAGCACCTTCTCTGTGCCTGTTCACATTGCTTCGCAGAATCGCTTTTGTGCAGAAAACAGTAACACTTGTTCAGAACGAAAGAAAGCACAGAGCCCCAGATTTGCTGTTGTCCTGGAGAGCTTGCAGAGCACTGGGGAAAGGCAGGCAGAGAATTCCCTGCTAGCACCTTCTCTGTGCCTGGGAAGCACAAGTGTTCACATTGCTTCGCAGAATCGCTTTTGTGCAGAAAACAGTAACACTTGTTCAGAACGAAAGAAAGCACAGAGCCCCAGATTTTATGTTGTCCTGGAGAGCTTGCAGAGCACTGGGGAAAGGCAGGCAGAGAATTCCCTGCTAGCACCTTCTCTGTGCCTGGGAAGCACAAGTGTTCACATTGCTTCGCAGAATCGCTTTTGTGCAGAAAACAGTAACACTTGTTCAGAACGAAAGAAAGCACAGAGCCCCAGATTTTATGTTGTCCTGGAGAGCTTGCAGAGCACTGGGGAAAGGCAGGCAGAGAATTCCCTGCTAGCACCTTCTCTGTGCCTGGGAAGCAGAAGTGTTCACATTGCTTTGCAGAATCGCTTTTGTGCAGAAAACAGTAACACTTGTTCAGAACGAAAGAAAGCACAGAGCCCCAGAATTTATGTTTTCCTGGAGAGCTTGCAGAGCACTAAGGAAAGGCAGGCAGAGAATTCCCTGCTAGCACCTTCTCTGTGCCTGTTCACATTGCTTCGCAGAATCGCTTTTGTGCAGAAAACAGTAACACTTGTTCAGAACGAAAGAAAGCACAGAGCCCCAGATTTGCTGTTGTCCTGGAGAGCTTGCAGAGCACTGGGGAAAGGCAGGCAGAGAATTCCCTGCTAGCACCTTCTCTGTGCCTGGGAAGCAGAAGTGTTCACATTGCTTCGCAGAATCGCTTTTGTGCAGAAAACAGTAACACTTGTTCAGAACGAAAGAAAGCACAGAGCCCCAGATTTTATGTTGTCCTGGAGAGCTTGCAGAGCACTGGGGAAAGGCAGGCAGAGAATTCCCTGCTAGCACCTTCTCTGTGCCTGGGAAGCAGAAGTGTTCACATTGCTTCGCAGAATCGCTTTTGTGCAGAAAACAGTAACACTTGTTCAGAACGAAAGAAAGCACAGAGCCCCAGATTTGCTGTTGTCCTGGAGAGCTTGCAGAGCACTGGGGAAAGGCAGGCAGAGAATTCCCTGCTAGCACCTTCTCTGTGCCTGGGAAGCAGAAGTGTTCACATTGCTTCGCAGAATCGCTTTTGTGCAGAAAACAGTAACACTTGTTCAGAACGAAAGAAAGCACAGAGCCCCAGAATTTATGTTTTCCTGGAGAGCTTGCAGAGCACTAAGGAAAGGCAGGCACAGAATTCCCTGCTAGCACCTTCTCTGTGCCTGTTCACATTGCTTCGCAGAATCGCTTTTGTGCAGAAAACAGTAACACTTCTTCAGAACGAAAGAAAGCACAGAGCCCCAGATTTGCTGTTGTCCTGGAGAGCTTGCAGAGCACTGGGGAAAGGCAGGCAGAGAATTCCCTGCTAGCACCTTCTCTGTGCCTGGGAAGCACAAGTGTTCACATTGCTTCGCAGAATCGCTTTTGTGCAGAAAACAGTAACACTTGTTCAGAACGAAAGAAAGCACAGAGCCCCAGATTTTATGTTGTCCTGGAGAGCTTGCAGAGCACTGGGGAAAGGCAGGCAGAGAATTCCCTGCTAGCACCTTCTCTGTGCCTGGGAAGCACAAGTGTTCACATTGCTTCGCAGAATCGCTTTTGTGCAGAAAACAGTAACACTTGTTCAGAACGAAAGAAAGCACAGAGCCCCAGATTTTATGTTGTCCTGGAGAGCTTGCAGAGCACTGAGGAAAGGCAGGCAGAGAATTCCCTGCTAGCACCTTCTCTGTGCCTGGGAAGCACAAGTGTTCACATTGCTTCGCAGAATCGCTTTTGTGCAGAAAACAGTAACACTTGTTCAGAACGAAAGAAAGCACAGAGCCCCAGATTTTATGTTGTCCTGGAGAGCTTGCAGAGCACTGGGGAAAGGCAGGCAGAGAATTCCCTGCTAGCACCTTCTCTGTGCCTGGGAAGCACAAGTGTTCACATTGCTTCGCAGAATCGCTTTTGTGCAGAAAACAGTAACACTTGTTCAGAATGAAGGAAAGCACAGAACCCCAGATTTTATGTTGTCCTGGAGAGCTTGGAGAGCACTAAGGAAAGGCAGGCAGAGAATTCCCTGATAGCACCTTCTCTGTGCCTGTTCACATTGCTTTGCAGAATCGCTTTTGTGCAGAAAACAGTAACACTTGTTCAGAACGAAAGAAAGCACAGAGCCCCAGATTTTATGTTGTCCTGGAGAGCTTGCAGAGCACTGGGGAAAGGCAGGCAGAGAATTCCCTGCTAGCACCTTCTCTGTGCCTGGGAAGCACAAGTGTTCACATTGCTTCGCAGAATCGCTTTTGTGCAGAAAACAGTAACACTTGTTCAGAACGAAAGAAAGCACAGAGCCCCAGATTTTATGTTGTCCTGGAGAGCTTGCAGAGCACTGGGGAAAGGCAGGCAGAGAATTCCCTGCTAGCACCTTCTCTGTGCCTGGGAAGCACAAGTGTTCACATTGCTTCGCAGAGTCGCTTTTGTGCAGAAAACAGTAACACTTGTTCAGAACGAAAGAAAGCACAGAGCCCCAGATTTTATGTTGTCCTGGAGAGCTTGCAGAGCACTGGGGAAAGGCAGGCAGAGAATTCCCTGCTAGCACCTTCTCTGTGCCTGGGAAGCACAAGTGTTCACATTGCTTCGCAGAATCGCTTTTGTGCAGAAAACAGTAACACTTGTTCAGAACGAAAGAAAGCACAGAGCCCCAGATTTTATGTTGTCCTGGAGAGCTTGCAGAGCACTAAGGAAAGGCAGGCAGAGAATTCCCTGCTAGCACCTTCTCTGTGCCTGTTCACATTGCTTCGCAGAATCGCTTTTGTGCAGAAAACAGTAACACTTGTTCAGAACGAAAGAAAGCACAGAGCCCCAGATTTGCTGTTGTCCTGGAGAGCTTGCAGAGCACTGAGGAAGGCAGGCAGAGAATTCCCTGCTAGCACCTTCTCTGTGCCTGTTCACTTTTCTTCGCAGAATCGCTTTTGTGCAGAAAACAGTAACACTTGTTCAGAACGAAAGAAAGCAGAGCCCCAGATTTTATGTTGTCCTGGAGAGCTTGCAGAGCACTGGGGAAAGGCAGGCAGAGAATTCCCTGCTAGCACCTTCTCTGTGCCTGGGAAGCAGAAGTGTTCACTTTGCTTCGCAGAATCGCTTTTGTGCAGAAAACAGTAACACTTGTTCAGAACGAAAGAAAGCACAGAGCCCCAGATTTTATGTTGTCCTGGAGAGCTTGCAGAGCACTGGGGAAAGGCAGGCAGAGAATTCCCTGCTAGCACCTTCTCTGTGCCTGGGAAGCACAAGTGTTCACATTGCTTCGCAGAATCGCTTTTGTGCAGAAAACAGTAACACTTGTTCAGAACGAAAGAAAGCACAGAGCCCCAGATTTTATGTTGTCCTGGAGAGCTTGCAGAGCACTGGGGAAAGGCAGGCAGAGAATTCCCTGCTAGCACCTTCTCTGTGCCTGTGAAGCACAAGTGTTCACATTGCTTCGCAGAATCGCTTTTGTGCAGAAAACAGTAACACTTGTTCAGAACGAAAGAAAGCACAGAGCCCCAGATTTTATGTTGTCCTGGAGAGCTTGCAGAGCACTGGGGAAAGGCAGGCAGAGAATTCCCTGCTAGCACCTTCTCTGTGCCTGGGAAGCACAAGTGTTCACATTGCTTCGCAGAATCGCTTTTGTGCAGAAAACAGTAACACTTGTTCAGAACGAAAGAAAGCACAGAGCCCCAGATTTTATGTTGTCCTGGAGAGCTTGCAGAGCACTGGGGAAAGGCAGGCAGAGAATTCCCTGCTAGCACCTTCTCTGTGCCTGGGAAGCACAAGTGTTCACATTGCTTCGCAGAATCGCTTTTGTGCAGAAAACAGTAACACTTGTTCAGAACGAAAGAAAGCACAGAGCCCCAGATTTTATGTTGTCCTGGAGAGCTTGCAGAGCACTGGGGAAAGGCAGGCAGAGAATTCCCTGCTAGCACCTTCTCTGTGCCTGGGAAGCACAAGTGTTCACATTGCTTCGCAGAATCGCTTTTGTGCAGAAAACAGTAACACTTGTTCAGAACGAAAGAAAGCACAGAGCCCCAGATTTTATGTTGTCCTGGAGAGCTTGCAGAGCACTGAGGAAAGGCAGGCAGAGAATTCCCTGCTAGCACCTTCTCTGTGCCTGGGAAGCACAAGTGTTCACATTGCTTCGCAGAATCGCTTTTGTGCAGAAAACAGTAACACTTCTTCAGAACGAAAGAAAGCACAGAGCCCCAGATTTTATGTTGTCCTGGAGAGCTTGCAGAGCACTAAGGAAAGGCAGGCAGAGAATTCCCTGCTAGCACCTTCTCTGTGCCTGTTCACATTGCTTCGCAGAATCGCTTTTGTGCAGAAAACAGTAACACTTGTTCAGAACAAAAGAAAGCACAGAGCCCCAGATTTTATGTTGTCCTGGAGAGCTTGCAGAGCACTGGGGAAAGGCAGGCAGAGAATTCCCTGCTAGCACCTTCTCTGTGCCTGGGAAGCACAAGTGTTCACATTGCTTCGCAGAATCGCTTTTGTGCAGAAAACAGTAACACTTGTTCAGAACGAAAGAAAGCACAGAGCCCCAGATTTTATGTTGTCCTGGAGAGCTTGCAGAGCACTGGGGAAAGGCAGGCAGAGAATTCCCTGCTAGCACCTTCTCTGTGCCTGGGAAGCAGAAGTGTTCACATTGCTTCGCAGAATCGCTTTTGTGCAGAAAACAGTAACACTTGTTCAGAACGAAAGAAAGCACAGAGCCCCAGATTTTATGTTGTCCTGGAGAGCTTGCAGAGCACTGAGGAAAGGCAGGCAGAGAATTCCCTGCTAGCACCTTCTCTGTGCCTGGGAAGCACAAGTGTTCACATTGCTTCGCAGAATCGCTTTTGTGCAGAAAACAGTAACACTTCTTCAGAACGAAAGAAAGCACAGAGCCCCAGATTTTATGTTGTCCTGGAGAGCTTGCAGAGCACTGGGGAAAGGCAGGCAGAGAATTCCCTGCTAGCACCTTCTCTGTGCCTGGGAAGCAGAAGTGTTCACATTGCTTCGCAGAATCGCTTTTGTGCAGAAAACAGTAACACTTGTTCAGAATGAAAGAAAGCACAGAACCCCAGATTTTATGTTGTCCTGGAGAGCTTGCAGAGCACTAAGGAAAGGCAGGCAGAGAATTCCCTGCTAGCACCTTCTCTGTGCCTGTTCACATTGCTTCGCAGAATCGCTTTTGTGCAGAAAACAGTAACACTTGTTCAGAACGAAAGAAAGCACAGAGCCCCAGATTTTATGTTGTCCTGGAGAGCTTGCAGAGCACTGGGGAAAGGCAGGCAGAGAATTCCCTGCTAGCACCTTCTCTGTGCCTGGGAAGCACAAGTGTTCACATTGCTTCGCAGAATCGCTTTTGTGCAGAAAACAGTAACACTTGTTCAGAACGAAAGAAAGCACAGAGCCCCAGATTTTATGTTGTCCTGGAGAGCTTGCAGAGCACTGGGGAAAGGCAGGCAGAGAATTCCCTGCTAGCACCTTCTCTGTGCCTGGGAAGCAGAAGTGTTCACATTGCTTCGCAGAATCGCTTTTGTGCAGAAAACAGTAACACTTGTTCAGAACGAAAGAAAGCACAGAGCCCCAGATTTTATGTTGTCCTGGAGAGCTTGCAGAGCACTGGGGAAAGGCAGGCAGAGAATTCCCTGCTAGCACCTTCTCTGTGCCTGGGAAGCACAAGTGTTCACATTGCTTCGCAGAATCGCTTTTGTGCAGAAAACAGTAACACTTGTTCAGAACGAAAGAAAGCACAGAGCCCCAGATTTTATGTTGTCCTGGAGAGCTTGCAGAGCACTGGGGAAAGGCAGGCAGAGAATTCCCTGCTAGCACCTTCTCTGTGCCTGGGAAGCACAAGTGTTCACATTGCTTCGCAGAATCGCTTTTGTGCAGAAAACAGTAACACTTGTTCAGAACGAAAGAAAGCACAGAGCCCCAGATTTTATGTTGTCCTGGAGAGCTTGCAGAGCACTGAGGAAAGGCAGGCAGAGAATTCCCTGCTAGCACCTTCTCTGTGCCTGTTCACATTGCTTCGCAGAATCGCTTTTGTGCAGAAAACAGTAACACTTGTTCAGAACGAAAGAAAGCACAGAGCCCCAGATTTGCTGTTGTCCTGGAGAGCTTGCAGAGCACTGAGGAAAGGCAGGCAGAGAATTCCCTGCTAGCACCTTCTCTGTGCCTGTTCACATTGCTTCGCAGAATCGCTTTTGTGCAGAAAACAGTAACACTTGTTCAGAACGAAAGAAAGCACAGAGCCCCAGATTTGCTGTTGTCCTGGAGAGCTTGCAGAGCACTGGGGAAAGGCAGGCAGAGAATTCCCTGCTAGCACCTTCTCTGTGCCTGGGAAGCACAAGTGTTCACATTGCTTCGCAGAATCGCTTTTGTGCAGAAAACAGTAACACTTGTTCAGAACGAAAGAAAGCAGAGCCCCAGATTTTATGTTGTCCTGGAGAGCTTGCAGAGCACTGGGGAAAGGCAGGCAGAGAATTCCCTGCTAGCACCTTCTCTGTGCCTGGGAAGCACAAGTGTTCACATTGCTTCGCAGAATCGCTTTTGTGCAGAAAACAGTAACACTTGTTCAGAACGAAAGAAAGCACAGAGCCCCAGATTTTATGTTGTCCTGGAGAGCTTGCAGAGCACTGGGGAAAGGCAGGCAGAGAATTCCCTGCTAGCACCTTCTCTGTGCCTGGGAAGCAGAAGTGTTCACATTGCTTCGCAGAATCGCTTTTGTGCAGAAAACAGTAACACTTGTTCAGAACGAAAGAAAGCACAGAGCCCCAGATTTTATGTTGTCCTGGAGAGCTTGCAGAGCACTGGGGAAAGGCAGGCAGAGAATTCCCTGCTAGCACCTTCTCTGTGCCTGGGAAGCACAAGTGTTCACATTGCTTCGCAGAATCGCTTTTGTGCAGAAAACAGTAACACTTGTTCAGAACGAAAGAAAGCACAGAGCCCCAGATTTGCTGTTGTCCTGGAGAGCTTGCAGAGCACTGGGGAAAGGCAGGCAGAGAATTCCCTGCTAGCACCTTCTCTGTGCCTGGGAAGCAGAAGTGTTCACATTGCTTCGCAGAATCGCTTTTGTGCAGAAAACAGTAACACTTGTTCAGAACGAAAGAAAGCACAGAGCCCCAGATTTTATGTTGTCCTGGAGAGCTTGCAGAGCACTGGGGAAAGGCAGGCAGAGAATTCCCTGCTAGCACCTTCTCTGTGCCTGGGAAGCACAAGTGTTCACATTGCTTCGCAGAATCGCTTTTGTGCAGAAAACAGTAACACTTGTTCAGAACGAAAGAAAGCACAGAGCCCCAGATTTTATGTTGTCCTGGAGAGCTTGCAGAGCACTGGGGAAAGGCAGGCAGAGAATTCCCTGCTAGCACCTTCTCTGTGCCTGGGAAGCAGAAGTGTTCACATTGCTTCGCAGAATCGCTTTTGTGCAGAAAACAGTAACACTTGTTCAGAACGAAAGAAAGCACAGAGCCCCAGATTTTATGTTGTCCTGGAGAGCTTGCAGAGCACTGAGGAAAGGCAGGCAGAGAATTCCCTGCTAGCACCTTCTCTGTGCCTGGGAAGCACAAGTGTTCACATTGCTTCGCAGAATCGCTTTTGTGCAGAAAACAGTAACACTTCTTCAGAACGAAAGAAAGCACAGAGCCCCAGATTTTATGTTGTCCTGGAGAGCTTGCAGAGCACTGGGGAAAGGCAGGCAGAGAATTCCCTGCTAGCACCTTCTCTGTGCCTGGGAAGCAGAAGTGTTCACATTGCTTCGCAGAATCGCTTTTGTGCAGAAAACAGTAACACTTGTTCAGAATGAAAGAAAGCACAGAACCCCAGATTTTATGTTGTCCTGGAGAGCTTGCAGAGCACTAAGGAAAGGCAGGCAGAGAATTCCCTGCTAGCACCTTCTCTGTGCCTGTTCACATTGCTTCGCAGAATCGCTTTTGTGCAGAAAACAGTAACACTTGTTCAGAACGAAAGAAAGCACAGAGCCCCAGATTTTATGTTGTCCTGGAGAGCTTGCAGAGCACTGGGGAAAGGCAGGCAGAGAATTCCCTGCTAGCACCTTCTCTGTGCCTGGGAAGCACAAGTGTTCACATTGCTTCGCAGAATCGCTTTTGTGCAGAAAACAGTAACACTTGTTCAGAACGAAAGAAAGCACAGAGCCCCAGATTTTATGTTGTCCTGGAGAGCTTGCAGAGCACTGGGGAAAGGCAGGCAGAGAATTCCCTGCTAGCACCTTCTCTGTGCCTGGGAAGCAGAAGTGTTCACATTGCTTCGCAGAATCGCTTTTGTGCAGAAAACAGTAACACTTGTTCAGAACGAAAGAAAGCACAGAGCCCCAGATTTTATGTTGTCCTGGAGAGCTTGCAGAGCACTGGGGAAAGGCAGGCAGAGAATTCCCTGCTAGCACCTTCTCTGTGCCTGGGAAGCACAAGTGTTCACATTGCTTCGCAGAATCGCTTTTGTGCAGAAAACAGTAACACTTGTTCAGAACGAAAGAAAGCACAGAGCCCCAGATTTTATGTTGTCCTGGAGAGCTTGCAGAGCACTGGGGAAAGGCAGGCAGAGAATTCCCTGCTAGCACCTTCTCTGTGCCTGGGAAGCACAAGTGTTCACATTGCTTCGCAGAATCGCTTTTGTGCAGAAAACAGTAACACTTGTTCAGAACGAAAGAAAGCACAGAGCCCCAGATTTTATGTTGTCCTGGAGAGCTTGCAGAGCACTGAGGAAAGGCAGGCAGAGAATTCCCTGCTAGCACCTTCTCTGTGCCTGTTCACATTGCTTCGCAGAATCGCTTTTGTGCAGAAAACAGTAACACTTGTTCAGAACGAAAGAAAGCACAGAGCCCCAGATTTGCTGTTGTCCTGGAGAGCTTGCAGAGCACTGAGGAAAGGCAGGCAGAGAATTCCCTGCTAGCACCTTCTCTGTGCCTGTTCACATTGCTTCGCAGAATCGCTTTTGTGCAGAAAACAGTAACACTTGTTCAGAACGAAAGAAAGCACAGAGCCCCAGATTTGCTGTTGTCCTGGAGAGCTTGCAGAGCACTGGGGAAAGGCAGGCAGAGAATTCCCTGCTAGCACCTTCTCTGTGCCTGGGAAGCACAAGTGTTCACATTGCTTCGCAGAATCGCTTTTGTGCAGAAAACAGTAACACTTGTTCAGAACGAAAGAAAGCACAGAGCCCCAGATTTTATGTTGTCCTGGAGAGCTTGCAGAGCACTGAGGAAAGGCAGGCAGAGAATTCCCTGCTAGCACCTTCTCTGTGCCTGGGAAGCACAAGTGTTCACATTGCTTCGCAGAATCGCTTTTGTGCAGAAAACAGTAACACTTCTTCAGAACGAAAGAAAGCACAGAGCCCCAGATTTTATGTTGTCCTGGAGAGCTTGCAGAGCACTAAGGAAAGGCAGGCAGAGAATTCCCTGCTAGCACCTTCTCTGTGCCTGTTCACATTGCTTCGCAGAATCGCTTTTGTGCAGAAAACAGTAACACTTGTTCAGAACAAAAGAAAGCACAGAGCCCCAGATTTTATGTTGTCCTGGAGAGCTTGCAGAGCACTGGGGAAAGGCAGGCAGAGAATTCCCTGCTAGCACCTTCTCTGTGCCTGGGAAGCACAAGTGTTCACATTGCTTCGCAGAATCGCTTTTGTGCAGAAAACAGTAACACTTGTTCAGAACGAAAGAAAGCACAGAGCCCCAGATTTTATGTTGTCCTGGAGAGCTTGCAGAGCACTGGGGAAAGGCAGGCAGAGAATTCCCTGCTAGCACCTTCTCTGTGCCTGGGAAGCAGAAGTGTTCACATTGCTTCGCAGAATCGCTTTTGTGCAGAAAACAGTAACACTTGTTCAGAACGAAAGAAAGCACAGAGCCCCAGATTTTATGTTGTCCTGGAGAGCTTGCAGAGCACTGAGGAAAGGCAGGCAGAGAATTCCCTGCTAGCACCTTCTCTGTGCCTGGGAAGCACAAGTGTTCACATTGCTTCGCAGAATCGCTTTTGTGCAGAAAACAGTAACACTTCTTCAGAACGAAAGAAAGCACAGAGCCCCAGATTTTATGTTGTCCTGGAGAGCTTGCAGAGCACTGGGGAAAGGCAGGCAGAGAATTCCCTGCTAGCACCTTCTCTGTGCCTGGGAAGCAGAAGTGTTCACATTGCTTCGCAGAATCGCTTTTGTGCAGAAAACAGTAACACTTGTTCAGAATGAAAGAAAGCACAGAACCCCAGATTTTATGTTGTCCTGGAGAGCTTGCAGAGCACTAAGGAAAGGCAGGCAGAGAATTCCCTGCTAGCACCTTCTCTGTGCCTGTTCACATTGCTTCGCAGAATCGCTTTTGTGCAGAAAACAGTAACACTTGTTCAGAACGAAAGAAAGCACAGAGCCCCAGATTTTATGTTGTCCTGGAGAGCTTGCAGAGCACTGGGGAAAGGCAGGCAGAGAATTCCCTGCTAGCACCTTCTCTGTGCCTGGGAAGCACAAGTGTTCACATTGCTTCGCAGAATCGCTTTTGTGCAGAAAACAGTAACACTTGTTCAGAACGAAAGAAAGCACAGAGCCCCAGATTTTATGTTGTCCTGGAGAGCTTGCAGAGCACTGGGGAAAGGCAGGCAGAGAATTCCCTGCTAGCACCTTCTCTGTGCCTGGGAAGCAGAAGTGTTCACATTGCTTCGCAGAATCGCTTTTGTGCAGAAAACAGTAACACTTGTTCAGAACGAAAGAAAGCACAGAGCCCCAGATTTTATGTTGTCCTGGAGAGCTTGCAGAGCACTGGGGAAAGGCAGGCAGAGAATTCCCTGCTAGCACCTTCTCTGTGCCTGGGAAGCACAAGTGTTCACATTGCTTCGCAGAATCGCTTTTGTGCAGAAAACAGTAACACTTGTTCAGAACGAAAGAAAGCACAGAGCCCCAGATTTTATGTTGTCCTGGAGAGCTTGCAGAGCACTGGGGAAAGGCAGGCAGAGAATTCCCTGCTAGCACCTTCTCTGTGCCTGGGAAGCACAAGTGTTCACATTGCTTCGCAGAATCGCTTTTGTGCAGAAAACAGTAACACTTGTTCAGAACGAAAGAAAGCACAGAGCCCCAGATTTTATGTTGTCCTGGAGAGCTTGCAGAGCACTGAGGAAAGGCAGGCAGAGAATTCCCTGCTAGCACCTTCTCTGTGCCTGTTCACATTGCTTCGCAGAATCGCTTTTGTGCAGAAAACAGTAACACTTGTTCAGAACGAAAGAAAGCACAGAGCCCCAGATTTGCTGTTGTCCTGGAGAGCTTGCAGAGCACTGAGGAAAGGCAGGCAGAGAATTCCCTGCTAGCACCTTCTCTGTGCCTGTTCACATTGCTTCGCAGAATCGCTTTTGTGCAGAAAACAGTAACACTTGTTCAGAACGAAAGAAAGCACAGAGCCCCAGATTTGCTGTTGTCCTGGAGAGCTTGCAGAGCACTGGGGAAAGGCAGGCAGAGAATTCCCTGCTAGCACCTTCTCTGTGCCTGGGAAGCACAAGTGTTCACATTGCTTCGCAGAATCGCTTTTGTGCAGAAAACAGTAACACTTGTTCAGAACGAAAGAAAGCAGAGCCCCAGATTTTATGTTGTCCTGGAGAGCTTGCAGAGCACTGGGGAAAGGCAGGCAGAGAATTCCCTGCTAGCACCTTCTCTGTGCCTGGGAAGCACAAGTGTTCACATTGCTTCGCAGAATCGCTTTTGTGCAGAAAACAGTAACACTTGTTCAGAACGAAAGAAAGCACAGAGCCCCAGATTTTATGTTGTCCTGGAGAGCTTGCAGAGCACTGGGGAAAGGCAGGCAGAGAATTCCCTGCTAGCACCTTCTCTGTGCCTGGGAAGCAGAAGTGTTCACATTGCTTCGCAGAATCGCTTTTGTGCAGAAAACAGTAACACTTGTTCAGAACGAAAGAAAGCACAGAGCCCCAGATTTTATGTTGTCCTGGAGAGCTTGCAGAGCACTGGGGAAAGGCAGGCAGAGAATTCCCTGCTAGCACCTTCTCTGTGCCTGGGAAGCACAAGTGTTCACATTGCTTCGCAGAATCGCTTTTGTGCAGAAAACAGTAACACTTGTTCAGAACGAAAGAAAGCACAGAGCCCCAGATTTGCTGTTGTCCTGGAGAGCTTGCAGAGCACTGGGGAAAGGCAGGCAGAGAATTCCCTGCTAGCACCTTCTCTGTGCCTGGGAAGCAGAAGTGTTCACATTGCTTCGCAGAATCGCTTTTGTGCAGAAAACAGTAACACTTGTTCAGAACAAAAGAAAGCACAGAGCCCCAGATTTTATGTTGTCCTGGAGAGCTTGCAGAGCACTGGGGAAAGGCAGGCAGAGAATTCCCTGCTAGCACCTTCTCTGTGCCTGGGAAGCACAAGTGTTCACATTGCTTCGCAGAATCGCTTTTGTGCAGAAAACAGTAACACTTGTTCAGAACGAAAGAAAGCACAGAGCCCCAGATTTTATGTTGTCCTGGAGAGCTTGCAGAGCACTGGGGAAAGGCAGGCAGAGAATTCCCTGCTAGCACCTTCTCTGTGCCTGGGAAGCAGAAGTGTTCACATTGCTTCGCAGAATCGCTTTTGTGCAGAAAACAGTAACACTTGTTCAGAACGAAAGAAAGCACAGAGCCCCAGATTTTATGTTGTCCTGGAGAGCTTGCAGAGCACTGAGGAAAGGCAGGCAGAGAATTCCCTGCTAGCACCTTCTCTGTGCCTGGGAAGCACAAGTGTTCACATTGCTTCGCAGAATCGCTTTTGTGCAGAAAACAGTAACACTTCTTCAGAACGAAAGAAAGCACAGAGCCCCAGATTTTATGTTGTCCTGGAGAGCTTGCAGAGCACTGGGGAAAGGCAGGCAGAGAATTCCCTGCTAGCACCTTCTCTGTGCCTGGGAAGCAGAAGTGTTCACATTGCTTCGCAGAATCGCTTTTGTGCAGAAAACAGTAACACTTGTTCAGAATGAAAGAAAGCACAGAACCCCAGATTTTATGTTGTCCTGGAGAGCTTGCAGAGCACTAAGGAAAGGCAGGCAGAGAATTCCCTGCTAGCACCTTCTCTGTGCCTGTTCACATTGCTTCGCAGAATCGCTTTTGTGCAGAAAACAGTAACACTTGTTCAGAACGAAAGAAAGCACAGAGCCCCAGATTTTATGTTGTCCTGGAGAGCTTGCAGAGCACTGGGGAAAGGCAGGCAGAGAATTCCCTGCTAGCACCTTCTCTGTGCCTGGGAAGCACAAGTGTTCACATTGCTTCGCAGAATCGCTTTTGTGCAGAAAACAGTAACACTTGTTCAGAACGAAAGAAAGCACAGAGCCCCAGATTTTATGTTGTCCTGGAGAGCTTGCAGAGCACTGGGGAAAGGCAGGCAGAGAATTCCCTGCTAGCACCTTCTCTGTGCCTGGGAAGCAGAAGTGTTCACATTGCTTCGCAGAATCGCTTTTGTGCAGAAAACAGTAACACTTGTTCAGAACGAAAGAAAGCACAGAGCCCCAGATTTTATGTTGTCCTGGAGAGCTTGCAGAGCACTGGGGAAAGGCAGGCAGAGAATTCCCTGCTAGCACCTTCTCTGTGCCTGGGAAGCACAAGTGTTCACATTGCTTCGCAGAATCGCTTTTGTGCAGAAAACAGTAACACTTGTTCAGAACGAAAGAAAGCACAGAGCCCCAGATTTTATGTTGTCCTGGAGAGCTTGCAGAGCACTGGGGAAAGGCAGGCAGAGAATTCCCTGCTAGCACCTTCTCTGTGCCTGGGAAGCACAAGTGTTCACATTGCTTCGCAGAATCGCTTTTGTGCAGAAAACAGTAACACTTGTTCAGAACGAAAGAAAGCACAGAGCCCCAGATTTTATGTTGTCCTGGAGAGCTTGCAGAGCACTGAGGAAAGGCAGGCAGAGAATTCCCTGCTAGCACCTTCTCTGTGCCTGTTCACATTGCTTCGCAGAATCGCTTTTGTGCAGAAAACAGTAACACTTGTTCAGAACGAAAGAAAGCACAGAGCCCCAGATTTGCTGTTGTCCTGGAGAGCTTGCAGAGCACTGGGGAAAGGCAGGCAGAGAATTCCCTGCTAGCACCTTCTCTGTGCCTGGGAAGCACAAGTGTTCACATTGCTTCGCAGAATCGCTTTTGTGCAGAAAACAGTAACACTTGTTCAGAACGAAAGAAAGCAGAGCCCCAGATTTTATGTTGTCCTGGAGAGCTTGCAGAGCACTGGGGAAAGGCAGGCAGAGAATTCCCTGCTAGCACCTTCTCTGTGCCTGGGAAGCACAAGTGTTCACATTGCTTCGCAGAATCGCTTTTGTGCAGAAAACAGTAACACTTGTTCAGAACGAAAGAAAGCACAGAGCCCCAGATTTTATGTTGTCCTGGAGAGCTTGCAGAGCACTGGGGAAAGGCAGGCAGAGAATTCCATGCTAGCACCTTCTCTGTGCCTGGGAAGCACAAGTGTTCACATTGCTTCGCAGAATCGCTTTTGTGCAGAAAACAGTAACACTTGTTCAGAACGAAAGAAAGCACAGAGCCCCAGATTTTATGTTGTCCTGGAGAGCTTGCAGAGCACTGGGGAAAGGCAGGCAGAGAATTCCCTGCTAGCACCTTCTCTGTGCCTGGGAAGCACAAGTGTTCACATTGCTGCGCAGAATCGCTTTTGTGCAGAAAACAGTAACACTTGTTCAGAACGAAAGAAAGCACAGAGCCCCAGAATTTATGTTTTCCTGGAGAGCTTGCAGAGCACTAAGGAAAGGCAGGCAGAGAATTCCCTGCTAGCACCTTCTCTGTGCCTGTTCACATTGCTTCGCAGAATCGCTTTTGTGCAGAAAACAGTAACACTTGTTCAGAACGAAAGAAAGCACAGAGCCCCAGATTTGCTGTTGTCCTGGAGAGCTTGCAGAGCACTGGGGAAAGGCAGGCAGAGAATTCCCTGCTAGCACCTTCTCTGTGCCTGGGAAGCAGAAGTGTTCACATTGCTTCGCAGAATCGCTTTTGTGCAGAAAACAGTAACACTTGTTCAGAACGAAAGAAAGCACAGAGCCCCAGATTTTATGTTGTCCTGGAGAGCTTGCAGAGCACTGGGGAAAGGCAGGCAGAGAATTCCCTGCTAGCACCTTCTCTGTGCCTGGGAAGCACAAGTGTTCACATTGCTTCGCAGAATCGCTTTTGTGCAGAAAACAGTAACACTTGTTCAGAACGAAAGAAAGCACAGAGCCCCAGATTTGCTGTTGTCCTGGAGAGCTTGCAGAGCACTGGGGAAAGGCAGGCAGAGAATTCCCTGCTAGCACCTTCTCTGTGCCTGGGAAGCAGAAGTGTTCACATTGCTTCGCAGAATCGCTTTTGTGCAGAAAACAGTAACACTTGTTCAGAACGAAAGAAAGCACAGAGCCCCAGATTTTATGTTTTCCTGGAGAGCTTGCAGAGCACTAAGGAAAGGCAGGCAGAGAATTCCCTGCTAGCACCTTCTCTGTGCCTGTTCACATTGCTTCGCAGAATCGCTTTTGTGCAGAAAACAGTAACACTTCTTCAGAACGAAAGAAAGCACAGAGCCCCAGATTTGCTGTTGTCCTGGAGAGCTTGCAGAGCACTGGGGAAAGGCAGGCAGAGAATTCCCTGCTAGCACCTTCTCTGTGCCTGGGAAGCAGAAGTGTTCACATTGCTTCGCAGAATCGCTTTTGTGCAGAAAACAGTAACACTTGTTCAGAACGAAAGAAAGCACAGAGCCCCAGATTTTATGTTGTCCTGGAGAGCTTGCAGAGCACTGGGGAAAGGCAGGCAGAGAATTCCCTGCTAGCACCTTCTCTGTGCCTGGGAAGCACAAGTGTTCACATTGCTTCGCAGAATCGCTTTTGTGCAGAAAACAGTAACACTTGTTCAGAACGAAAGAAAGCACAGAGCCCCAGATTTTATGTTGTCCTGGAGAGCTTGCAGAGCACTGGGGAAAGGCAGGCAGAGAATTCCCTGCTAGCACCTTCTCTGTGCCTGGGAAGCACAAGTGTTCACATTGCTTCGCAGAATCGCTTTTGTGCAGAAAACAGTAACACTTGTTCAGAATGAAAGAAAGCACAGAGCCCCAGATTTTATGTTGCCCTGGAGAGCTTGCAGAGCACTGAGGAAAGGCAGGCAGAGAATTCCCTGCTAGCACCTTCTCTGTGCCTGTTCACATTGCTTCGCAGAATCGCTTTTGTGCAGAAAACAGTAACACTTGTTCAGAACGAAAGAAAGCACAGAGCCCCAGATTTTATGTTGTCCTGGAGAGCTTGCAGAGCACTGAGGAAAGGCAGGCAGAGAATTCCCTGCTAGCACCTTCTCTGTGCCTGGGAAGCACAAGTGTTCACATTGCTTCGCAGAATCGCTTTTGTGCAGAAAACAGTAACACTTCTTCAGAACGAAAGAAAGCACAGAGCCCCAGATTTTATGTTGTCCTGGAGAGCTTGCAGAGCACTGGGGAAAGGCAGGCAGAGAATTCCCTGCTAGCACCTTCTCTGTGCCTGGGAAGCAGAAGTGTTCACATTGCTTCGCAGAATCGCTTTTGTGCAGAAAACAGTAACACTTGTTCAGAATGAAAGAAAGCACAGAACCCCAGATTTTATGTTGTCCTGGAGAGCTTGCAGAGCACTAAGGAAAGGCAGGCAGAGAATTCCCTGCTAGCACCTTCTCTGTGCCTGTTCACATTGCTTCGCAGAATCGCTTTTGTGCAGAAAACAGTAACACTTGTTCAGAACGAAAGAAAGCACAGAGCCCCAGATTTTATGTTGTCCTGGAGAGCTTGCAGAGCACTGGGGAAAGGCAGGCAGAGAATTCCCTGCTAGCACCTTCTCTGTGCCTGGGAAGCACAAGTGTTCACATTGCTTCGCAGAATCGCTTTTGTGCAGAAAACAGTAACACTTGTTCAGAACGAAAGAAAGCACAGAGCCCCAGATTTTATGTTGTCCTGGAGAGCTTGCAGAGCACTGGGGAAAGGCAGGCAGAGAATTCCCTGCTAGCACCTTCTCTGTGCCTGGGAAGCAGAAGTGTTCACATTGCTTCGCAGAATCGCTTTTGTGCAGAAAACAGTAACACTTGTTCAGAACGAAAGAAAGCACAGAGCCCCAGATTTTATGTTGTCCTGGAGAGCTTGCAGAGCACTGGGGAAAGGCAGGCAGAGAATTCCCTGCTAGCACCTTCTCTGTGCCTGGGAAGCACAAGTGTTCACATTGCTTCGCAGAATCGCTTTTGTGCAGAAAACAGTAACACTTGTTCAGAACGAAAGAAAGCACAGAGCCCCAGATTTTATGTTGTCCTGGAGAGCTTGCAGAGCACTGGGGAAAGGCAGGCAGAGAATTCCCTGCTAGCACCTTCTCTGTGCCTGGGAAGCACAAGTGTTCACATTGCTTCGCAGAATCGCTTTTGTGCAGAAAACAGTAACACTTGTTCAGAACGAAAGAAAGCACAGAGCCCCAGATTTTATGTTGTCCTGGAGAGCTTGCAGAGCACTGAGGAAAGGCAGGCAGAGAATTCCCTGCTAGCACCTTCTCTGTGCCTGTTCACATTGCTTCGCAGAATCGCTTTTGTGCAGAAAACAGTAACACTTGTTCAGAACGAAAGAAAGCACAGAGCCCCAGATTTGCTGTTGTCCTGGAGAGCTTGCAGAGCACTGAGGAAAGGCAGGCAGAGAATTCCCTGCTAGCACCTTCTCTGTGCCTGTTCACATTGCTTCGCAGAATCGCTTTTGTGCAGAAAACAGTAACACTTGTTCAGAACGAAAGAAAGCACAGAGCCCCAGATTTTATGTTGTCCTGGAGAGCTTGCAGAGCACTGGGGAAAGGCAGGCAGAGAATTCCCTGCTAGCACCTTCTCTGTGCCTGGGAAGCACAAGTGTTCACATTGCTTCGCAGAATCGCTTTTGTGCAGAAAACAGTAACACTTGTTCAGAACGAAAGAAAGCAGAGCCCCAGATTTTATGTTGTCCTGGAGAGCTTGCAGAGCACTGGGGAAAGGCAGGCAGAGAATTCCCTGCTAGCACCTTCTCTGTGCCTGGGAAGCACAAGTGTTCACATTGCTTCGCAGAATCGCTTTTGTGCAGAAAACAGTAACACTTGTTCAGAACGAAAGAAAGCACAGAGCCCCAGATTTTATGTTGTCCTGGAGAGCTTGCAGAGCACTGGGGAAAGGCAGGCAGAGAATTCCATGCTAGCACCTTCTCTGTGCCTGGGAAGCACAAGTGTTCACATTGCTTCGCAGAATCGCTTTTGTGCAGAAAACAGTAACACTTGTTCAGAACGAAAGAAAGCACAGAGCCCCAGATTTTATGTTGTCCTGGAGAGCTTGCAGAGCACTGGGGAAAGGCAGGCAGAGAATTCCCTGCTAGCACCTTCTCTGTGCCTGGGAAGCACAAGTGTTCACATTGCTGCGCAGAATCGCTTTTGTGCAGAAAACAGTAACACTTGTTCAGAACGAAAGAAAGCACAGAGCCCCAGAATTTATGTTTTCCTGGAGAGCTTGCAGAGCACTAAGGAAAGGCAGGCAGAGAATTCCCTGCTAGCACCTTCTCTGTGCCTGTTCACATTGCTTCGCAGAATCGCTTTTGTGCAGAAAACAGTAACACTTGTTCAGAACGAAAGAAAGCACAGAGCCCCAGATTTGCTGTTGTCCTGGAGAGCTTGCAGAGCACTGGGGAAAGGCAGGCAGAGAATTCCCTGCTAGCACCTTCTCTGTGCCTGGGAAGCAGAAGTGTTCACATTGCTTCGCAGAATCGCTTTTGTGCAGAAAACAGTAACACTTGTTCAGAACGAAAGAAAGCACAGAGCCCCAGATTTTATGTTGTCCTGGAGAGCTTGCAGAGCACTGGGGAAAGGCAGGCAGAGAATTCCCTGCTAGCACCTTCTCTGTGCCTGGGAAGCACAAGTGTTCACATTGCTTCGCAGAATCGCTTTTGTGCAGAAAACAGTAACACTTGTTCAGAACGAAAGAAAGCACAGAGCCCCAGATTTGCTGTTGTCCTGGAGAGCTTGCAGAGCACTGGGGAAAGGCAGGCAGAGAATTCCCTGCTAGCACCTTCTCTGTGCCTGGGAAGCAGAAGTGTTCACATTGCTTCGCAGAATCGCTTTTGTGCAGAAAACAGTAACACTTGTTCAGAACGAAAGAAAGCACAGAGCCCCAGATTTTATGTTTTCCTGGAGAGCTTGCAGAGCACTAAGGAAAGGCAGGCAGAGAATTCCCTGCTAGCACCTTCTCTGTGCCTGTTCACATTGCTTCGCAGAATCGCTTTTGTGCAGAAAACAGTAACACTTCTTCAGAACGAAAGAAAGCACAGAGCCCCAGATTTGCTGTTGTCCTGGAGAGCTTGCAGAGCACTGGGGAAAGGCAGGCAGAGAATTCCCTGCTAGCACCTTCTCTGTGCCTGGGAAGCAGAAGTGTTCACATTGCTTCGCAGAATCGCTTTTGTGCAGAAAACAGTAACACTTGTTCAGAACGAAAGAAAGCACAGAGCCCCAGATTTTATGTTGTCCTGGAGAGCTTGCAGAGCACTGGGGAAAGGCAGGCAGAGAATTCCCTGCTAGCACCTTCTCTGTGCCTGGGAAGCACAAGTGTTCACATTGCTTCGCAGAATCGCTTTTGTGCAGAAAACAGTAACACTTGTTCAGAACGAAAGAAAGCACAGAGCCCCAGATTTTATGTTGTCCTGGAGAGCTTGCAGAGCACTGGGGAAAGGCAGGCAGAGAATTCCCTGCTAGCACCTTCTCTGTGCCTGGGAAGCACAAGTGTTCACATTGCTTCGCAGAATCGCTTTTGTGCAGAAAACAGTAACACTTGTTCAGAATGAAAGAAAGCACAGAGCCCCAGATTTTATGTTGCCCTGGAGAGCTTGCAGAGCACTGAGGAAAGGCAGGCAGAGAATTCCCTGCTAGCACCTTCTCTGTGCCTGTTCACATTGCTTCGCAGAATCGCTTTTGTGCAGAAAACAGTAACACTTGTTCACAACGAAAGAAAGCACAGAGCCCCAGATTTGCTGTTGTCCTGGAGAGCTTGCAGAGCACTGGGGAAAGGCAGGCAGAGAATTCCCTGCTAGCACCTTCTCTGTGCCTGGGAAGCACAAGTGTTCACATTGCTTCGCAGAATCGCTTTTGTGCAGAAAACAGTAACACTTGTTCAGAATGAAAGAAAGCACAGAACCCCAGATTTTATGTTTTCCTGGAGAGCTTGCAGAGCACTAAGGAAAGGCAGGCACAGAATTCCCTGCTAGCACCTTCTCTGTGCCTGTTCACATTGCTTCGCAGAATCGCTTTTGTGCAGAAAACAGTAACACTTGTTCAGAACGAAAGAAAGCACAGAGCCCCAGATTTGCTGTTGTCCTGGAGAGCTTGCAGAGCACTGGGGAAAGGCAGGCAGAGAATTCCCTGCTAGCACCTTCTCTGTGCCTGGGAAGCACAAGTGTTCACATTGCTTCGCAGAATCGCTTTTGTGCAGAAAACAGTAACACTTGTTCAGAACGAAAGAAAGCACAGAGCCCCAGATTTTATGTTGTCCTGGAGAGCTTGCAGAGCACTGGGGAAAGGCAGGCAGAGAATTCCCTGCTAGCACCTTCTCTGTGCCTGGGAAGCACAAGTGTTCACATTGCTTCGCAGAATCGCTTTTGTGCAGAAAACAGTAACACTTGTTCAGAACGAAAGAAAGCACAGAGCCCCAGATTTTATGTTGTCCTGGAGAGCTTGCAGAGCACTGAGGAAAGGCAGGCAGAGAATTCCCTGCTAGCACCTTCTCTGTGCCTGGGAAGCACAAGTGTTCACATTGCTTCGCAGAATCGCTTTTGTGCAGAAAACAGTAACACTTGTTCAGAACGAAAGAAAGCACAGAGCCCCAGATTTTATGTTGTCCTGGAGAGCTTGCAGAGCACTGGGGAAAGGCAGGCAGAGAATTCCCTGCTAGCACCTTCTCTGTGCCTGGGAAGCAGAAGTGTTCACATTGCTTCGCAGAATCGCTTTTGTGCAGAAAACAGTAACACTTGTTCAGAATGAAGGAAAGCACAGAACCCCAGATTTTATGTTGTCCTGGAGAGCTTGCAGAGCACTAAGGAAAGGCAGGCAGAGAATTCCCTGATAGCACCTTCTCTGTGCCTGTTCACATTGCTTTGCAGAATCGCTTTTGTGCAGAAAACAGTAACACTTGTTCAGAACGAAAGAAAGCACAGAGCCCCAGATTTTATGTTGTCCTGGAGAGCTTGCAGAGCACTGGGGAAAGGCAGGCAGAGAATTCCCTGCTAGCACCTTCTCTGTGCCTGGGAAGCACAAGTGTTCACATTGCTTCGCAGAATCGCTTTTGTGCAGAAAACAGTAACACTTGTTCAGAACGAAAGAAAGCACAGAGCCCCAGATTTTATGTTGTCCTGGAGAGCTTGCAGAGCACTGGGGAAAGGCAGGCAGAGAATTCCCTGCTAGCACCTTCTCTGTGCCTGGGAAGCAGAAGTGTTCACTTTGCTTCGCAGAGTCGCTTTTGTGCAGAAAACAGTAACACTTGTTCAGAACGAAAGAAAGCACAGAGCCCCAGATTTTATGTTGTCCTGGAGAGCTTGCAGAGCACTGGGGAAAGGCAGGCAGAGAATTCCCTGCTAGCACCTTCTCTGTGCCTGGGAAGCACAAGTGTTCACATTGCTTTGCAGAATCGCTTTTGTGCAGAAAACAGTAACACTTGTTCAGAACGAAAGAAAGCACAGAGCCCCAGATTTTATGTTGTCCTGGAGAGCTTGCAGAGCACTAAGGAAAGGCAGGCAGAGAATTCCCTGCTAGCACCTTCTCTGTGCCTGTTCACATTGCTTCGCAGAATCGCTTTTGTGCAGAAAACAGTAACACTTGTTCAGAACGAAAGAAAGCACAGAGCCCCAGATTTGCTGTTGTCCTGGAGAGCTTGCAGAGCACTGGGGAAAGGCAGGCAGAGAATTCCCTGCTAGCACCTTCTCTGTGCCTGTTCACTTTTCTTCGCAGAATCGCTTTTGTGCAGAAAACAGTAACACTTGTTCAGAACGAAAGAAAGCACAGAGCCCAAGATTTTATGTTGTCCTGGAGAGCTTGCAGAGCACTGGGGAAAGGCAGGCAGAGAATTCCCTGCTAGCACCTTCTCTGTGCCTGGGAAGCAGAAGTGTTCACTTTGCTTCGCAGAATCGCTTTTGTGCAGAAAACAGTAACACTTGTTCAGAACGAAAGAAAGCACAGAGCCCCAGATTTTATGTTGTCCTGGAGAGCTTGCAGAGCACTGGGGAAAGGCAGGCAGAGAATTCCCTGCTAGCACCTTCTCTGTGCCTGGGAAGCACAAGTGTTCACATTGCTTCGCAGAATCGCTTTTGTGCAGAAAACAGTAACACTTGTTCAGAACGAAAGAAAGCACAGAGCCCCAGATTTTATGTTGTCCTGGAGAGCTTGCAGAGCACTGGGGAAAGGCAGGCAGAGAATTCCCTGCTAGCACCTTCTCTGTGCCTGGGAAGCACAAGTGTTCACATTGCTTCGCAGAATCGCTTTTGTGCAGAAAACAGTAACACTTGTTCAGAACGAAAGAAAGCACAGAGCCCCAGATTTTATGTTGTCCTGGAGAGCTTGCAGAGCACTGGGGAAAGGCAGGCAGAGAATTCCCTGCTAGCACCTTCTCTGTGCCTGGGAAGCACAAGTGTTCACATTGCTTCGCAGAATCGCTTTTGTGCAGAAAACAGTAACACTTGTTCAGAACGAAAGAAAGCACAGAGCCCCAGATTTTATGTTGTCCTGGAGAGCTTGCAGAGCACTGGGGAAAGGCAGGCAGAGAATTCCCTGCTAGCACCTTCTCTGTGCCTGGGAAGCACAAGTGTTCACATTGCTGCGCAGAATCGCTTTTGTGCAGAAAACAGTAACACTTGTTCAGAACGAAAGAAAGCACAGAGCCCCAGATTTTATGTTGTCCTGGAGAGCTTGCAGAGCACTGGGGAAAGGCAGGCAGAGAATTCCCTGCTAGCACCTTCTCTGTGCCTGGGAAGCAGAAGTGTTCACATTGCTTCGCAGAATCGCTTTTGTGCAGAAAACAGTAACACTTGTTCAGAACGAAAGAAAGCACAGAGCCCCAGATTTTATGTTGTCCTGGAGAGCTTGCAGAGCACTGGGGAAAGGCAGGCAGAGAATTCCCTGCTAGCACCTTCTCTGTGCCTGGGAAGCACAAGTGTTCACATTGCTTCGCAGAATCGCTTTTGTGCAGAAAACAGTAACACTTCTTCAGAACGAAAGAAAGCACAGAGCCCCAGATTTTATGTTGTCCTGGAGAGCTTGCAGAGCACTAAGGAAAGGCAGGCAGAGAATTCCCTGCTAGCACCTTCTCTGTGCCTGTTCACATTGCTTCGCAGAATCGCTTTTGTGCAGAAAACAGTAACACTTGTTCAGAACGAAAGAAAGCACAGAGCCCCAGATTTTATGTTGTCCTGGAGAGCTTGCAGAGCACTAAGGAAAGGCAGGCAGAGAATTCCCTGCTAGCACCTTCTCTGTGCCTGGGAAGCACAAGTGTTCACATTGCTTCGCAGAATCGCTTTTGTGCAGAAAACAGTAACACTTGTTCAGAACGAAAGAAAGCACAGAGCCCCAGATTTTATGTTGTCCTGGAGAGCTTGCAGAGCACTGAGGAAAGGCAGGCAGAGAATTCCCTGCTAGCACCTTCTCTGTGCCTGGGAAGCAGAAGTGTTCACTTTGCTTCGCAGAATCGCTTTTGTGCAGAAAACAGTAACACTTGTTCAGAATGAAAGAAAGCACAGAGCCCCAGATTTTATGTTGTCCTGGAGAGCTTGCAGAGCACTGGGGAAAGGCAGGCAGAGAATTCCCTGCTAGCACCTTCTCTGTGCCTGGGAAGCACAAGTGTTCACATTGCTTCGCAGAGTCGCTTTTGTGCAGAAAACAGTAACACTTGTTCAGAACGAAAGAAAGCACAGAGCCCCAGATTTTATGTTGTCCTGGAGAGCTTGCAGAGCACTAAGGAAAGGCAGGCAGAGAATTCCCTGCTAGCACCTTCTCTGTGCCTGTTCACATTGCTTCGCAGAATCGCTTTTGTGCAGAAAACAGTAACACTTGTTCAGAACGAAAGAAAGCACAGAGCCCCAGATTTGCTGTTGTCCTGGAGAGCTTGCAGAGCACTGAGGAAAGGCAGGCAGAGAACTCCCTGCTAGCACCTTCTCTGTGCCTGTTCACATTGCTTCGCAGAATCGCTTTTGTGCAGAAAACAGTAACACTTGTTCACAACGAAAGAAAGCACAGAGCCCCAGATTTGCTGTTGTCCTGGAGAGCTTGCAGAGCACTGGGGAAAGGCAGGCAGAGAATTCCCTGCTAGCACCTTCTCTGTGCCTGGGAAGCACAAGTGTTCACATTGCTTCGCAGAATCGCTTTTGTGCAGAAAACAGTAACACTTGTTCAGAACGAAAGAAAGCACAGAGCCCCAGATTTGCTGTTGTCCTGGAGAGCTTGCAGAGCACTGGGGAAAGGCAGGCAGAGAATTCCCTGCTAGCACCTTCTCTGTGCCTGGGAAGCAGAAGTGTTCACATTGCTTCGCAGAATCGCTTTTGTGCAGAAAACAGTAACACTTGTTCAGAACGAAAGAAAGCACAGAGCCCCAGATTTTATGTTGTCCTGGAGAGCTTGCAGAGCACTGGGGAAAGGCAGGCAGAGAATTCCCTGCTAGCACCTTCTCTGTGCCTGGGAAGCACAAGTGTTCACATTGCTTCGCAGAATCGCTTTTGTGCAGAAAACAGTAACACTTGTTCAGAACGAAAGAAAGCACAGAGCCCCAGATTTTATGTTGTCCTGGAGAGCTTGCAGAGCACTGGGGAAAGGCAGGCAGAGAATTCCCTGCTAGCACCTTCTCTGTGCCTGGGAAGCACAAGTGTTCACATTGCTTCGCAGAATCGCTTTTGTGCAGAAAACAGTAACACTTGTTCAGAATGAAAGAAAGCACAGAGCCCCAGATTTTATGTTGTCCTGGAGAGCTTGCAGAGCACTGAGGAAAGGCAGGCAGAGAATTCCCTGCTAGCACCTTCTCTGTGCCTGTTCACATTGCTTCGCAGAATCGCTTTTGTGCAGAAAACAGTAACACTTGTTCACAACGAAAGAAAGCACAGAGCCCCAGATTTGCTGTTGTCCTGGAGAGCTTGCAGAGCACTGGGGAAAGGCAGGCAGAGAATTCCCTGCTAGCACCTTCTCTGTGCCTGGGAAGCAGAAGTGTTCACATTACTTCGCAGAATCGCTTTTGTGCAGAAAACAGTAACACTTGTTCAGAACGAAAGAAAGCACAGAGCCCCAGATTTTATGTTGTCCTGGAGAGCTTGCAGAGCACTGAGGAAAGGCAGGCAGAGAATTCCCTGCTAGCACCTTCTCTGTGCCTGGGAAGCACAAGTGTTCACATTGCTTCGCAGAATCGCTTTTGTGCAGAAAACAGTAACACTTCTTCAGAACGAAAGAAAGCACAGAGCCCCAGATTTGCTGTTGTCCTGGAGAGCTTGCAGAGCACTAAGGAAAGGCAGGCAGAGAATTCCCTGCTAGCACCTTCTCTGTGCCTGTTCACATTGCTTCGCAGAATCGCTTTTGTGCAGAAAACAGTAACACTTGTTCAGAACGAAAGAAAGCACAGAGCCCCAGATTTTATGTTGTCCTGGAGAGCTTGCAGAGCACTGAGGAAAGGCAGGCAGAGAATTCCCTGCTAGCACCTTCTCTGTGCCTGGGAAGCACAAGTGTTCACATTGCTTCGCAGAATCGCTTTTGTGCAGAAAACAGTAACACTTGTTCAGAACGAAAGAAAGCACAGAGCCCCAGATTTTATGTTGTCCTGGAGAGCTTGCAGAGCACTGGGGAAAGGCAGGCAGAGAATTCCCTGCTAGCACCTTCTCTGTGCCTGGGAAGCAGAAGTGTTCACTTTGCTTCGCAGAATCGCTTTTGTGCAGAAAACAGTAACACTTGTTCAGAATGAAAGAAAGCACAGAGCCCCAGATTTTATGTTGTCCTGGAGAGCTTGCAGAGCACTGGGGAAAGGCAGGCAGAGAATTCCCTGCTAGCACCTTCTCTGTGCCTGGGAAGCACAAGTGTTCACATTGCTTCGCAGAGTCGCTTTTGTGCAGAAAACAGTAACACTTGTTCAGAACGAAAGAAAGCACAGAGCCCCAGATTTTATGTTGTCCTGGAGAGCTTGCAGAGCACTAAGGAAAGGCAGGCAGAGAATTCCCTGCTAGCACCTTCTCTGTGCCTGTTCACATTGCTTCGCAGAATCGCTTTTGTGCAGAAAACAGTAACACTTGTTCAGAACGAAAGAAAGCACAGAGCCCCAGATTTGCTGTTGTCCTGGAGAGCTTGCAGAGCACTGAGGAAAGGCAGGCAGAGAACTCCCTGCTAGCACCTTCTCTGTGCCTGTTCACATTGCTTCGCAGAATCGCTTTTGTGCAGAAAACAGTAACACTTGTTCACAACGAAAGAAAGCACAGAGCCCCAGATTTGCTGTTGTCCTGGAGAGCTTGCAGAGCACTGGGGAAAGGCAGGCAGAGAATTCCCTGCTAGCACCTTCTCTGTGCCTGGGAAGCACAAGTGTTCACATTGCTTCGCAGAATCGCTTTTGTGCAGAAAACAGTAACACTTGTTCAGAACGAAAGAAAGCACAGAGCCCCAGATTTTATGTTGTCCTGGAGAGCTTGCAGAGCACTGGGGAAAGGCAGGCAGAGAATTCCCTGCTAGCACCTTCTCTGTGCCTGGGAAGCACAAGTGTTCACATTGCTTCGCAGAATCGCTTTTGTGCAGAAAACAGTAACACTTGTTCAGAACGAAAGAAAGCACAGAGCCCCAGATTTGCTGTTGTCCTGGAGAGCTTGCAGAGCACTGGGGAAAGGCAGGCAGAGAATTCCCTGCTAGCACCTTCTCTGTGCCTGGGAAGCAGAAGTGTTCACATTGCTTCGCAGAATCGCTTTTGTGCAGAAAACAGTAACACTTGTTCAGAACGAAAGAAAGCACAGAGCCCCAGATTTTATGTTGTCCTGGAGAGCTTGCAGAGCACTGGGGAAAGGCAGGCAGAGAATTCCCTGCTAGCACCTTCTCTGTGCCTGGGAAGCACAAGTGTTCACATTGCTTCGCAGAATCGCTTTTGTGCAGAAAACAGTAACACTTGTTCAGAACGAAAGAAAGCACAGAGCCCCAGATTTTATGTTGTCCTGGAGAGCTTGCAGAGCACTGGGGAAAGGCAGGCAGAGAATTCCCTGCTAGCACCTTCTCTGTGCCTGTGAAGCACAAGTGTTCACATTGCTTCGCAGAATCGCTTTTGTGCAGAAAACAGTAACACTTGTTCAGAATGAAAGAAAGCACAGAGCCCCAGATTTTATGTTGTCCTGGAGAGCTTGCAGAGCACTGAGGAAAGGCAGGCAGAGAATTCCCTGCTAGCACCTTCTCTGTGCCTGTTCACATTGCTTCGCAGAATCGCTTTTGTGCAGAAACAGTAACACTTGTTCACAACGAAAGAAAGCACAGAGCCCCAGATTTGCTGTTGTCCTGGAGAGCTTGCAGAGCACTGGGGAAAGGCAGGCAGAGAATTCCCTGCTAGCACCTTCTCTGTGCCTGGGAAGCAGAAGTGTTCACATTACTTCGCAGAATCGCTTTTGTGCGGAAAACAGTAACACTTGTTCAGAACGAAAGAAAGCACAGAGCCCCAGATTTGCTGTTGTCCTGGAGAGCTTGCAGAGCACTGGGGAAAGGCAGGCAGAGAATTCCCTGCTAGCACCTTCTCTGTGCCTGGGAAGCAGAAGTGTTCACATTGCTTCGCAGAATCGCTTTTGTGCAGAAAACAGTAACACTTGTTCAGAACGAAAGAAAGCACAGAGCCCCAGATTTTATGTTGTCCTGGAGAGCTTGCAGAGCACTGGGGAAAGGCAGGCAGAGAATTCCCTGCTAGCACCTTCTCTGTGCCTGGGAAGCACAAGTGTTCACATTGCTTCGCAGAATCGCTTTTGTGCAGAAAACAGTAACACTTGTTCAGAACGAAAGAAAGCACAGAGCCCCAGATTTTATGTTGTCCTGGAGAGCTTGCAGAGCACTGGGGAAAGGCAGGCAGAGAATTCCCTGCTAGCACCTTCTCTGTGCCTGGGAAGCAGAAGTGTTCACATTACTTCGCAGAATCGCTTTTGTGCAGAAAACAGTAACACTTGTTCAGAACGAAAGAAAGCACAGAGCCCCAGATTTTATGTTGTCCTGGAGAGCTTGCAGAGCACTGGGGAAAGGCAGGCAGAGAATTCCCTGCTAGCACCTTCTCTGTGCCTGGGAAGCACAAGTGTTCACATTGCTTCGCAGAATCGCTTTTGTGCAGAAAACAGTAACACTTGTTCAGAACGAAAGAAAGCACAGAGCCCCAGATTTTATGTTGTCCTGGAGAGCTTGCAGAGCACTGGGGAAAGGCAGGCAGAGAATTCCCTGCTAGCACCTTCTCTGTGCCTGTGAAGCAGAAGTGTTCACATTGCTTTGCAGAATCGCTTTTGTGCAGAAAACAGTAACACTTGTTCAGAACGAAAGAAAGCACAGAGCCCCAGATTTGCTGTTGTCCTGGAGAGCTTGCAGAGCACTGGGGAAAGGCAGGCAGAGAATTCCCTGCTAGCACCTTCTCTGTGCCTGTTCACATTGCTTCGCAGAATCGCTTTTGTGCAGAAAACAGTAACACTTGTTCAGAACGAAAGAAAGCACAGAGCCCCAGATTTTATGTTGTCCTGGAGAGCTTGCAGAGCACTGGGGAAAGGCAGGCAGAGAATTCCCTGCTAGCACCTTCTCTGTGCCTGGGAAGCAGAAGTGTTCACATTGCTTCGCAGAATCGCTTTTGTGCAGAAAACAGTAACACTTGTTCAGAACGAAAGAAAGCACAGAGCCCCAGATTTTATGTTGTCCTGCAGAGCTTGCAGAGCACTGGGGAAAGGCAGGCAGAGAATTCCCTGCTAGCACCTTCTCTGTGCCTGGGAAGCACAAGTGTTCACATTGCTTCGCAGAATCGCTTTTGTGCGGAAAACAGTAACACTTGTTCAGAACGAAAGAAAGCACAGAGCCCCAGATTTGCTGTTGTCCTGGAGAGCTTGCAGAGCACTGGGGAAAGGCAGGCAGAGAATTCCCTGCTAGCACCTTCTCTGTGCCTGGGAAGCAGAAGTGTTCACATTGCTTCGCAGAATCGCTTTTGTGCAGAAAACAGTAACACTTGTTCAGAACGAAAGAAAGCACAGAGCCCCAGATTTTATGTTGTCCTGGAGAGCTTGCAGAGCACTGGGGAAAGGCAGGCAGAGAATTCCCTGCTAGCACTTTCTCTGTGCCTGGGAAGCAGAAGTGTTCACATTGCTTCGCAGAATCGCTTTTGTGCAGAAAACAGTAACACTTGTTCAGAACGAAAGAAAGCACAGAGCCCCAGATTTTATGTTGTCCTGGAGAGCTTGCAGAGCACTGGGGAAAGGCAGGCAGAGAATTCCCTGCTAGCACCTTCTCTGTGCCTGGGAAGCACAAGTGTTCACATTACTTCGCAGAATCGCTTTTGTGCAGAAAACAGTAACACTTGTTCAGAACGAAAGAAAGCACAGAGCCCCAGATTTTATGTTGTCCTGGAGAGCTTGCAGAGCACTGGGGAAAGGCAGGCAGAGAATTCCCTGCTAGCCCCTTCTCTGTGCCTGGGAAGCAGAAGTGTTCACATTGCTTCGCAGAATCGCTTTTGTGCAGAAAACAGTAACACTTGTTCAGAACGAAAGAAAGCACAGAGCCCCAGATTTTATGTTGTCCTGGAGAGCTTGCAGAGCACTGGGGAAAGGCAGGCAGAGAATTCCCTGCTAGCACCTTCTCTGTGCCTGGGAAGCAGAAGTGTTCACATTGCTTTGCAGAATCGCTTTTGTGCAGAAAACAGTAACACTTGTTCAGAACGAAAGAAAGCACAGAGCCCCAGATTTGCTGTTGTCCTGGAGAGCTTGCAGAGCACTGGGGAAAGGCAGGCAGAGAATTCCCTGCTAGCACCTTCTCTGTGCCTGTTCACATTGCTTCGCAGAATCGCTTTTGTGCAGAAAACAGTAACACTTGTTCAGAACGAAAGAAAGCACAGAGCCCCAGATTTTATGTTGTCCTGGAGAGCTTGCAGAGCACTGGGGAAAGGCAGGCAGAGAATTCCCTGCTAGCACCTTCTCTGTGCCTGGGAAGCAGAAGTGTTCACATTGCTTCGCAGAATCGCTTTTGTGCAGAAAACAGTAACACTTGTTCAGAACGAAAGAAAGCACAGAGCCCCAGATTTTATGTTGTCCTGCAGAGCTTGCAGAGCACTGGGGAAAGGCAGGCAGAGAATTCCCTGCTAGCACCTTCTCTGTGCCTGGGAAGCACAAGTGTTCACATTGCTTCGCAGAATCGCTTTTGTGCAGAAAACAGTAACACTTGTTCAGAACGAAAGAAAGCACAGAGCCCCAGATTTTATGTTGTCCTGGAGAGCTTGCAGAGCACTGGGGAAAGGCAGGCAGAGAATTCCCTGCTAGCACCTTCTCTGTGCCTGGGAAGCAGAAGTGTTCACATTGCTTTGCAGAATCGCTTTTGTGCAGAAAACAGTAACACTTGTTCAGAATGAAAGAAAGCACAGAACCCCAGATTTTATGTTGTCCTGGAGAGCTTGCAGAGCACTGGGGAAAGGCAGGCAGAGAATTCCCTGCTAGCACCTTCTCTGTGCCTGGGAAGCACAAGTGTTCACATTGCTTCGCAGAATCGCTTTTGTGCAGAAAACAGTAACACTTGTTCAGAACGAAAGAAAGCACAGAGCCCCAGATTTTATGTTGTCCTGGAGAGCTTGCAGAGCACTGAGGAAGGCAGGCAGAGAATTCCCTGCTAGCACCTTCTCTGTGCCTGTTCACTTTTCTTCGCAGAATCGCTTTTGTGCAGAAAACAGTAACACTTGTTCAGAACGAAAGAAAGCACAGAGCCCCAGATTTTATGTTGTCCTGGAGAGCTTGCAGAGCACTGGGGAAAGGCAGGCAGAGAATTCCCTGCTAGCACCTTCTCTGTGCCTGGGAAGCACAAGTGTTCACATTGCTTCGCAGAATCGCTTTTGTGCAGAAAACAGTAACACTTCTTCAGAACGAAAGAAAACACAGAGCCCCAGATTTGCTGTTGTCCTGGAGAGCTTGCAGAGCACTGGGGAAAGGCAGGCAGAGAATTCCCTGCTAGCACCTTCTCTGTGCCTGGGAAGCACAAGTGTTCACATTGCTTCGCAGAATCGCTTTTGTGCAGAAAACAGTAACACTTGTTCAGAATGAAAGAAAGCACAGAACCCCAGATTTTATGTTGTCCTGGAGAGCTTGCAGAGCACTAAGGAAAGGCAGGCAGAGAATTCCCTGCTAGCACCTTCTCTGTGCCTGTTCACATTGCTTCGCAGAATCGCTTTTGTGCAGAAAACAGTAACACTTGTTCAGAACGAAAGAAAGCACAGAGCCCCAGATTTTATGTTGTCCTGGAGAGCTTGCAGAGCACTGGGGAAAGGCAGGCAGAGAATTCCCTGCTAGCACCTTCTCTGTGCCTGGGAAGCACAAGTGTTCATATTGCTTCGCAGAATCGCTTTTGTGCAGAAAACAGTAACACTTGTTCAGAACGAAAGAAAGCACAGAGCCCCAGATTTTATGTTGTCCTGGAGAGCTTGCAGAGCACTGGGGAAAGGCAGGCAGAGAATTCCCTGCTAGCACCTTCTCTGTGCCTGGGAAGCACAAGTGTTCACATTGCTTCGCAGAATCGCTTTTGTGCAGAAAACAGTAACACTTGTTCAGAACGAAAGAAAGCACAGAGCCCCAGATTTTATGTTGTCCTGGAGAGCTTGCAGAGCACTGGGGAAAGGCAGGGAGAGAGTTCCCTGCTAGCACCTTCTCTGTGCCTGGGAAGCACAAGTGTTCACATTGCTTCGCAGAATCGCTTTTGTGCAGAAAACAGTAACACTTGTTCAGAACGAAAGAAAGCACAGAGCCCCAGATTTTATGTTGTCCTGGAGAGCTTGCAGAGCACTGGGGAAAGGCAGGCAGAGAATTCCCTGCTAGCACCTTCTCTGTGCCTGGGAAGCACAAGTGTTCACATTGCTTCGCAGAATCGCTTTTGTGCAGAAAACAGTAACACTTGTTCAGAACGAAAGAAAGCACAGAGCCCCAGATTTTATGTTGTCCTGGAGAGCTTGCAGAGCACTGGGGAAAGGCAGGCAGAGAATTCCCTGCTAGCACCTTCTCTGTGCCTGGGAAGCACAAGTGTTCACATTGCTTCGCAGAATCGCTTTTGTGCAGAAAACAGTAACACTTGTTCAGAACGAAAGAAAGCACAGAGCCCCAGATTTTATGTTGTCCTGGAGAGCTTGCAGAGCACTGGGGAAAGGCAGGCAGAGAATTCCCTGCTAGCACCTTCTCTGTGCCTGGGAAGCACAAGTGTTCACATTGCTTCGCAGAATCGCTTTTGTGCAGAAAACAGTAACACTTGTTCAGAACGAAAGAAAGCACAGAGCCCCAGATTTGCTGTTGTCCTGGAGAGCTTGCAGAGCACTGGGGAAAGGCAGGCAGAGAATTCCCTGCTAGCACCTTCTCTGTGCCTGGGAAGCAGAAGTGTTCACATTGCTTCGCAGAATCGCTTTTGTGCAGAAAACAGTAACACTTGTTCAGAATGAAAGAAAGCACAGAACCCCAGATTTTATGTTGTCCTGGAGAGCTTGCAGAGCACTAAGGAAAGGCAGGCAGAGAATTCCCTGCTAGCACCTTCTCTGTGCCTGTTCACATTGCTTCGCAGAATCGCTTTTGTGCAGAAAACAGTAACACTTGTTCAGAATGAAAGAAAGCACAGAGCCCCAGATTTTATGTTGTCCTGGAGAGCTTGCAGAGCACTGGGGAAAGGCAGGCAGAGAATTCCCTGCTAGCACCTTCTCTGTGCCTGGGAAGCACAAGTGTTCACATTGCTTCGCAGAATCGCTTTTGTGCAGAAAACAGTAACACTTGTTCAGAACGAAAGAAAGCACAGAGCCCCAGATTTTATGTTGTCCTGGAGAGCTTGCAGAGCACTGGGGAAAGGCAGGCAGAGAATTCCCTGCTAGCACCTTCTCTGTGCCTGGGAAGCACAAGTGTTCACATTGCTTCGCAGAATCGCTTTTGTGCAGAAAACAGTAACACTTGTTCAGAACGAAAGAAAGCACAGAGCCCCAGATTTTATGTTGTCCTGGAGAGCTTGCAGAGCACTGGGGAAAGGCAGGCAGAGAATTCCCTGCTAGCACCTTCTCTGTGCCTGGGAAGCACAAGTGTTCACATTGCTTCGCAGAATCGCTTTTGTGCAGAAAACAGTAACACTTGTTCAGAACGAAAGAAAGCACAGAGCCCCAGATTTGCTGTTGTCCTGGAGAGCTTGCAGAGCACTGGGGAAAGGCAGGCAGAGAATTCCCTGCTAGCACCTTCTCTGTGCCTGGGAAGCACAAGTGTTCACATTGCTTCGCAGAATCGCTTTTGTGCAGAAAACAGTAACACTTGTTCAGAACGAAAGAAAGCACAGAGCCCCAGATTTTATGTTGTCCTGGAGAGCTTGCAGAGCACTGAGGAAAGGCAGGCAGAGAATTCCCTGCTAGCACCTTCTCTGTGCCTGGGAAGCACAAGTGTTCACATTGCTTCGCAGAATCGCTTTTGTGCAGAAAACAGTAACACTTGTTCAGAACGAAAGAAAGCACAGAGCCCCAGATTTTATGTTGTCCTGGAGAGCTTGCAGAGCACTGGGGAAAGGCAGGCAGAGAATTCCCTGCTAGCACCTTCTCTGTGCCTGGGAAGCACAAGTGTTCACATTGCTTCGCAGAATCGCTTTTGTGCAGAAAACAGTAACACTTGTTCAGAACGAAAGAAAGCACAGAGCCCCAGATTTTATGTTGTCCTGGAGAGCTTGCAGAGCACTGGGGAAAGGCAGGCAGAGAATTCCCTGCTAGCACCTTCTCTGTGCCTGGGAAGCAGAAGTGTTCACTTTGCTTCGCAGAATCGCTTTTGTGCAGAAAACAGTAACACTTGTTCAGAACGAAAGAAAGCACAGAGCCCCAGATTTTATGTTGTCCTGGAGAGCTTGCAGAGCACTGGGGAAAGGCAGGCAGAGAATTCCCTGCTAGCACCTTCTCTGTGCCTGGGAAGCACAAGTGTTCACATTGCTTCGCAGAGTCGCTTTTGTGCAGAAAACAGTAACACTTGTTCAGAACGAAAGAAAGCACAGAGCCCCAGATTTTATGTTGTCCTGGAGAGCTTGCAGAGCACTGGGGAAAGGCAGGCAGAGAATTCCCTGCTAGCACCTTCTCTGTGCCTGGGAAGCACAAGTGTTCACATTGCTTCGCAGAATCGCTTTTGTGCAGAAAACAGTAACACTTGTTCAGAACGAAAGAAAGCACAGAGCCCCAGATTTGCTGTTGTCCTGGAGAGCTTGCAGAGCACTGGGGAAAGGCAGGCAGAGAATTCCCTGCTAGCACCTTCTCTGTGCCTGTTCACATTGCTTCGCAGAATCGCTTCTGTGCAGAAAACAGTAACACTTGTTCAGAACGAAAGAAAGCACAGAGCCCCAGATTTTATGTTGTCCTGGAGAGCTTGCAGAGCACTGAGGAAGGCAGGCAGAGAATTCCCTGCTAGCACCTTCTCTGTGCCTGTTCACTTTTCTTCGCAGAATCGCTTTTGTGCAGAAAACAGTAACACTTGTTCAGAACGAAAGAAAGCACAGAGCCCCAGATTTGCTGTTGTCCTGGAGAGCTTGCAGAGCACTGGGGAAAGGCAGGCAGAGAATTCCCTGCTAGCACCTTCTCTGTGCCTGGGAAGCAGAAGTGTTCACATTGCTTCGCAGAATCGCTTTTGTGCAGAAAACAGTAACACTTGTTCAGAACGAAAGAAAGCACAGAGCCCCAGATTTTATGTTGTCCTGGAGAGCTTGCAGAGCACTGGGGAAAGGCAGGCAGAGAATTCCCTGCTAGCACCTTCTCTGTGCCTGGGAAGCACAAGTGTTCACATTGCTTCGCAGAATCGCTTTTGTGCAGAAAACAGTAACACTTGTTCAGAACGAAAGAAAGCACAGAGCCCCAGATTTTATGTTGTCCTGGAGAGCTTGCAGAGCACTGGGGAAAGGCAGGCAGAGAATTCCCTGCTAGCACCTTCTCTGTGCCTGGGAAGCACAAGTGTTCACATTGCTTCGCAGAATCGCTTTTGTGCAGAAAACAGTAACACTTGTTCAGAATGAAAGAAAGCACAGAGCCCCAGATTTTATGTTGTCCTGGAGAGCTTGCAGAGCACTGAGGAAAGGCAGGCAGAGAATTCCCTGCTAGCACCTTCTCTGTGCCTGTTCACATTGCTTCGCAGAATCGCTTTTGTGCAGAAAACAGTAACACTTGTTCACAACGAAAGAAAGCACAGAGCCCCAGATTTGCTGTTGTCCTGGAGAGCTTGCAGAGCACTGGGGAAAGGCAGGCAGAGAATTCCCTGCTAGCACCTTCTCTGTGCCTGGGAAGCAGAAGTGTTCACATTACTTCGCAGAATCGCTTTTGTGCGGAAAACAGTAACACTTGTTCAGAACGAAAGAAAGCACAGAGCCCCAGATTTGCTGTTGTCCTGGAGAGCTTGCAGAGCACTGGGGAAAGGCAGGCAGAGAATTCCCTGCTAGCACCTTCTCTGTGCCTGGGAAGCAGAAGTGTTCACATTGCTTCGCAGAATCGCTTTTGTGCAGAAAACAGTAACACTTGTTCAGAACGAAAGAAAGCACAGAGCCCCAGATTTTATGTTGTCCTGGAGAGCTTGCAGAGCACTGGGGAAAGGCAGGCAGAGAATTCCCTGCTAGCACCTTCTCTGTGCCTGGGAAGCACAAGTGTTCACATTGCTTCGCAGAATCGCTTTTGTGCAGAAAACAGTAACACTTGTTCAGAACGAAAGAAAGCACAGAGCCCCAGATTTTATGTTGTCCTGGAGAGCTTGCAGAGCACTGGGGAAAGGCAGGCAGAGAATTCCCTGCTAGCACCTTCTCTGTGCCTGGGAAGCAGAAGTGTTCACATTACTTCGCAGAATCGCTTTTGTGCAGAAAACAGTAACACTTGTTCAGAACGAAAGAAAGCACAGAGCCCCAGATTTTATGTTGTCCTGGAGAGCTTGCAGAGCACTGGGGAAAGGCAGGCAGAGAATTCCCTGCTAGCACCTTCTCTGTGCCTGGGAAGCACAAGTGTTCACATTGCTTCGCAGAATCGCTTTTGTGCAGAAAACAGTAACACTTGTTCAGAACGAAAGAAAGCACAGAGCCCCAGATTTTATGTTGTCCTGGAGAGCTTGCAGAGCACTGGGGAAAGGCAGGCAGAGAATTCCCTGCTAGCACCTTCTCTGTGCCTGGGAAGCAGAAGTGTTCACATTGCTTTGCAGAATCGCTTTTGTGCAGAAAACAGTAACACTTGTTCAGAACGAAAGAAAGCACAGAGCCCCAGATTTTATGTTGTCCTGGAGAGCTTGCAGAGCACTGGGGAAAGGCAGGCAGAGAATTCCCTGCTAGCACCTTCTCTGTGCCTGGGAAGCACAAGTGTTCACATTGCTTCGCAGAATCGCTTTTGTGCAGAAAACAGTAACACTTGTTCAGAACGAAAGAAAGCACAGAGCCCCAGATTTGCTGTTGTCCTGGAGAGCTTGCAGAGCACTGGGGAAAGGCAGGCAGAGAATTCCCTGCTAGCACCTTCTCTGTGCCTGTTCACATTGCTTCGCAGAATCGCTTTTGTGCAGAAAACAGTAACACTTGTTCAGAACGAAAGAAAGCACAGAGCCCCAGATTTTATGTTGTCCTGGAGAGCTTGCAGAGCACTGGGGAAAGGCAGGCAGAGAATTCCCTGCTAGCACCTTCTCTGTGCCTGGGAAGCACAAGTGTTCACATTGCTTCGCAGAATCGCTTTTGTGCAGAAAACAGTAACACTTGTTCACAACGAAAGAAAGCACAGAGCCCCAGATTTGCTGTTGTCCTGGAGAGCTTGCAGAGCACTGGGGAAAGGCAGGCAGAGAATTCCCTGCTAGCACCTTCTCTGTGCCTGGGAAGCAGAAGTGTTCACATTGCTTCGCAGAATCGCTTTTGTGCAGAAAACAGTAACACTTGTTCAGAACGAAAGAAAGCACAGAGCCCCAGATTTTATGTTGTCCTGGAGAGCTTGCAGAGCACTGGGGAAAGGCAGGCAGAGAATTCCCTGCTAGCACCTTCTCTGTGCCTGGGAAGCAGAAGTGTTCACATTGCTTTGCAGAATCGCTTTTGTGCAGAAAACAGTAACACTTGTTCAGAATGAAAGAAAGCACAGAACCCCAGATTTTATGTTGTCCTGGAGAGCTTGCAGAGCACTGGGGAAAGGCAGGCAGAGAATTCCCTGCTAGCACCTTCTCTGTGCCTGGGAAGCACAAGTGTTCACATTGCTTCGCAGAATCGCTTTTGTGCAGAAAACAGTAACACTTGTTCAGAACGAAAGAAAGCACAGAGCCCCAGATTTTATGTTGTCCTGGAGAGCTTGCAGAGCACTGGGGAAAGGCAGGCAGAGAATTCCCTGCTAGCACCTTCTCTGTGCCTGGGAAGCACAAGTGTTCACATTGCTTCGCAGAATCGCTTTTGTGCAGAAAACAGTAACACTTGTTCAGAACGAAAGAAAGCACAGAGCCCCAGATTTTATGTTGTCCTGGAGAGCTTGCAGAGCACTGAGGAAGGCAGGCAGAGAATTCCCTGCTAGCACCTTCTCTGTGCCTGTTCACTTTTCTTCGCAGAATCGCTTTTGTGCAGAAAACAGTAACACTTGTTCAGAACGAAAGAAAGCACAGAGCCCCAGATTTTATGTTGTCCTGGAGAGCTTGCAGAGCACTGGGGAAAGGCAGGCAGAGAATTCCCTGCTAGCACCTTCTCTGTGCCTGGGAAGCACAAGTGTTCACATTGCTTCGCAGAATCGCTTTTGTGCAGAAAACAGTAACACTTGTTCAGAATGAAAGAAAGCACAGAACCCCAGATTTTATGTTGTCCTGGAGAGCTTGCAGAGCACTAAGGAAAGGCAGGCAGAGAATTCCCTGCTAGCACCTTCTCTGTGCCTGTTCACATTGCTTCGCAGAATCGCTTTTGTGCAGAAAACAGTAACACTTGTTCAGAACGAAAGAAAGCACAGAGCCCCAGATTTGCTGTTGTCCTGGAGAGCTTGCAGAGCACTGGGAAAAGGCAGGCAGAGAATTCCCTGCTAGCACCTTCTCTGTGCCTGGGAAGCACAAGTGTTCACATTGCTTCGCAGAATCGCTTTTGTGCAGAAAACAGTAACACTTGTTCAGAACGAAAGAAAGCACAGAGCCCCAGATTTGCTGTTGTCCTGGAGAGCTTGCAGAGCACTGGGGAAAGGCAGGCAGAGAATTCCCTGCTAGCACCTTCTCTGTACCTGGGAAGCAGAAGTGTTCACATTGCTTCGCAGAATCGCTTTTGTGCAGAAAACAGTAACACTTGTTCAGAACGAAAGAAAGCACAGAGCCCCAGATTTTATGTTGTCCTGGAGAGCTTGCAGAGCACTGGGGAAAGGCAGGCAGATAATTCCCTGCTAGCACCTTCTCTGTGCCTGGGAAGCACAAGTGTTCATATTGCTTCGCAGAATCGCTTTTGTGCAGAAAACAGTAACACTTGTTCAGAACGAAAGAAAGCACAGAGCCCCAGATTTTATGTTGTCCTGGAGAGCTTGCAGAGCACTGGGGAAAGGCAGGCAGAGAATTCCCTGCTAGCACCTTCTCTGTGCCTGGGAAGCACAAGTGTTCACATTGCTTCGCAGAATCGCTTTTGTGCAGAAAACAGTAACACTTGTTCAGAACGAAAGAAAGCACAGAGCCCCAGATTTTATGTTGTCCTGGAGAGCTTGCAGAGCACTGGGGAAAGGCAGGCAGAGAATTCCCTGCTAGCACCTTCTCTGTGCCTGGGAAGCACAAGTGTTCACATTGCTTCGCAGAATCGCTTTTGTGCAGAAAACAGTAACACTTGTTCAGAACGAAAGAAAGCACAGAGCCCCAGATTTTATGTTGTCCTGGAGAGCTTGCAGAGCACTGGGGAAAGGCAGGCAGAGAATTCCCTGCTAGCACCTTCTCTGTGCCTGGGAAGCAGAAGTGTTCACATTGCTTCGCAGAATCGCTTTTGTGCAGAAAACAGTAACACTTGTTCAGAACGAAAGAAAGCACAGAGCCCCAGATTTTATGTTGTCCTGGAGAGCTTGCAGAGCACTGGGGAAAGGCAGGCAGAGAATTCCCTGCTAGCACCTTCTCTGTGCCTGGGAAGCACAAGTGTTCACATTGCTTCGCAGAATCGCTTTTGTGCAGAAAACAGTAACACTTGTTCAGAACGAAAGAAAGCACAGAGCCCCAGATTTTATGTTGTCCTGGAGAGCTTGCAGAGCACTGGGGAAAGGCAGGCAGAGAATTCCCTGCTAGCACCTTCTCTGTGCCTGGGAAGCACAAGTGTTCACATTGCTTCGCAGAATCGCTTTTGTGCAGAAAACAGTAACACTTGTTCAGAACGAAAGAAAGCACAGAGCCCCAGATTTTATGTTGTCCTGGAGAGCTTGCAGAGCACTGGGGAAAGGCAGGCAGAGAATTCCCTGCTAGCACCTTCTCTGTGCCTGGGAAGCACAAGTGTTCACATTGCTTCGCAGAATCGCTTTTGTGCAGAAAACAGTAACACTTGTTCAGAACGAAAGAAAGCACAGAGCCCCAGATTTTATGTTGTCCTGGAGAGCTTGCAGAGCACTGGGGAAAGGCAGGCAGAGAATTCCCTGCTAGCACCTTCTCTGTGCCTGGGAAGCACAAGTGTTCACATTGCTTCGCAGAATCGCTTTTGTGCATAAAACAGTAACACTTGTTCAGAACGAAAGAAAGCACAGAGCCCCAGATTTTATGTTGTCCTGGAGAGCTTGCAGAGCACTGGGGAAAGGCAGGCAGAGAATTCCCTGCTAGCACCTTCTCTGTGCCTGGGAAGCACAAGTGTTCACATTGCTTCGCACAATCGCTTTTGTGCAGAAAACAGTAACACTTGTTCAGAACGAAAGAAAGCACAGAGCCCCAGATTTTATGTTGTCCTGGAGAGCTTGCAGAGCACTGAGGAAAGGCAGGCAGAGAATTCCCTGCTAGCACCTTCTCTGTGCCTGGGAAGCACAAGTGTTCACATTGCTTCGCAGAATCGCTTTTGTGCAGAAAACAGTAACACTTGTTCAGAACGAAAGAAAGCACAGAGCCCCAGATTTTATGTTGTCCTGGAGAGCTTGCAGAGCACTGGGGAAAGGCAGGCAGAGAATTCCCTGCTAGCACCTTCTCTGTGCCTGTTCACATTGCTTCGCAGAATCGCTTTTGTGCAGAAAACAGTAACACTTGTTCAGAATGAAAGAAAGCACAGAGCCCCAGATTTTATGTTGTCCTGGAGAGCTTGCAGAGCACTGGGGAAAGGCAGGCAGAGAATTCCCTGCTAGCACCTTCTCTGTGCCTGGGAAGCACAAGTGTTCACATTGCTTCGCAGAGTCGCTTTTGTGCAGAAAACAGTAACACTTGTTCAGAACGAAAGAAAGCACAGAGCCCCAGATTTTATGTTGTCCTGGAGAGCTTGCAGAGCACTGGGGAAAGGCAGGCAGAGAATTCCCTGCTAGCACCTTCTCTGTGCCTGGGAAGCACAAGTGTTCACATTGCTTCGCAGAATCGCTTTTGTGCAGAAAACAGTAACACTTGTTCAGAACGAAAGAAAGCACAGAGCCCCAGAATTTATGTTGTCCTGGAGAGCTTGCAGAGCACTAAGGAAAGGCAGGCAGAGAATTCCCTGCTAGCACCTTCTCTGTGCCTGTTCACATTGCTTCGCAGAATCGCTTTTGTGCAGAAAACAGTAACACTTGTTCAGAACGAAAGAAAGCACAGAGCCCCAGATTTGCTGTTGTCCTGGAGAGCTTGCAGAGCACTGAGGAAGGCAGGCAGAGAATTCCCTGCTAGCACCTTCTCTGTGCCTGTTCACTTTTCTTCGCAGAATCGCTTTTGTGCAGAAAACAGTAACACTTGTTCAGAACGAAAGAAAGCACAGAGCCCAAGATTTTATGTTGTCCTGGAGAGCTTGCAGAGCACTGGGGAAAGGCAGGCAGAGAATTCCCTGCTAGCACCTTCTCTGTGCCTGGGAAGCAGAAGTGTTCACATTGCTTCGCAGAATCGCTTTTGTGCAGAAAACAGTAACACTTGTTCAGAACGAAAGAAAGCACAGAGCCCCAGATTTTATGTTGTCCTGGAGAGCTTGCAGAGCACTGGGGAAAGGCAGGCAGAGAATTCCCTGCTAGCACCTTCTCTGTGCCTGGGAAGCACAAGTGTTCACATTGCTTCGCAGAATCGCTTTTGTGCAGAAAACAGTAACACTTGTTCAGAACGAAAGAAAGCACAGAGCCCCAGATTTTATGTTGTCCTGGAGAGCTTGCAGAGCACTGGGGAAAGGCAGGCAGAGAATTCCCTGCTAGCACCTTCTCTGTGCCTGGGAAGCACAAGTGTTCACATTGCTTCGCAGAATCGCTTTTGTGCAGAAAACAGTAACACTTGTTCAGAACTAAAGAAAGCACAAAGCCCCAGATTTTATGTTGTCCTGGAGAGCTTGCAGAGCACTGGGGAAAGGCAGGCAGAGAATTCCCTGCTAGCACCTTCTCTGTGCCTGGGAAGCAGAAGTGTTCACATTGCTTCGCAGAATCGCTTTTGTGCAGAAAACAGTAACACTTGTTCAGAACGAAAGAAAGCACAGAGCCCCAGATTTTATGTTGTCCTGGAGAGCTTGCAGAGCACTGGGGAAAGGCAGGCAGAGAATTCCCTGCTAGCACCTTCTCTGTGCCTGGGAAGCACAAGTGTTCACATTGCTTCGCAGAATCGCTTTTGTGCAGAAAACAGTAACACTTGTTCAGAACGAAAGAAAGCACAGAGCCCCAGATTTTATGTTGTCCTGGAGAGCTTGCAGAGCACTGGGGAAAGGCAGGCAGAGAATTCCCTGCTAGCACCTTCTCTGTGCCTGTGAAGCACAAGTGTTCACATTGCTTCGCAGAATCGCTTTTGTGCAGAAAACAGTAACACTTGTTCAGAATGAAAGAAAGCACAGAGCCCCAGATTTTATGTTGTCCTGGAGAGCTTGCAGAGCACTGAGGAAAGGCAGGCAGAGAATTCCCTGCTAGCACCTTCTCTGTGCCTGTTCACATTGCTTCGCAGAATCGCTTTTGTGCAGAAACAGTAACACTTGTTCACAACGAAAGAAAGCACAGAGCCCCAGATTTGCTGTTGTCCTGGAGAGCTTGCAGAGCACTGGGGAAAGGCAGGCAGAGAATTCCCTGCTAGCACCTTCTCTGTGCCTGGGAAGCAGAAGTGTTCACATTACTTCGCAGAATCGCTTTTGTGCGGAAAACAGTAACACTTGTTCAGAACGAAAGAAAGCACAGAGCCCCAGATTTGCTGTTGTCCTGGAGAGCTTGCAGAGCACTGGGGAAAGGCAGGCAGAGAATTCCCTGCTAGCACCTTCTCTGTGCCTGGGAAGCACAAGTGTTCACATTGCTTCGCAGAATCGCTTTTGTGCAGAAAACAGTAACACTTGTTCAGAACGAAAGAAAGCACAGAGCCCCAGATTTTATGTTGTCCTGGAGAGCTTGCAGAGCACTGGGGAAAGGCAGGCAGAGAATTCCCTGCTAGCACCTTCTCTGTGCCTGGGAAGCACAAGTGTTCACATTGCTTCGCAGAATCGCTTTTGTGCAGAAAACAGTAACACTTGTTCAGAACGAAAGAAAGCACAGAGCCCCAGATTTTATGTTGTCCTGGAGAGCTTGCAGAGCACTGGGGAAAGGCAGGCAGAGAATTCCCTGCTAGCACCTTCTCTGTGCCTGGGAAGCAGAAGTGTTCACATTACTTCGCAGAATCGCTTTTGTGCAGAAAACAGTAACACTTGTTCAGAACGAAAGAAAGCACAGAGCCCCAGATTTTATGTTGTCCTGGAGAGCTTGCAGAGCACTGGGGAAAGGCAGGCAGAGAATTCCCTGCTAGCACCTTCTCTGTGCCTGGGAAGCACAAGTGTTCACATTGCTTCGCAGAATCGCTTTTGTGCAGAAAACAGTAACACTTGTTCAGAACGAAAGAAAGCACAGAGCCCCAGATTTTATGTTGTCCTGGAGAGCTTGCAGAGCACTGGGGAAAGGCAGGCAGAGAATTCCCTGCTAGCACCTTCTCTGTGCCTGTGAAGCAGAAGTGTTCACATTGCTTTGCAGAATCGCTTTTGTGCAGAAAACAGTAACACTTGTTCAGAACGAAAGAAAGCACAGAGCCCCAGATTTGCTGTTGTCCTGGAGAGCTTGCAGAGCACTGGGGAAAGGCAGGCAGAGAATTCCCTGCTAGCACCTTCTCTGTGCCTGTTCACATTGCTTCGCAGAATCGCTTTTGTGCAGAAAACAGTAACACTTGTTCAGAACGAAAGAAAGCACAGAGCCCCAGATTTTATGTTGTCCTGCAGAGCTTGCAGAGCACTGGGGAAAGGCAGGCAGAGAATTCCCTGCTAGCACCTTCTCTGTGCCTGGGAAGCACAAGTGTTCACATTGCTTCGCAGAATCGCTTTTGTGCGGAAAACAGTAACACTTGTTCAGAACGAAAGAAAGCACAGAGCCCCAGATTTGCTGTTGTCCTGGAGAGCTTGCAGAGCACTGGGGAAAGGCAGGCAGAGAATTCCCTGCTAGCACCTTCTCTGTGCCTGGGAAGCAGAAGTGTTCACATTGCTTCGCAGAATCGCTTTTGTGCAGAAAACAGTAACACTTGTTCAGAACGAAAGAAAGCACAGAGCCCCAGATTTTATGTTGTCCTGGAGAGCTTGCAGAGCACTGGGGAAAGGCAGGCAGAGAATTCCCTGCTAGCACTTTCTCTGTGCCTGGGAAGCAGAAGTGTTCACATTGCTTCGCACAATCGCTTTTGTGCAGAAAACAGTAACACTTGTTCAGAACGAAAGAAAGCACAGAGCCCCAGATTTTATGTTGTCCTGGAGAGCTTGCAGAGCACTGGGGAAAGGCAGGCAGAGAATTCCCTGCTAGCACCTTCTCTGTGCCTGGGAAGCACAAGTGTTCACATTACTTCGCAGAATCGCTTTTGTGCAGAAAACAGTAACACTTGTTCAGAACGAAAGAAAGCACAGAGCCCCAGATTTTATGTTGTCCTGGAGAGCTTGCAGAGCACTGGGGAAAGGCAGGCAGAGAATTCCCTGCTAGCCCCTTCTCTGTGCCTGGGAAGCACAAGTGTTCACATTGCTTCGCAGAATCGCTTTTGTGCAGAAAACAGTAACACTTGTTCAGAACGAAAGAAAGCACAGAGCCCCAGATTTTATGTTGTCCTGGAGAGCTTGCAGAGCACTGGGGAAAGGCAGGCAGAGAATTCCCTGCTAGCACCTTCTCTGTGCCTGGGAAGCAGAAGTGTTCACATTGCTTTGCAGAATCGCTTTTGTGCAGAAAACAGTAACACTTGTTCAGAACGAAAGAAAGCACAGAGCCCCAGATTTGCTGTTGTCCTGGAGAGCTTGCAGAGCACTGGGGAAAGGCAGGCAGAGAATTCCCTGCTAGCACCTTCTCTGTGCCTGTTCACATTGCTTCGCAGAATCGCTTTTGTGCAGAAAACAGTAACACTTGTTCAGAACGAAAGAAAGCACAGAGCCCCAGATTTTATGTTGTCCTGGAGAGCTTGCAGAGCACTGGGGAAAGGCAGGCAGAGAATTCCCTGCTAGCACCTTCTCTGTGCCTGGGAAGCAGAAGTGTTCACATTGCTTCGCAGAATCGCTTTTGTGCAGAAAACAGTAACACTTGTTCAGAACGAAAGAAAGCACAGAGCCCCAGATTTTATGTTGTCCTGCAGAGCTTGCAGAGCACTGGGGAAAGGCAGGCAGAGAATTCCCTGCTAGCACCTTCTCTGTGCCTGGGAAGCACAAGTGTTCACATTGCTTCGCAGAATCGCTTTTGTGCAGAAAACAGTAACACTTGTTCAGAACGAAAGAAAGCACAGAGCCCCAGATTTTATGTTGTCCTGGAGAGCTTGCAGAGCACTGGGGAAAGGCAGGCAGAGAATTCCCTGCTAGCACCTTCTCTGTGCCTGGGAAGCAGAAGTGTTCACATTGCTTTGCAGAATCGCTTTTGTGCAGAAAACAGTAACACTTGTTCAGAATGAAAGAAAGCACAGAACCCCAGATTTTATGTTGTCCTGGAGAGCTTGCAGAGCACTGGGGAAAGGCAGGCAGAGAATTCCCTGCTAGCACCTTCTCTGTGCCTGGGAAGCACAAGTGTTCACATTGCTTCGCAGAATCGCTTTTGTGCAGAAAACAGTAACACTTGTTCAGAACGAAAGAAAGCACAGAGCCCCAGATTTTATGTTGTCCTGGAGAGCTTGCAGAGCACTGAGGAAGGCAGGCAGAGAATTCCCTGCTAGCACCTTCTCTGTGCCTGTTCACTTTTCTTCGCAGAATCGCTTTTGTGCAGAAAACAGTAACACTTGTTCAGAACGAAAGAAAGCACAGAGCCCCAGATTTTATGTTGTCCTGGAGAGCTTGCAGAGCACTGGGGAAAGGCAGGCAGAGAATTCCCTGCTAGCACCTTCTCTGTGCCTGGGAAGCACAAGTGTTCACATTGCTTCGCAGAATCGCTTTTGTGCAGAAAACAGTAACACTTCTTCAGAACGAAAGAAAACACAGAGCCCCAGATTTGCTGTTGTCCTGGAGAGCTTGCAGAGCACTGGGGAAAGGCAGGCAGAGAATTCCCTGCTAGCACCTTCTCTGTGCCTGGGAAGCACAAGTGTTCACATTGCTTCGCAGAATCGCTTTTGTGCAGAAAACAGTAACACTTGTTCAGAATGAAAGAAAGCACAGAACCCCAGATTTTATGTTGTCCTGGAGAGCTTGCAGAGCACTAAGGAAAGGCAGGCAGAGAATTCCCTGCTAGCACCTTCTCTGTGCCTGTTCACATTGCTTCGCAGAATCGCTTTTGTGCAGAAAACAGTAACACTTGTTCAGAACGAAAGAAAGCACAGAGCCCCAGATTTTATGTTGTCCTGGAGAGCTTGCAGAGCACTGGGGAAAGGCAGGCAGAGAATTCCCTGCTAGCACCTTCTCTGTGCCTGGGAAGCACAAGTGTTCATATTGCTTCGCAGAATCGCTTTTGTGCAGAAAACAGTAACACTTGTTCAGAACGAAAGAAAGCACAGAGCCCCAGATTTTATGTTGTCCTGGAGAGCTTGCAGAGCACTGGGGAAAGGCAGGCAGAGAATTCCCTGCTAGCACCTTCTCTGTGCCTGGGAAGCACAAGTGTTCACATTGCTTCGCAGAATCGCTTTTGTGCAGAAAACAGTAACACTTGTTCAGAACGAAAGAAAGCACAGAGCCCCAGATTTTATGTTGTCCTGGAGAGCTTGCAGAGCACTGGGGAAAGGCAGGGAGAGAGTTCCCTGCTAGCACCTTCTCTGTGCCTGGGAAGCACAAGTGTTCACATTGCTTCGCAGAATCGCTTTTGTGCAGAAAACAGTAACACTTGTTCAGAACGAAAGAAAGCACAGAGCCCCAGATTTTATGTTGTCCTGGAGAGCTTGCAGAGCACTGGGGAAAGGCAGGCAGAGAATTCCCTGCTAGCACCTTCTCTGTGCCTGGGAAGCACAAGTGTTCACATTGCTTCGCAGAATCGCTTTTGTGCAGAAAACAGTAACACTTGTTCAGAACGAAAGAAAGCACAGAGCCCCAGATTTTATGTTGTCCTGGAGAGCTTGCAGAGCACTGGGGAAAGGCAGGCAGAGAATTCCCTGCTAGCACCTTCTCTGTGCCTGGGAAGCACAAGTGTTCACATTGCTTCGCAGAATCGCTTTTGTGCAGAAAACAGTAACACTTGTTCAGAACGAAAGAAAGCACAGAGCCCCAGATTTTATGTTGTCCTGGAGAGCTTGCAGAGCACTGGGGAAAGGCAGGCAGAGAATTCCCTGCTAGCACCTTCTCTGTGCCTGGGAAGCACAAGTGTTCACATTGCTTCGCAGAATCGCTTTTGTGCAGAAAACAGTAACACTTGTTCAGAACGAAAGAAAGCACAGAGCCCCAGATTTTATGTTGTCCTGGAGAGCTTGCAGAGCACTGGGGAAAGGCAGGCAGAGAATTCCCTGCTAGCACCTTCTCTGTGCCTGGGAAGCACAAGTGTTCACATTGCTTCGCAGAATCGCTTTTGTGCAGAAAACAGTAACACTTGTTCAGAACGAAAGAAAGCACAGAGCCCCAGATTTTATGTTGTCCTGGAGAGCTTGCAGAGCACTGGGGAAAGGCAGGCAGAGAATTCCCTGCTAGCACCTTCTCTGTGCCTGGGAAGCACAAGTGTTCACATTGCTTCGCAGAATCGCTTTTGTGCATAAAACAGTAACACTTGTTCAGAACGAAAGAAAGCACAGAGCCCCAGATTTTATGTTGTCCTGGAGAGCTTGCAGAGCACTGGGGAAAGGCAGGCAGAGAATTCCCTGCTAGCACCTTCTCTGTGCCTGGGAAGCAGAAGTGTTCACATTGCTTCGCAGAATCGCTTTTGTGCAGAAAACAGTAACACTTGTTCAGAATGAAAGAAAGCACAGAACCCCAGATTTTATGTTGTCCTGGAGAGCTTGCAGAGCACTAAGGAAAGGCAGGCAGAGAATTCCCTGCTAGCACCTTCTCTGTGCCTGTTCACATTGCTTCGCAGAATCGCTTTTGTGCAGAAAACAGTAACACTTGTTCAGAATGAAAGAAAGCACAGAGCCCCAGATTTTATGTTGTCCTGGAGAGCTTGCAGAGCACTGGGGAAAGGCAGGCAGAGAATTCCCTGCTAGCACCTTCTCTGTGCCTGGGAAGCACAAGTGTTCACATTGCTTCGCAGAATCGCTTTTGTGCAGAAAACAGTAACACTTGTTCAGAACGAAAGAAAGCACAGAGCCCCAGATTTTATGTTGTCCTGGAGAGCTTGCAGAGCACTGGGGAAAGGCAGGCAGAGAATTCCCTGCTAGCACCTTCTCTGTGCCTGGGAAGCACAAGTGTTCACATTGCTTCGCAGAATCGCTTTTGTGCAGAAAACAGTAACACTTGTTCAGAACGAAAGAAAGCACAGAGCCCCAGATTTTATGTTGTCCTGGAGAGCTTGCAGAGCACTGGGGAAAGGCAGGCAGAGAATTCCCTGCTAGCACCTTCTCTGTGCCTGGGAAGCACAAGTGTTCACATTGCTTCGCAGAATCGCTTTTGTGCAGAAAACAGTAACACTTGTTCAGAACGAAAGAAAGCACAGAGCCCCAGATTTGCTGTTGTCCTGGAGAGCTTGCAGAGCACTGGGGAAAGGCAGGCAGAGAATTCCCTGCTAGCACCTTCTCTGTGCCTGGGAAGCACAAGTGTTCACATTGCTTCGCAGAATCGCTTTTGTGCAGAAAACAGTAACACTTGTTCAGAACGAAAGAAAGCACAGAGCCCCAGATTTTATGTTGTCCTGGAGAGCTTGCAGAGCACTGAGGAAAGGCAGGCAGAGAATTCCCTGCTAGCACCTTCTCTGTGCCTGGGAAGCACAAGTGTTCACATTGCTTCGCAGAATCGCTTTTGTGCAGAAAACAGTAACACTTGTTCAGAACGAAAGAAAGCACAGAGCCCCAGATTTTATGTTGTCCTGGAGAGCTTGCAGAGCACTGGGGAAAGGCAGGCAGAGAATTCCCTGCTAGCACCTTCTCTGTGCCTGGGAAGCACAAGTGTTCACATTGCTTCGCAGAATCGCTTTTGTGCAGAAAACAGTAACACTTGTTCAGAACGAAAGAAAGCACAGAGCCCCAGATTTTATGTTGTCCTGGAGAGCTTGCAGAGCACTGGGGAAAGGCAGGCAGAGAATTCCCTGCTAGCACCTTCTCTGTGCCTGGGAAGCAGAAGTGTTCACTTTGCTTCGCAGAATCGCTTTTGTGCAGAAAACAGTAACACTTGTTCAGAACGAAAGAAAGCACAGAGCCCCAGATTTTATGTTGTCCTGGAGAGCTTGCAGAGCACTGGGGAAAGGCAGGCAGAGAATTCCCTGCTAGCACCTTCTCTGTGCCTGGGAAGCACAAGTGTTCACATTGCTTCGCAGAGTCGCTTTTGTGCAGAAAACAGTAACACTTGTTCAGAACGAAAGAAAGCACAGAGCCCCAGATTTTATGTTGTCCTGGAGAGCTTGCAGAGCACTGGGGAAAGGCAGGCAGAGAATTCCCTGCTAGCACCTTCTCTGTGCCTGGGAAGCACAAGTGTTCACATTGCTTCGCAGAATCGCTTTTGTGCAGAAAACAGTAACACTTGTTCAGAACGAAAGAAAGCACAGAGCCCCAGATTTGCTGTTGTCCTGGAGAGCTTGCAGAGCACTGGGGAAAGGCAGGCAGAGAATTCCCTGCTAGCACCTTCTCTGTGCCTGTTCACATTGCTTCGCAGAATCGCTTCTGTGCAGAAAACAGTAACACTTGTTCAGAACGAAAGAAAGCACAGAGCCCCAGATTTTATGTTGTCCTGGAGAGCTTGCAGAGCACTGAGGAAGGCAGGCAGAGAATTCCCTGCTAGAACCTTCTCTGTGCCTGTTCACTTTTCTTCGCAGAATCGCTTTTGTGCAGAAAACAGTAACACTTGTTCAGAACGAAAGAAAGCACAGAGCCCCAGATTTGCTGTTGTCCTGGAGAGCTTGCAGAGCACTGGGGAAAGGCAGGCAGAGAATTCCCTGCTAGCACCTTCTCTGTGCCTGGGAAGCACAAGTGTTCACATTGCTTCGCAGAATCGCTTTTGTGCAGAAAACAGTAACACTTGTTCAGAACGAAAGAAAGCACAGAGCCCCAGATTTTATGTTGTCCTGGAGAGCTTGCAGAGCACTGGGGAAAGGCAGGCAGAGAATTCCCTGCTAGCACCTTCTCTGTGCCTGGGAAGCACAAGTGTTCACATTGCTTCGCAGAATCGCTTTTGTGCAGAAAACAGTAACACTTGTTCAGAACGAAAGAAAGCACAGAGCCCCAGATTTTATGTTGTCCTGGAGAGCTTGCAGAGCACTGGGGAAAGGCAGGCAGAGAATTCCCTGCTAGCACCTTCTCTGTGCCTGGGAAGCACAAGTGTTCACATTGCTTCGCAGAATCGCTTTTGTGCAGAAAACAGTAACACTTGTTCAGAATGAAAGAAAGCACAGAGCCCCAGATTTTATGTTGTCCTGGAGAGCTTGCAGAGCACTGAGGAAAGGCAGGCAGAGAATTCCCTGCTAGCACCTTCTCTGTGCCTGTTCACATTGCTTCGCAGAATCGCTTTTGTGCAGAAAACAGTAACACTTGTTCACAACGAAAGAAAGCACAGAGCCCCAGATTTGCTGTTGTCCTGGAGAGCTTGCAGAGCACTGGGGAAAGGCAGGCAGAGAATTCCCTGCTAGCACCTTCTCTGTGCCTGGGAAGCAGAAGTGTTCACATTACTTCGCAGAATCGCTTTTGTGCGGAAAACAGTAACACTTGTTCAGAACGAAAGAAAGCACAGAGCCCCAGATTTGCTGTTGTCCTGGAGAGCTTGCAGAGCACTGGGGAAAGGCAGGCAGAGAATTCCCTGCTAGCACCTTCTCTGTGCCTGGGAAGCACAAGTGTTCACATTGCTTCGCAGAATCGCTTTTGTGCAGAAAACAGTAACACTTGTTCAGAACGAAAGAAAGCACAGAGCCCCAGATTTTATGTTGTCCTGGAGAGCTTGCAGAGCACTGGGGAAAGGCAGGCAGAGAATTCCCTGCTAGCACCTTCTCTGTGCCTGGGAAGCACAAGTGTTCACATTGCTTCGCAGAATCGCTTTTGTGCAGAAAACAGTAACACTTGTTCAGAACGAAAGAAAGCACAGAGCCCCAGATTTTATGTTGTCCTGGAGAGCTTGCAGAGCACTGGGGAAAGGCAGGCAGAGAATTCCCTGCTAGCACCTTCTCTGTGCCTGGGAAGCACAAGTGTTCACATTGCTTCGCAGAATCGCTTTTGTGCAGAAAACAGTAACACTTGTTCAGAACGAAAGAAAGCACAGAGCCCCAGATTTGCTGTTGTCCTGGAGAGCTTGCAGAGCACTGGGGAAAGGCAGGCAGAGAATTCCCTGCTAGCACCTTCTCTGTGCCTGGGAAGCACAAGTGTTCACATTGCTTCGCAGAATCGCTTTTGTGCAGAAAACAGTAACACTTGTTCAGAACGAAAGAAAGCACAGAGCCCCAGATTTTATGTTGTCCTGGAGAGCTTGCAGAGCACTGAGGAAAGGCAGGCAGAGAATTCCCTGCTAGCACCTTCTCTGTGCCTGGGAAGCACAAGTGTTCACATTGCTTCGCAGAATCGCTTTTGTGCAGAAAACAGTAACACTTGTTCAGAACGAAAGAAAGCACAGAGCCCCAGATTTTATGTTGTCCTGGAGAGCTTGCAGAGCACTGGGGAAAGGCAGGCAGAGAATTCCCTGCTAGCACCTTCTCTGTGCCTGGGAAGCACAAGTGTTCACATTGCTTCGCAGAATCGCTTTTGTGCAGAAAACAGTAACACTTGTTCAGAACGAAAGAAAGCACAGAGCCCCAGATTTTATGTTGTCCTGGAGAGCTTGCAGAGCACTGGGGAAAGGCAGGCAGAGAATTCCCTGCTAGCACCTTCTCTGTGCCTGGGAAGCAGAAGTGTTCACTTTGCTTCGCAGAATCGCTTTTGTGCAGAAAACAGTAACACTTGTTCAGAACGAAAGAAAGCACAGAGCCCCAGATTTTATGTTGTCCTGGAGAGCTTGCAGAGCACTGGGGAAAGGCAGGCAGAGAATTCCCTGCTAGCACCTTCTCTGTGCCTGGGAAGCACAAGTGTTCACATTGCTTCGCAGAGTCGCTTTTGTGCAGAAAACAGTAACACTTGTTCAGAACGAAAGAAAGCACAGAGCCCCAGATTTTATGTTGTCCTGGAGAGCTTGCAGAGCACTGGGGAAAGGCAGGCAGAGAATTCCCTGCTAGCACCTTCTCTGTGCCTGGGAAGCACAAGTGTTCACATTGCTTCGCAGAATCGCTTTTGTGCAGAAAACAGTAACACTTGTTCAGAACGAAAGAAAGCACAGAGCCCCAGATTTGCTGTTGTCCTGGAGAGCTTGCAGAGCACTGGGGAAAGGCAGGCAGAGAATTCCCTGCTAGCACCTTCTCTGTGCCTGTTCACATTGCTTCGCAGAATCGCTTCTGTGCAGAAAACAGTAACACTTGTTCAGAACGAAAGAAAGCACAGAGCCCCAGATTTTATGTTGTCCTGGAGAGCTTGCAGAGCACTGAGGAAGGCAGGCAGAGAATTCCCTGCTAGAACCTTCTCTGTGCCTGTTCACTTTTCTTCGCAGAATCGCTTTTGTGCAGAAAACAGTAACACTTGTTCAGAACGAAAGAAAGCACAGAGCCCCAGATTTGCTGTTGTCCTGGAGAGCTTGCAGAGCACTGGGGAAAGGCAGGCAGAGAATTCCCTGCTAGCACCTTCTCTGTGCCTGGGAAGCACAAGTGTTCACATTGCTTCGCAGAATCGCTTTTGTGCAGAAAACAGTAACACTTGTTCAGAACGAAAGAAAGCACAGAGCCCCAGATTTTATGTTGTCCTGGAGAGCTTGCAGAGCACTGGGGAAAGGCAGGCAGAGAATTCCCTGCTAGCACCTTCTCTGTGCCTGGGAAGCACAAGTGTTCACATTGCTTCGCAGAATCGCTTTTGTGCAGAAAACAGTAACACTTGTTCAGAACGAAAGAAAGCACAGAGCCCCAGATTTTATGTTGTCCTGGAGAGCTTGCAGAGCACTGGGGAAAGGCAGGCAGAGAATTCCCTGCTAGCACCTTCTCTGTGCCTGGGAAGCACAAGTGTTCACATTGCTTCGCAGAATCGCTTTTGTGCAGAAAACAGTAACACTTGTTCAGAATGAAAGAAAGCACAGAGCCCCAGATTTTATGTTGTCCTGGAGAGCTTGCAGAGCACTGAGGAAAGGCAGGCAGAGAATTCCCTGCTAGCACCTTCTCTGTGCCTGTTCACATTGCTTCGCAGAATCGCTTTTGTGCAGAAAACAGTAACACTTGTTCACAACGAAAGAAAGCACAGAGCCCCAGATTTGCTGTTGTCCTGGAGAGCTTGCAGAGCACTGGGGAAAGGCAGGCAGAGAATTCCCTGCTAGCACCTTCTCTGTGCCTGGGAAGCAGAAGTGTTCACATTACTTCGCAGAATCGCTTTTGTGCGGAAAACAGTAACACTTGTTCAGAACGAAAGAAAGCACAGAGCCCCAGATTTGCTGTTGTCCTGGAGAGCTTGCAGAGCACTGGGGAAAGGCAGGCAGAGAATTCCCTGCTAGCACCTTCTCTGTGCCTGGGAAGCACAAGTGTTCACATTGCTTCGCAGAATCGCTTTTGTGCAGAAAACAGTAACACTTGTTCAGAACGAAAGAAAGCACAGAGCCCCAGATTTTATGTTGTCCTGGAGAGCTTGCAGAGCACTGGGGAAAGGCAGGCAGAGAATTCCCTGCTAGCACCTTCTCTGTGCCTGGGAAGCACAAGTGTTCACATTGCTTCGCAGAATCGCTTTTGTGCAGAAAACAGTAACACTTGTTCAGAACGAAAGAAAGCACAGAGCCCCAGATTTTATGTTGTCCTGGAGAGCTTGCAGAGCACTGGGGAAAGGCAGGCAGAGAATTCCCTGCTAGCACCTTCTCTGTGCCTGGGAAGCAGAAGTGTTCACATTACTTCGCAGAATCGCTTTTGTGCAGAAAACAGTAACACTTGTTCAGAACGAAAGAAAGCACAGAGCCCCAGATTTTATGTTGTCCTGGAGAGCTTGCAGAGCACTGGGGAAAGGCAGGCAGAGAATTCCCTGCTAGCACCTTCTCTGTGCCTGGGAAGCACAAGTGTTCACATTGCTTCGCAGAATCGCTTTTGTGCAGAAAACAGTAACACTTGTTCAGAACGAAAGAAAGCACAGAGCCCCAGATTTTATGTTGTCCTGGAGAGCTTGCAGAGCACTGGGGAAAGGCAGGCAGAGAATTCCCTGCTAGCACCTTCTCTGTGCCTGGGAAGCAGAAGTGTTCACATTGCTTTGCAGAATCGCTTTTGTGCAGAAAACAGTAACACTTGTTCAGAACGAAAGAAAGCACAGAGCCCCAGATTTTATGTTGTCCTGGAGAGCTTGCAGAGCACTGGGGAAAGGCAGGCAGAGAATTCCCTGCTAGCACCTTCTCTGTGCCTGGGAAGCACAAGTGTTCACATTGCTTCGCAGAGTCGCTTTTGTGCAGAAAACAGTAACACTTGTTCAGAACGAAAGAAAGCGCAGAGCCCCAGATTTTATGTTGTCCTGGAGAGCTTGCAGAGCACTGGGGAAAGGCAGGCAGAGAATTCCCTGCTAGCACCTTCTCTGTGCCTGGGAAGCACAAGTGTTCACATTGCTTCGCAGAATCGCTTTTGTGCAGAAAACAGTAACACTTGTTCAGAACGAAAGAAAGCACAGAGCCCCAGATTTTATGTTGTCCTGGAGAGCTTGCAGAGCACTGGGGAAAGGCAGGCAGAGAATTCCCTGCTAGCACCTTCTCTGTGCCTGTTCACATTGCTTCGCAGAATCGCTTCTGTGCAGAAAACAGTAACACTTGTTCAGAACGAAAGAAAGCACAGAGCCCCAGATTTTATGTTGTCCTGGAGAGCTTGCAGAGCACTGAGGAAGGCAGGCAGAGAATTCCCTGCTAGAACCTTCTCTGTGCCTGTTCACTTTTCTTCGCAGAATCGCTTTTGTGCAGAAAACAGTAACACTTGTTCAGAACGAAAGAAAGCACAGAGCCCCAGATTTGCTGTTGTCCTGGAGAGCTTGCAGAGCACTGGGGAAAGGCAGGCAGAGAATTCCCTGCTAGCACCTTCTCTGTGCCTGGGAAGCACAAGTGTTCACATTGCTTCGCAGAATCGCTTTTGTGCAGAAAACAGTAACACTTGTTCAGAACGAAAGAAAGCACAGAGCCCCAGATTTTATGTTGTCCTGGAGAGCTTGCAGAGCACTGGGGAAAGGCAGGCAGAGAATTCCCTGCTAGCACCTTCTCTGTGCCTGGGAAGCACAAGTGTTCACATTGCTTCGCAGAATCGCTTTTGTGCAGAAAACAGTAACACTTGTTCAGAACGAAAGAAAGCACAGAGCCCCAGATTTTATGTTGTCCTGGAGAGCTTGCAGAGCACTGGGGAAAGGCAGGCAGAGAATTCCCTGCTAGCACCTTCTCTGTGCCTGGGAAGCACAAGTGTTCACATTGCTTCGCAGAATCGCTTTTGTGCAGAAAACAGTAACACTTGTTCAGAATGAAAGAAAGCACAGAGCCCCAGATTTTATGTTGTCCTGGAGAGCTTGCAGAGCACTGAGGAAAGGCAGGCAGAGAATTCCCTGCTAGCACCTTCTCTGTGCCTGTTCACATTGCTTCGCAGAATCGCTTTTGTGCAGAAAACAGTAACACTTGTTCACAACGAAAGAAAGCACAGAGCCCCAGATTTGCTGTTGTCCTGGAGAGCTTGCAGAGCACTGGGGAAAGGCAGGCAGAGAATTCCCTGCTAGCACCTTCTCTGTGCCTGGGAAGCAGAAGTGTTCACATTACTTCGCAGAATCGCTTTTGTGCGGAAAACAGTAACACTTGTTCAGAACGAAAGAAAGCACAGAGCCCCAGATTTGCTGTTGTCCTGGAGAGCTTGCAGAGCACTGGGGAAAGGCAGGCAGAGAATTCCCTGCTAGCACCTTCTCTGTGCCTGGGAAGCAGAAGTGTTCACATTGCTTCGCAGAATCGCTTTTGTGCAGAAAACAGTAACACTTGTTCAGAACGAAAGAAAGCACAGAGCCCCAGATTTTATGTTGTCCTGGAGAGCTTGCAGAGCACTGGGGAAAGGCAGGCAGAGAATTCCCTGCTAGCACCTTCTCTGTGCCTGGGAAGCACAAGTGTTCACATTGCTTCGCAGAATCGCTTTTGTGCAGAAAACAGTAACACTTGTTCAGAACGAAAGAAAGCACAGAGCCCCAGATTTTATGTTGTCCTGGAGAGCTTGCAGAGCACTGGGGAAAGGCAGGCAGAGAATTCCCTGCTAGCACCTTCTCTGTGCCTGGGAAGCAGAAGTGTTCACATTACTTCGCAGAATCGCTTTTGTGCAGAAAACAGTAACACTTGTTCAGAACGAAAGAAAGCACAGAGCCCCAGATTTTATGTTGTCCTGGAGAGCTTGCAGAGCACTGGGGAAAGGCAGGCAGAGAATTCCCTGCTAGCACCTTCTCTGTGCCTGGGAAGCACAAGTGTTCACATTGCTTCGCAGAATCGCTTTTGTGCAGAAAACAGTAACACTTGTTCAGAACGAAAGAAAGCACAGAGCCCCAGATTTTATGTTGTCCTGGAGAGCTTGCAGAGCACTGGGGAAAGGCAGGCAGAGAATTCCCTGCTAGCACCTTCTCTGTGCCTGGGAAGCAGAAGTGTTCACATTGCTTTGCAGAATCGCTTTTGTGCAGAAAACAGTAACACTTGTTCAGAACGAAAGAAAGCACAGAGCCCCAGATTTTATGTTGTCCTGGAGAGCTTGCAGAGCACTGGGGAAAGGCAGGCAGAGAATTCCCTGCTAGCACCTTCTCTGTGCCTGGGAAGCACAAGTGTTCACATTGCTTCGCAGAATCGCTTTTGTGCAGAAAACAGTAACACTTGTTCAGAACGAAAGAAAGCACAGAGCCCCAGATTTGCTGTTGTCCTGGAGAGCTTGCAGAGCACTGGGGAAAGGCAGGCAGAGAATTCCCTGCTAGCACCTTCTCTGTGCCTGTTCACATTGCTTCGCAGAATCGCTTTTGTGCAGAAAACAGTAACACTTGTTCAGAACGAAAGAAAGCACAGAGCCCCAGATTTTATGTTGTCCTGGAGAGCTTGCAGAGCACTGGGGAAAGGCAGGCAGAGAATTCCCTGCTAGCACCTTCTCTGTGCCTGGGAAGCAGAAGTGTTCACATTGCTTCGCAGAATCGCTTTTGTGCAGAAAACAGTAACACTTGTTCAGAACGAAAGAAAGCACAGAGCCCCAGATTTTATGTTGTCCTGCAGAGCTTGCAGAGCACTGGGGAAAGGCAGGCAGAGAATTCCCTGCTAGCACCTTCTCTGTGCCTGGGAAGCAGAAGTGTTCACATTGCTTCGCAGAATCGCTTTTGTGCAGAAAACAGTAACACTTGTTCAGAACGAAAGAAAGCACAGAGCCCCAGATTTTATGTTGTCCTGGAGAGCTTGCAGAGCACTGGGGAAAGGCAGGCAGAGAATTCCCTGCTAGCACCTTCTCTGTGCCTGGGAAGCAGAAGTGTTCACATGGCTTTGCAGAATCGCTTTTGTGCAGAAAACAGTAACACTTGTTCAGAATGAAAGAAAGCACAGAACCCCAGATTTTATGTTGTCCTGGAGAGCTTGCAGAGCACTGGGGAAAGGCAGGCAGAGAATTCCCTGCTAGCACCTTCTCTGTGCCTGGGAAGCACAAGTGTTCACATTGCTTCGCAGAATCGCTTTTGTGCAGAAAACAGTAACACTTGTTCAGAACGAAAGAAAGCACAGAGCCCCAGATTTTATGTTGTCCTGGAGAGCTTGCAGAGCACTGGGGAAAGGCAGGCAGAGAATTCCCTGCTAGCACCTTCTCTGTGCCTGGGAAGCACAAGTGTTCACATTGCTTCGCAGAATCGCTTTTGTGCAGAAAACAGTAACACTTGTTCAGAACGAAAGAAAGCACAGAGCCCCAGATTTTATGTTGTCCTGGAGAGCTTGCAGAGCACTGAGGAAGGCAGGCAGAGAATTCCCTGCTAGCACCTTCTCTGTGCCTGTTCACTTTTCTTCGCAGAATCGCTTTTGTGCAGAAAACAGTAACACTTGTTCAGAACGAAAGAAAGCACAGAGCCCCAGATTTTATGTTGTCCTGGAGAGCTTGCAGAGCACTGGGGAAAGGCAGGCAGAGAATTCCCTGCTAGCACCTTCTCTGTGCCTGGGAAGCACAAGTGTTCACATTGCTTCGCAGAATCGCTTTTGTGCAGAAAACAGTAACACTTGTTCAGAATGAAAGAAAGCACAGAACCCCAGATTTTATGTTGTCCTGGAGAGCTTGCAGAGCACTAAGGAAAGGCAGGCAGAGAATTCCCTGCTAGCACCTTCTCTGTGCCTGTTCACATTGCTTCGCAGAATCGCTTTTGTGCAGAAAACAGTAACACTTGTTCAGAACGAAAGAAAGCACAGAGCCCCAGATTTGCTGTTGTCCTGGAGAGCTTGCAGAGCACTGGGAAAAGGCAGGCAGAGAATTCCCTGCTAGCACCTTCTCTGTGCCTGGGAAGCACAAGTGTTCACATTGCTTCGCAGAATCGCTTTTGTGCAGAAAACAGTAACACTTGTTCAGAACGAAAGAAAGCACAGAGCCCCAGATTTGCTGTTGTCCTGGAGAGCTTGCAGAGCACTGGGGAAAGGCAGGCAGAGAATTCCCTGCTAGCACCTTCTCTGTACCTGGGAAGCAGAAGTGTTCACATTGCTTCGCAGAATCGCTTTTGTGCAGAAAACAGTAACACTTGTTCAGAACGAAAGAAAGCACAGAGCCCCAGATTTTATGTTGTCCTGGAGAGCTTGCAGAGCACTGGGGAAAGGCAGGCAGATAATTCCCTGCTAGCACCTTCTCTGTGCCTGGGAAGCACAAGTGTTCATATTGCTTCGCAGAATCGCTTTTGTGCAGAAAACAGTAACACTTGTTCAGAACGAAAGAAAGCACAGAGCCCCAGATTTTATGTTGTCCTGGAGAGCTTGCAGAGCACTGGGGAAAGGCAGGCAGAGAATTCCCTGCTAGCACCTTCTCTGTGCCTGGGAAGCACAAGTGTTCACATTGCTTCGCAGAATCGCTTTTGTGCAGAAAACAGTAACACTTGTTCAGAACGAAAGAAAGCACAGAGCCCCAGATTTTATGTTGTCCTGGAGAGCTTGCAGAGCACTGGGGAAAGGCAGGCAGAGAATTCCCTGCTAGCACCTTCTCTGTGCCTGGGAAGCACAAGTGTTCACATTGCTTCGCAGAATCGCTTTTGTGCAGAAAACAGTAACACTTGTTCAGAACGAAAGAAAGCACAGAGCCCCAGATTTTATGTTGTCCTGGAGAGCTTGCAGAGCACTGGGGAAAGGCAGGCAGAGAATTCCCTGCTAGCACCTTCTCTGTGCCTGGGAAGCAGAAGTGTTCACATTGCTTCGCAGAATCGCTTTTGTGCAGAAAACAGTAACACTTGTTCAGAACGAAAGAAAGCACAGAGCCCCAGATTTTATGTTGTCCTGGAGAGCTTGCAGAGCACTGGGGAAAGGCAGGCAGAGAATTCCCTGCTAGCACCTTCTCTGTGCCTGGGAAGCACAAGTGTTCACATTGCTTCGCAGAATCGCTTTTGTGCAGAAAACAGTAACACTTGTTCAGAACGAAAGAAAGCACAGAGCCCCAGATTTTATGTTGTCCTGGAGAGCTTGCAGAGCACTGGGGAAAGGCAGGCAGAGAATTCCCTGCTAGCACCTTCTCTGTGCCTGGGAAGCACAAGTGTTCACATTGCTTCGCAGAATCGCTTTTGTGCAGAAAACAGTAACACTTGTTCAGAACGAAAGAAAGCACAGAGCCCCAGATTTTATGTTGTCCTGGAGAGCTTGCAGAGCACTGGGGAAAGGCAGGCAGAGAATTCCCTGCTAGCACCTTCTCTGTGCCTGGGAAGCACAAGTGTTCACATTGCTTCGCAGAATCGCTTTTGTGCAGAAAACAGTAACACTTGTTCAGAACGAAAGAAAGCACAGAGCCCCAGATTTTATGTTGTCCTGGAGAGCTTGCAGAGCACTGGGGAAAGGCAGGCAGAGAATTCCCTGCTAGCACCTTCTCTGTGCCTGGGAAGCACAAGTGTTCACATTGCTTCGCAGAATCGCTTTTGTGCAGAAAACAGTAACACTTGTTCAGAACGAAAGAAAGCACAGAGCCCCAGATTTTATGTTGTCCTGGAGAGCTTGCAGAGCACTGGGGAAAGGCAGGCAGAGAATTCCCTGCTAGCACCTTCTCTGTGCCTGGGAAGCACAAGTGTTCACATTGCTTCGCAGAATCGCTTTTGTGCAGAAAACAGTAACACTTGTTCAGAACGAAAGAAAGCACAGAGCCCCAGATTTTATGTTGTCCTGGAGAGCTTGCAGAGCACTGGGGAAAGGCAGGCAGAGAATTCCCTGCTAGCACCTTCTCTGTGCCTGGGAAGCAGAAGTGTTCACATTACTTCGCAGAATCGCTTTTGTGCAGAAAACAGTAACACTTGTTCAGAACGAAAGAAAGCACAGAGCCCCAGATTTTATGTTGTCCTGGAGAGCTTGCAGAGCACTGGGGAAAGGCAGGCAGAGAATTCCCTGCTAGCACCTTCTCTGTGCCTGGGAAGCACAAGTGTTCACATTGCTTCGCAGAATCGCTTTTGTGCAGAAAACAGTAACACTTGTTCAGAACGAAAGAAAGCACAGAGCCCCAGATTTTATGTTGTCCTGGAGAGCTTGCAGAGCACTGGGGAAAGGCAGGCAGAGAATTCCCTGCTAGCACCTTCTCTGTGCCTGGGAAGCAGAAGTGTTCACATTGCTTTGCAGAATCGCTTTTGTGCAGAAAACAGTAACACTTGTTCAGAACGAAAGAAAGCACAGAGCCCCAGATTTTATGTTGTCCTGGAGAGCTTGCAGAGCACTGGGGAAAGGCAGGCAGAGAATTCCCTGCTAGCACCTTCTCTGTGCCTGGGAAGCACAAGTGTTCACATTGCTTCGCAGAGTCGCTTTTGTGCAGAAAACAGTAACACTTGTTCAGAACGAAAGAAAGCACAGAGCCCCAGATTTTATGTTGTCCTGGAGAGCTTGCAGAGCACTGGGGAAAGGCAGGCAGAGAATTCCCTGCTAGCACCTTCTCTGTGCCTGGGAAGCACAAGTGTTCACATTGCTTCGCAGAATCGCTTTTGTGCAGAAAACAGTAACACTTGTTCAGAACGAAAGAAAGCACAGAGCCCCAGATTTGCTGTTGTCCTGGAGAGCTTGCAGAGCACTGGGGAAAGGCAGGCAGAGAATTCCCTGCTAGCACCTTCTCTGTGCCTGTTCACATTGCTTCGCAGAATCGCTTCTGTGCAGAAAACAGTAACACTTGTTCAGAACGAAAGAAAGCACAGAGCCCCAGATTTTATGTTGTCCTGGAGAGCTTGCAGAGCACTGAGGAAGGCAGGCAGAGAATTCCCTGCTAGAACCTTCTCTGTGCCTGTTCACTTTTCTTCGCAGAATCGCTTTTGTGCAGAAAACAGTAACACTTGTTCAGAACGAAAGAAAGCACAGAGCCCCAGATTTTATGTTGTCCTGGAGAGCTTGCAGAGCACTGGGGAAAGGCAGGCAGAGAATTCCCTGCTAGCACCTTCTCTGTGCCTGGGAAGCACAAGTGTTCACATTGCTTCGCAGAATCGCTTTTGTGCAGAAAACAGTAACACTTGTTCAGAACGAAAGAAAGCACAGAGCCCCAGATTTTATGTTGTCCTGGAGAGCTTGCAGAGCACTGGGGAAAGGCAGGCAGAGAATTCCCTGCTAGCACCTTCTCTGTGCCTGGGAAGCACAAGTGTTCACATTGCTTCGCAGAATCGCTTTTGTGCAGAAAACAGTAACACTTGTTCAGAACGAAAGAAAGCACAGAGCCCCAGATTTTATGTTGTCCTGGAGAGCTTGCAGAGCACTGGGGAAAGGCAGGCAGAGAATTCCCTGCTAGCACCTTCTCTGTGCCTGGGAAGCACAAGTGTTCACATTGCTTCGCAGAATCGCTTTTGTGCAGAAAACAGTAACACTTGTTCAGAATGAAAGAAAGCACAGAGCCCCAGATTTTATGTTGTCCTGGAGAGCTTGCAGAGCACTGAGGAAAGGCAGGCAGAGAATTCCCTGCTAGCACCTTCTCTGTGCCTGTTCACATTGCTTCGCAGAATCGCTTTTGTGCAGAAAACAGTAACACTTGTTCACAACGAAAGAAAGCACAGAGCCCCAGATTTGCTGTTGTCCTGGAGAGCTTGCAGAGCACTGGGGAAAGGCAGGCAGAGAATTCCCTGCTAGCACCTTCTCTGTGCCTGGGAAGCAGAAGTGTTCACATTACTTCGCAGAATCGCTTTTGTGCGGAAAACAGTAACACTTGTTCAGAACGAAAGAAAGCACAGAGCCCCAGATTTGCTGTTGTCCTGGAGAGCTTGCAGAGCACTGGGGAAAGGCAGGCAGAGAATTCCCTGCTAGCACCTTCTCTGTGCCTGGGAAGCACAAGTGTTCACATTGCTTCGCAGAATCGCTTTTGTGCAGAAAACAGTAACACTTGTTCAGAACGAAAGAAAGCACAGAGCCCCAGATTTTATGTTGTCCTGGAGAGCTTGCAGAGCACTGGGGAAAGGCAGGCAGAGAATTCCCTGCTAGCACCTTCTCTGTGCCTGGGAAGCACAAGTGTTCACATTGCTTCGCAGAATCGCTTTTGTGCAGAAAACAGTAACACTTGTTCAGAACGAAAGAAAGCACAGAGCCCCAGATTTTATGTTGTCCTGGAGAGCTTGCAGAGCACTGGGGAAAGGCAGGCAGAGAATTCCCTGCTAGCACCTTCTCTGTGCCTGGGAAGCAGAAGTGTTCACATTGCTTTGCAGAATCGCTTTTGTGCAGAAAACAGTAACACTTGTTCAGAACGAAAGAAAGCACAGAGCCCCAGATTTTATGTTGTCCTGGAGAGCTTGCAGAGCACTGGGGAAAGGCAGGCAGAGAATTCCCTGCTAGCACCTTCTCTGTGCCTGGGAAGCACAAGTGTTCACATTGCTTCGCAGAGTCGCTTTTGTGCAGAAAACAGTAACACTTGTTCAGAACGAAAGAAAGCACAGAGCCCCAGATTTTATGTTGTCCTGGAGAGCTTGGAGAGCACTGGGGAAAGGCAGGCAGAGAATTCCCTGCTAGCACCTTCTCTGTGCCTGGGAAGCACAAGTGTTCACATTGCTTCGCAGAATCGCTTTTGTGCAGAAAACAGTAACACTTGTTCAGAACGAAAGAAAGCACAGAGCCCCAGATTTGCTGTTGTCCTGGAGAGCTTGCAGAGCACTGGGGAAAGGCAGGCAGAGAATTCCCTGCTAGCACCTTCTCTGTGCCTGTTCACATTGCTTCGCAGAATCGCTTCTGTGCAGAAAACAGTAACACTTGTTCAGAACGAAAGAAAGCACAGAGCCCCAGATTTTATGTTGTCCTGGAGAGCTTGCAGAGCACTGAGGAAGGCAGGCAGAGAATTCCCTGCTAGAACCTTCTCTGTGCCTGTTCACTTTTCTTCGCAGAATCGCTTTTGTGCAGAAAACAGTAACACTTGTTCAGAACGAAAGAAAGCACAGAGCCCCAGATTTGCTGTTGTCCTGGAGAGCTTGCAGAGCACTGGGGAAAGGCAGGCAGAGAATTCCCTGCTAGCACCTTCTCTGTGCCTGGGAAGCACAAGTGTTCACATTGCTTCGCAGAATCGCTTTTGTGCAGAAAACAGTAACACTTGTTCAGAACGAAAGAAAGCACAGAGCCCCAGATTTTATGTTGTCCTGGAGAGCTTGCAGAGCACTGGGGAAAGGCAGGCAGAGAATTCCCTGCTAGCACCTTCTCTGTGCCTGGGAAGCACAAGTGTTCACATTGCTTCGCAGAATCGCTTTTGTGCAGAAAACAGTAACACTTGTTCAGAACGAAAGAAAGCACAGAGCCCCAGATTTTATGTTGTCCTGGAGAGCTTGCAGAGCACTGGGGAAAGGCAGGCAGAGAATTCCCTGCTAGCACCTTCTCTGTGCCTGGGAAGCACAAGTGTTCACATTGCTTCGCAGAATCGCTTTTGTGCAGAAAACAGTAACACTTGTTCAGAATGAAAGAAAGCACAGAGCCCCAGATTTTATGTTGTCCTGGAGAGCTTGCAGAGCACTGAGGAAAGGCAGGCAGAGAATTCCCTGCTAGCACCTTCTCTGTGCCTGTTCACATTGCTTCGCAGAATCGCTTTTGTGCAGAAAACAGTAACACTTGTTCACAACGAAAGAAAGCACAGAGCCCCAGATTTGCTGTTGTCCTGGAGAGCTTGCAGAGCACTGGGGAAAGGCAGGCAGAGAATTCCCTGCTAGCACCTTCTCTGTGCCTGGGAAGCAGAAGTGTTCACATTACTTCGCAGAATCGCTTTTGTGCGGAAAACAGTAACACTTGTTCAGAACGAAAGAAAGCACAGAGCCCCAGATTTGCTGTTGTCCTGGAGAGCTTGCAGAGCACTGGGGAAAGGCAGGCAGAGAATTCCCTGCTAGCACCTTCTCTGTGCCTGGGAAGCACAAGTGTTCACATTGCTTCGCAGAATCGCTTTTGTGCAGAAAACAGTAACACTTGTTCAGAACGAAAGAAAGCACAGAGCCCCAGATTTTATGTTGTCCTGGAGAGCTTGCAGAGCACTGGGGAAAGGCAGGCAGAGAATTCCCTGCTAGCACCTTCTCTGTGCCTGGGAAGCACAAGTGTTCACATTGCTTCGCAGAATCGCTTTTGTGCAGAAAACAGTAACACTTGTTCAGAACGAAAGAAAGCACAGAGCCCCAGATTTTATGTTGTCCTGGAGAGCTTGCAGAGCACTGGGGAAAGGCAGGCAGAGAATTCCCTGCTAGCACCTTCTCTGTGCCTGGGAAGCAGAAGTGTTCACATTACTTCGCAGAATCGCTTTTGTGCAGAAAACAGTAACACTTGTTCAGAACGAAAGAAAGCACAGAGCCCCAGATTTTATGTTGTCCTGGAGAGCTTGCAGAGCACTGGGGAAAGGCAGGCAGAGAATTCCCTGCTAGCACCTTCTCTGTGCCTGGGAAGCACAAGTGTTCACATTGCTTCGCAGAATCGCTTTTGTGCAGAAAACAGTAACACTTGTTCAGAACGAAAGAAAGCACAGAGCCCCAGATTTTATGTTGTCCTGGAGAGCTTGCAGAGCACTGGGGAAAGGCAGGCAGAGAATTCCCTGCTAGCACCTTCTCTGTGCCTGGGAAGCAGAAGTGTTCACATTGCTTTGCAGAATCGCTTTTGTGCAGAAAACAGTAACACTTGTTCAGAACGAAAGAAAGCACAGAGCCCCAGATTTTATGTTGTCCTGGAGAGCTTGCAGAGCACTGGGGAAAGGCAGGCAGAGAATTCCCTGCTAGCACCTTCTCTGTGCCTGGGAAGCACAAGTGTTCACATTGCTTCGCAGAATCGCTTTTGTGCAGAAAACAGTAACACTTGTTCAGAACGAAAGAAAGCACAGAGCCCCAGATTTGCTGTTGTCCTGGAGAGCTTGCAGAGCACTGGGGAAAGGCAGGCAGAGAATTCCCTGCTAGCACCTTCTCTGTGCCTGTTCACATTGCTTCGCAGAATCGCTTTTGTGCAGAAAACAGTAACACTTGTTCAGAACGAAAGAAAGCACAGAGCCCCAGATTTTATGTTGTCCTGGAGAGCTTGCAGAGCACTGGGGAAAGGCAGGCAGAGAATTCCCTGCTAGCACCTTCTCTGTGCCTGGGAAGCAGAAGTGTTCACATTGCTTCGCAGAATCGCTTTTGTGCAGAAAACAGTAACACTTGTTCAGAACGAAAGAAAGCACAGAGCCCCAGATTTTATGTTGTCCTGCAGAGCTTGCAGAGCACTGGGGAAAGGCAGGCAGAGAATTCCCTGCTAGCACCTTCTCTGTGCCTGGGAAGCAGAAGTGTTCACATTGCTTCGCAGAATCGCTTTTGTGCAGAAAACAGTAACACTTGTTCAGAACGAAAGAAAGCACAGAGCCCCAGATTTTATGTTGTCCTGGAGAGCTTGCAGAGCACTGGGGAAAGGCAGGCAGAGAATTCCCTGCTAGCACCTTCTCTGTGCCTGGGAAGCAGAAGTGTTCACATTGCTTTGCAGAATCGCTTTTGTGCAGAAAACAGTAACACTTGTTCAGAATGAAAGAAAGCACAGAACCCCAGATTTTATGTTGTCCTGGAGAGCTTGCAGAGCACTGGGGAAAGGCAGGCAGAGAATTCCCTGCTAGCACCTTCTCTGTGCCTGGGAAGCACAAGTGTTCACATTGCTTCGCAGAATCGCTTTTGTGCAGAAAACAGTAACACTTGTTCAGAACGAAAGAAAGCACAGAGCCCCAGATTTTATGTTGTCCTGGAGAGCTTGCAGAGCACTGGGGAAAGGCAGGCAGAGAATTCCCTGCTAGCACCTTCTCTGTGCCTGGGAAGCACAAGTGTTCACATTGCTTCGCAGAATCGCTTTTGTGCAGAAAACAGTAACACTTGTTCAGAACGAAAGAAAGCACAGAGCCCCAGATTTTATGTTGTCCTGGAGAGCTTGCAGAGCACTGAGGAAGGCAGGCAGAGAATTCCCTGCTAGCACCTTCTCTGTGCCTGTTCACTTTTCTTCGCAGAATCGCTTTTGTGCAGAAAACAGTAACACTTGTTCAGAACGAAAGAAAGCACAGAGCCCCAGATTTTATGTTGTCCTGGAGAGCTTGCAGAGCACTGGGGAAAGGCAGGCAGAGAATTCCCTGCTAGCACCTTCTCTGTGCCTGGGAAGCACAAGTGTTCACATTGCTTCGCAGAATCGCTTTTGTGCAGAAAACAGTAACACTTGTTCAGAATGAAAGAAAGCACAGAACCCCAGATTTTATGTTGTCCTGGAGAGCTTGCAGAGCACTAAGGAAAGGCAGGCAGAGAATTCCCTGCTAGCACCTTCTCTGTGCCTGTTCACATTGCTTCGCAGAATCGCTTTTGTGCAGAAAACAGTAACACTTGTTCAGAACGAAAGAAAGCACAGAGCCCCAGATTTGCTGTTGTCCTGGAGAGCTTGCAGAGCACTGGGAAAAGGCAGGCAGAGAATTCCCTGCTAGCACCTTCTCTGTGCCTGGGAAGCACAAGTGTTCACATTGCTTCGCAGAATCGCTTTTGTGCAGAAAACAGTAACACTTGTTCAGAACGAAAGAAAGCACAGAGCCCCAGATTTTATGTTGTCCTGGAGAGCTTGCAGAGCACTGGGGAAAGGCAGGCAGAGAATTCCCTGCTAGCACCTTCTCTGTACCTGGGAAGCAGAAGTGTTCACATTGCTTCGCAGAATCGCTTTTGTGCAGAAAACAGTAACACTTGTTCAGAACGAAAGAAAGCACAGAGCCCCAGATTTTATGTTGTCCTGGAGAGCTTGCAGAGCACTGGGGAAAGGCAGGCAGATAATTCCCTGCTAGCACCTTCTCTGTGCCTGGGAAGCACAAGTGTTCATATTGCTTCGCAGAATCGCTTTTGTGCAGAAAACAGTAACACTTGTTCAGAACGAAAGAAAGCACAGAGCCCCAGATTTTATGTTGTCCTGGAGAGCTTGCAGAGCACTGGGGAAAGGCAGGCAGAGAATTCCCTGCTAGCACCTTCTCTGTGCCTGGGAAGCACAAGTGTTCACATTGCTTCGCAGAATCGCTTTTGTGCAGAAAACAGTAACACTTGTTCAGAACGAAAGAAAGCACAGAGCCCCAGATTTTATGTTGTCCTGGAGAGCTTGCAGAGCACTGGGGAAAGGCAGGCAGAGAATTCCCTGCTAGCACCTTCTCTGTGCCTGGGAAGCACAAGTGTTCACATTGCTTCGCAGAATCGCTTTTGTGCAGAAAACAGTAACACTTGTTCAGAACGAAAGAAAGCACAGAGCCCCAGATTTTATGTTGTCCTGGAGAGCTTGCAGAGCACTGGGGAAAGGCAGGCAGAGAATTCCCTGCTAGCACCTTCTCTGTGCCTGGGAAGCAGAAGTGTTCACATTGCTTCGCAGAATCGCTTTTGTGCAGAAAACAGTAACACTTGTTCAGAACGAAAGAAAGCACAGAGCCCCAGATTTTATGTTGTCCTGGAGAGCTTGCAGAGCACTGGGGAAAGGCAGGCAGAGAATTCCCTGCTAGCACCTTCTCTGTGCCTGGGAAGCACAAGTGTTCACATTGCTTCGCAGAATCGCTTTTGTGCAGAAAACAGTAACACTTGTTCAGAACGAAAGAAAGCACAGAGCCCCAGATTTTATGTTGTCCTGGAGAGCTTGCAGAGCACTGGGGAAAGGCAGGCAGAGAATTCCCTGCTAGCACCTTCTCTGTGCCTGGGAAGCACAAGTGTTCACATTGCTTCGCAGAATCGCTTTTGTGCAGAAAACAGTAACACTTGTTCAGAACGAAAGAAAGCACAGAGCCCCAGATTTTATGTTGTCCTGGAGAGCTTGCAGAGCACTGGGGAAAGGCAGGCAGAGAATTCCCTGCTAGCACCTTCTCTGTGCCTGGGAAGCACAAGTGTTCACATTGCTTCGCAGAATCGCTTTTGTGCAGAAAACAGTAACACTTGTTCAGAACGAAAGAAAGCACAGAGCCCCAGATTTTATGTTGTCCTGGAGAGCTTGCAGAGCACTGGGGAAAGGCAGGCAGAGAATTCCCTGCTAGCACCTTCTCTGTGCCTGGGAAGCACAAGTGTTCACATTGCTTCGCAGAATCGCTTTTGTGCATAAAACAGTAACACTTGTTCAGAACGAAAGAAAGCACAGAGCCCCAGATTTTATGTTGTCCTGGAGAGCTTGCAGAGCACTGGGGAAAGGCAGGCAGAGAATTCCCTGCTAGCACCTTCTCTGTGCCTGGGAAGCACAAGTGTTCACATTGCTTCGCACAATCGCTTTTGTGCAGAAAACAGTAACACTTGTTCAGAACGAAAGAAAGCACAGAGCCCCAGATTTTATGTTGTCCTGGAGAGCTTGCAGAGCACTGAGGAAAGGCAGGCAGAGAATTCCCTGCTAGCACCTTCTCTGTGCCTGGGAAGCACAAGTGTTCACATTGCTTCGCAGAATCGCTTTTGTGCAGAAAACAGTAACACTTGTTCAGAACGAAAGAAAGCACAGAGCCCCAGATTTTATGTTGTCCTGGAGAGCTTGCAGAGCACTGGGGAAAGGCAGGCAGAGAATTCCCTGCTAGCACCTTCTCTGTGCCTGTTCACATTGCTTCGCAGAATCGCTTTTGTGCAGAAAACAGTAACACTTGTTCAGAATGAAAGAAAGCACAGAGCCCCAGATTTTATGTTGTCCTGGAGAGCTTGCAGAGCACTGGGGAAAGGCAGGCAGAGAATTCCCTGCTAGCACCTTCTCTGTGCCTGGGAAGCACAAGTGTTCACATTGCTTCGCAGAGTCGCTTTTGTGCAGAAAACAGTAACACTTGTTCAGAACGAAAGAAAGCACAGAGCCCCAGATTTTATGTTGTCCTGGAGAGCTTGCAGAGCACTGGGGAAAGGCAGGCAGAGAATTCCCTGCTAGCACCTTCTCTGTGCCTGGGAAGCACAAGTGTTCACATTGCTTCGCAGAATCGCTTTTGTGCAGAAAACAGTAACACTTGTTCAGAACGAAAGAAAGCACAGAGCCCCAGAATTTATGTTGTCCTGGAGAGCTTGCAGAGCACTAAGGAAAGGCAGGCAGAGAATTCCCTGCTAGCACCTTCTCTGTGCCTGTTCACATTGCTTCGCAGAATCGCTTTTGTGCAGAAAACAGTAACACTTGTTCAGAACGAAAGAAAGCACAGAGCCCCAGATTTGCTGTTGTCCTGGAGAGCTTGCAGAGCACTGAGGAAGGCAGGCAGAGAATTCCCTGCTAGCACCTTCTCTGTGCCTGTTCACTTTTCTTCGCAGAATCGCTTTTGTGCAGAAAACAGTAACACTTGTTCAGAACGAAAGAAAGCACAGAGCCCAAGATTTTATGTTGTCCTGGAGAGCTTGCAGAGCACTGGGGAAAGGCAGGCAGAGAATTCCCTGCTAGCACCTTCTCTGTGCCTGGGAAGCACAAGTGTTCACATTGCTTCGCAGAATCGCTTTTGTGCAGAAAACAGTAACACTTGTTCAGAACGAAAGAAAGCACAGAGCCCCAGATTTTATGTTGTCCTGGAGAGCTTGCAGAGCACTGAGGAAGGCAGGCAGAGAATTCCCTGCTAGCACCTTCTCTGTGCCTGTTCACTTTTCTTCGCAGAATCGCTTTTGTGCAGAAAACAGTAACACTTGTTCAGAACGAAAGAAAGCACAGAGCCCCAGATTTTATGTTGTCCTGGAGAGCTTGCAGAGCACTGGGGAAAGGCAGGCAGAGAATTCCCTGCTAGCACCTTCTCTGTGCCTGGGAAGCACAAGTGTTCACATTGCTTCGCAGAATCGCTTTTGTGCAGAAAACAGTAACACTTGTTCAGAATGAAAGAAAGCACAGAACCCCAGATTTTATGTTGTCCTGGAGAGCTTGCAGAGCACTAAGGAAAGGCAGGCAGAGAATTCCCTGCTAGCACCTTCTCTGTGCCTGTTCACATTGCTTCGCAGAATCGCTTTTGTGCAGAAAACAGTAACACTTGTTCAGAACGAAAGAAAGCACAGAGCCCCAGATTTGCTGTTGTCCTGGAGAGCTTGCAGAGCACTGGGAAAAGGCAGGCAGAGAATTCCCTGCTAGCACCTTCTCTGTGCCTGGGAAGCACAAGTGTTCACATTGCTTCGCAGAATCGCTTTTGTGCAGAAAACAGTAACACTTGTTCAGAACGAAAGAAAGCACAGAGCCCCAGATTTGCTGTTGTCCTGGAGAGCTTGCAGAGCACTGGGGAAAGGCAGGCAGAGAATTCCCTGCTAGCACCTTCTCTGTACCTGGGAAGCAGAAGTGTTCACATTGCTTCGCAGAATCGCTTTTGTGCAGAAAACAGTAACACTTGTTCAGAACGAAAGAAAGCACAGAGCCCCAGATTTTATGTTGTCCTGGAGAGCTTGCAGAGCACTGGGGAAAGGCAGGCAGATAATTCCCTGCTAGCACCTTCTCTGTGCCTGGGAAGCACAAGTGTTCACATTGCTTCGCAGAATCGCTTTTGTGCAGAAAACAGTAACACTTGTTCAGAACGAAAGAAAGCACAGAGCCCCAGATTTTATGTTGTCCTGGAGAGCTTGCAGAGCACTGGGGAAAGGCAGGCAGAGAATTCCCTGCTAGCACCTTCTCTGTGCCTGGGAAGCACAAGTGTTCACATTGCTTCGCAGAATCGCTTTTGTGCAGAAAACAGTAACACTTGTTCAGAACGAAAGAAAGCACAGAGCCCCAGATTTTATGTTGTCCTGGAGAGCTTGCAGAGCACTGGGGAAAGGCAGGCAGAGAATTCCCTGCTAGCACCTTCTCTGTGCCTGGGAAGCACAAGTGTTCACATTGCTTCGCAGAATCGCTTTTGTGCAGAAAACAGTAACACTTGTTCAGAACGAAAGAAAGCACAGAGCCCCAGATTTTATGTTGTCCTGGAGAGCTTGCAGAGCACTGGGGAAAGGCAGGCAGAGAATTCCCTGCTAGCACCTTCTCTGTGCCTGGGAAGCAGAAGTGTTCACATTGCTTCGCAGAATCGCTTTTGTGCAGAAAACAGTAACACTTGTTCAGAACGAAAGAAAGCACAGAGCCCCAGATTTTATGTTGTCCTGGAGAGCTTGCAGAGCACTGGGGAAAGGCAGGCAGAGAATTCCCTGCTAGCACCTTCTCTGTGCCTGGGAAGCACAAGTGTTCACATTGCTTTGCAGAATCGCTTTTGTGCAGAAAACAGTAACACTTGTTCAGAACGAAAGAAAGCACAGAGCCCCAGATTTTATGTTGTCCTGGAGAGCTTGCAGAGCACTGGGGAAAGGCAGGCAGAGAATTCCCTGCTAGCACCTTCTCTGTGCCTGGGAAGCAGAAGTGTTCACATTGCTTTGCAGAATCGCTTTTGTGCAGAAAACAGTAACACTTGTTCAGAATGAAAGAAAGCACAGAGCCCCAGATTTTATGTTGTCCTGGAGAGCTTGCAGAGCACTGGGGAAAGGCAGGCAGAGAATTCCCTGCTAGCACCTTCTCTGTGCCTGGGAAGCAGAAGTGTTCACATTGCTTCGCAGAATCGCTTTTGTGCAGAAAACAGTAACACTTGTTCAGAACGAAAGAAAGCACAGAGCCCCAGATTTTATGTTGTCCTGGAGAGCTTGCAGAGCACTGGGGAAAGGCAGGCAGAGAATTCCCTGCTAGCACCTTCTCTGTGCCTGGGAAGCACAAGTGTTCACATTGCTTCGCAGAATCGCTTTTGTGCATAAAACAGTAACACTTGTTCAGAACGAAAGAAAGCACAGAGCCCCAGATTTTATGTTGTCCTGGAGAGCTTGCAGAGCACTGGGGAAAGGCAGGCAGAGAATTCCCTGCTAGCACCTTCTCTGTGCCTGGGAAGCACAAGTGTTCACATTGCTTCGCACAATCGCTTTTGTGCAGAAAACAGTAACACTTGTTCAGAACGAAAGAAAGCACAGAGCCCCAGATTTTATGTTGTCCTGGAGAGCTTGCAGAGCACTGAGGAAAGGCAGGCAGAGAATTCCCTGCTAGCACCTTCTCTGTGCCTGGGAAGCACAAGTGTTCACATTGCTTCGCAGAATCGCTTTTGTGCAGAAAACAGTAACACTTGTTCAGAACGAAAGAAAGCACAGAGCCCCAGATTTTATGTTGTCCTGGAGAGCTTGCAGAGCACTGGGGAAAGGCAGGCAGAGAATTCCCTGCTAGCACCTTCTCTGTGCCTGTTCACATTGCTTCGCAGAATCGCTTTTGTGCAGAAAACAGTAACACTTGTTCAGAATGAAAGAAAGCACAGAGCCCCAGATTTTATGTTGTCCTGGAGAGCTTGCAGAGCACTGGGGAAAGGCAGGCAGAGAATTCCCTGCTAGCACCTTCTCTGTGCCTGGGAAGCACAAGTGTTCACATTGCTTCGCAGAGTCGCTTTTGTGCAGAAAACAGTAACACTTGTTCAGAACGAAAGAAAGCACAGAGCCCCAGATTTTATGTTGTCCTGGAGAGCTTGCAGAGCACTGGGGAAAGGCAGGCAGAGAATTCCCTGCTAGCACCTTCTCTGTGCCTGGGAAGCACAAGTGTTCACATTGCTTCGCAGAATCGCTTTTGTGCAGAAAACAGTAACACTTGTTCAGAACGAAAGAAAGCACAGAGCCCCAGAATTTATGTTGTCCTGGAGAGCTTGCAGAGCACTAAGGAAAGGCAGGCAGAGAATTCCCTGCTAGCACCTTCTCTGTGCCTGTTCACATTGCTTCGCAGAATCGCTTTTGTGCAGAAAACAGTAACACTTGTTCAGAACGAAAGAAAGCACAGAGCCCCAGATTTGCTGTTGTCCTGGAGAGCTTGCAGAGCACTGAGGAAGGCAGGCAGAGAATTCCCTGCTAGCACCTTCTCTGTGCCTGTTCACTTTTCTTCGCAGAATCGCTTTTGTGCAGAAAACAGTAACACTTGTTCAGAACGAAAGAAAGCACAGAGCCCAAGATTTTATGTTGTCCTGGAGAGCTTGCAGAGCACTGGGGAAAGGCAGGCAGAGAATTCCCTGCTAGCACCTTCTCTGTGCCTGGGAAGCACAAGTGTTCACATTGCTTCGCAGAATCGCTTTTGTGCAGAAAACAGTAACACTTGTTCAGAACGAAAGAAAGCACAGAGCCCCAGATTTTATGTTGTCCTGGAGAGCTTGCAGAGCACTGAGGAAGGCAGGCAGAGAATTCCCTGCTAGCACCTTCTCTGTGCCTGTTCACTTTTCTTCGCAGAATCGCTTTTGTGCAGAAAACAGTAACACTTGTTCAGAACGAAAGAAAGCACAGAGCCCCAGATTTTATGTTGTCCTGGAGAGCTTGCAGAGCACTGGGGAAAGGCAGGCAGAGAATTCCCTGCTAGCACCTTCTCTGTGCCTGGGAAGCACAAGTGTTCACATTGCTTCGCAGAATCGCTTTTGTGCAGAAAACAGTAACACTTGTTCAGAATGAAAGAAAGCACAGAACCCCAGATTTTATGTTGTCCTGGAGAGCTTGCAGAGCACTAAGGAAAGGCAGGCAGAGAATTCCCTGCTAGCACCTTCTCTGTGCCTGTTCACATTGCTTCGCAGAATCGCTTTTGTGCAGAAAACAGTAACACTTGTTCAGAACGAAAGAAAGCACAGAGCCCCAGATTTGCTGTTGTCCTGGAGAGCTTGCAGAGCACTGGGAAAAGGCAGGCAGAGAATTCCCTGCTAGCACCTTCTCTGTGCCTGGGAAGCACAAGTGTTCACATTGCTTCGCAGAATCGCTTTTGTGCAGAAAACAGTAACACTTGTTCAGAACGAAAGAAAGCACAGAGCCCCAGATTTGCTGTTGTCCTGGAGAGCTTGCAGAGCACTGGGGAAAGGCAGGCAGAGAATTCCCTGCTAGCACCTTCTCTGTACCTGGGAAGCAGAAGTGTTCACATTGCTTCGCAGAATCGCTTTTGTGCAGAAAACAGTAACACTTGTTCAGAACGAAAGAAAGCACAGAGCCCCAGATTTTATGTTGTCCTGGAGAGCTTGCAGAGCACTGGGGAAAGGCAGGCAGAGAATTCCCTGCTAGCACCTTCTCTGTGCCTGGGAAGCACAAGTGTTCATATTGCTTCGCAGAATCGCTTTTGTGCAGAAAACAGTAACACTTGTTCAGAACGAAAGAAAGCACAGAGCCCCAGATTTTATGTTGTCCTGGAGAGCTTGCAGAGCACTGGGGAAAGGCAGGCAGAGAATTCCCTGCTAGCACCTTCTCTGTGCCTGGGAAGCACAAGTGTTCACATTGCTTCGCAGAATCGCTTTTGTGCAGAAAACAGTAACACTTGTTCAGAACGAAAGAAAGCACAGAGCCCCAGATTTTATGTTGTCCTGGAGAGCTTGCAGAGCACTGGGGAAAGGCAGGCAGAGAATTCCCTGCTAGCACCTTCTCTGTGCCTGGGAAGCACAAGTGTTCACATTGCTTCGCAGAATCGCTTTTGTGCAGAAAACAGTAACACTTGTTCAGAACGAAAGAAAGCACAGAGCCCCAGATTTTATGTTGTCCTGGAGAGCTTGCAGAGCACTGGGGAAAGGCAGGCAGAGAATTCCCTGCTAGCACCTTCTCTGTGCCTGGGAAGCAGAAGTGTTCACATTGCTTCGCAGAATCGCTTTTGTGCAGAAAACAGTAACACTTGTTCAGAACGAAAGAAAGCACAGAGCCCCAGATTTTATGTTGTCCTGGAGAGCTTGCAGAGCACTGGGGAAAGGCAGGCAGAGAATTCCCTGCTAGCACCTTCTCTGTGCCTGGGAAGCACAAGTGTTCACATTGCTTCGCAGAATCGCTTTTGTGCAGAAAACAGTAACACTTGTTCAGAACGAAAGAAAGCACAGAGCCCCAGATTTGCTGTTGTCCTGGAGAGCTTGCAGAGCACTGGGGAAAGGCAGGCAGAGAATTCCCTGCTAGCACCTTCTCTGTGCCTGGGAAGCACAAGTGTTCACATTGCTTCGCAGAATCGCTTTTGTGCAGAAAACAGTAACACTTGTTCAGAACGAAAGAAAGCACAGAGCCCCAGATTTTATGTTGTCCTGGAGAGCTTGCAGAGCACTGGGGAAAGGCAGGCAGAGAATTCCCTGCTAGCACCTTCTCTGTGCCTGGGAAGCACAAGTGTTCACATTGCTTCGCAGAATCGCTTTTGTGCAGAAAACAGTAACACTTGTTCAGAACGAAAGAAAGCACAGAGCCCCAGATTTTATGTTGTCCTGGAGAGCTTGCAGAGCACTGGGGAAAGGCAGGCAGAGAATTCCCTGCTAGCACCTTCTCTGTGCCTGGGAAGCACAAGTGTTCACATTGCTTCGCAGAATCGCTTTTGTGCATAAAACAGTAACACTTGTTCAGAACGAAAGAAAGCACAGAGCCCCAGATTTTATGTTGTCCTGGAGAGCTTGCAGAGCACTGGGGAAAGGCAGGCAGAGAATTCCCTGCTAGCACCTTCTCTGTGCCTGGGAAGCACAAGTGTTCACATTGCTTCGCACAATCGCTTTTGTGCAGAAAACAGTAACACTTGTTCAGAACGAAAGAAAGCACAGAGCCCCAGATTTTATGTTGTCCTGGAGAGCTTGCAGAGCACTGAGGAAAGGCAGGCAGAGAATTCCCTGCTAGCACCTTCTCTGTGCCTGGGAAGCACAAGTGTTCACATTGCTTCGCAGAATCGCTTTTGTGCAGAAAACAGTAACACTTGTTCAGAACGAAAGAAAGCACAGAGCCCCAGATTTTATGTTGTCCTGGAGAGCTTGCAGAGCACTGGGGAAAGGCAGGCAGAGAATTCCCTGCTAGCACCTTCTCTGTGCCTGTTCACATTGCTTCGCAGAATCGCTTTTGTGCAGAAAACAGTAACACTTGTTCAGAATGAAAGAAAGCACAGAGCCCCAGATTTTATGTTGTCCTGGAGAGCTTGCAGAGCACTGGGGAAAGGCAGGCAGAGAATTCCCTGCTAGCACCTTCTCTGTGCCTGGGAAGCACAAGTGTTCACATTGCTTCGCAGAGTCGCTTTTGTGCAGAAAACAGTAACACTTGTTCAGAACGAAAGAAAGCACAGAGCCCCAGATTTTATGTTGTCCTGGAGAGCTTGCAGAGCACTGGGGAAAGGCAGGCAGAGAATTCCCTGCTAGCACCTTCTCTGTGCCTGGGAAGCACAAGTGTTCACATTGCTTCGCAGAATCGCTTTTGTGCAGAAAACAGTAACACTTGTTCAGAACGAAAGAAAGCACAGAGCCCCAGAATTTATGTTGTCCTGGAGAGCTTGCAGAGCACTAAGGAAAGGCAGGCAGAGAATTCCCTGCTAGCACCTTCTCTGTGCCTGTTCACATTGCTTCGCAGAATCGCTTTTGTGCAGAAAACAGTAACACTTGTTCAGAACGAAAGAAAGCACAGAGCCCCAGATTTGCTGTTGTCCTGGAGAGCTTGCAGAGCACTGAGGAAGGCAGGCAGAGAATTCCCTGCTAGCACCTTCTCTGTGCCTGTTCACTTTTCTTCGCAGAATCGCTTTTGTGCAGAAAACAGTAACACTTGTTCAGAACGAAAGAAAGCACAGAGCCCAAGATTTTATGTTGTCCTGGAGAGCTTGCAGAGCACTGGGGAAAGGCAGGCAGAGAATTCCCTGCTAGCACCTTCTCTGTGCCTGGGAAGCAGAAGTGTTCACATTGCTTCGCAGAATCGCTTTTGTGCAGAAAACAGTAACACTTGTTCAGAACGAAAGAAAGCACAGAGCCCCAGATTTTATGTTGTCCTGGAGAGCTTGCAGAGCACTGGGGAAAGGCAGGCAGAGAATTCCCTGCTAGCACCTTCTCTGTGCCTGGGAAGCACAAGTGTTCACATTGCTTCGCAGAATCGCTTTTGTGCAGAAAACAGTAACACTTGTTCAGAACGAAAGAAAGCACAGAGCCCCAGATTTTATGTTGTCCTGGAGAGCTTGCAGAGCACTGGGGAAAGGCAGGCAGAGAATTCCCTGCTAGCACCTTCTCTGTGCCTGGGAAGCACAAGTGTTCACATTGCTTCGCAGAATCGCTTTTGTGCAGAAAACAGTAACACTTGTTCAGAACTAAAGAAAGCACAAAGCCCCAGATTTTATGTTGTCCTGGAGAGCTTGCAGAGCACTGGGGAAAGGCAGGCAGAGAATTCCCTGCTAGCACCTTCTCTGTGCCTGGGAAGCAGAAGTGTTCACATTGCTTCGCAGAATCGCTTTTGTGCAGAAAACAGTAACACTTGTTCAGAACGAAAGAAAGCACAGAGCCCCAGATTTTATGTTGTCCTGGAGAGCTTGCAGAGCACTGGGGAAAGGCAGGCAGAGAATTCCCTGCTAGCACCTTCTCTGTGCCTGGGAAGCACAAGTGTTCACATTGCTTCGCAGAATCGCTTTTGTGCAGAAAACAGTAACACTTGTTCAGAACGAAAGAAAGCACAGAGCCCCAGATTTTATGTTGTCCTGGAGAGCTTGCAGAGCACTGGGGAAAGGCAGGCAGAGAATTCCCTGCTAGCACCTTCTCTGTGCCTGGGAAGCAGAAGTGTTCACATTGCTTCGCAGAATCGCTTTTGTGCAGAAAACAGTAACACTTGTTCAGAACGAAAGAAAGCACAGAGCCCCAGATTTTATGTTGTCCTGGAGAGCTTGCAGAGCACTGAGGAAAGGCAGGCAGAGAATTCCCTGCTAGCACCTTCTCTGTGCCTGGGAAGCACAAGTGTTCACATTGCTTCGCAGAATCGCTTTTGTGCAGAAAACAGTAACACTTCTTCAGAACGAAAGAAAGCACAGAGCCCCAGATTTTATGTTGTCCTGGAGAGCTTGCAGAGCACTAAGGAAAGGCAGGCAGAGAATTCCCTGCTAGCACCTTCTCTGTGCCTGTTCACATTGCTTCGCAGAATCGCTTTTGTGCAGAAAACAGTAACACTTGTTCAGAACGAAAGAAAGCACAGAGCCCCAGATTTTATGTTGTCCTGGAGAGCTTGCAGAGCACTGGGGAAAGGCAGGCAGAGAATTCCCTGCTAGCACCTTCTCTGTGCCTGGGAAGCACAAGTGTTCACATTGCTTCGCAGAATCGCTTTTGTGCAGAAAACAGTAACACTTGTTCAGAACGAAAGAAAGCACAGAGCCCCAGATTTTATGTTGTCCTGGAGAGCTTGCAGAGCACTGGGGAAAGGCAGGCAGAGAATTCCCTGCTAGCACCTTCTCTGTGCCTGGGAAGCAGAAGTGTTCACTTTGCTTCGCAGAATCGCTTTTGTGCAGAAAACAGTAACACTTGTTCAGAATGAAAGAAAGCACAGAGCCCCAGATTTTATGTTGTCCTGGAGAGCTTGCAGAGCACTGGGGAAAGGCAGGCAGAGAATTCCCTGCTAGCACCTTCTCTGTGCCTGGGAAGCACAAGTGTTCACATTGCTTCGCAGAGTCGCTTTTGTGCAGAAAACAGTAACACTTGTTCAGAACGAAAGAAAGCACAGAGCCCCAGATTTTATGTTGTCCTGGAGAGCTTGCAGAGCACTGGGGAAAGGCAGGCAGAGAATTCCCTGCTAGCACCTTCTCTGTGCCTGGGAAGCACAAGTGTTCACATTGCTTCGCAGAATCGCTTTTGTGCAGAAAACAGTAACACTTGTTCAGAACGAAAGAAAGCACAGAGCCCCAGAATTTATGTTGTCCTGGAGAGCTTGCAGAGCACTAAGGAAAGGCAGGCAGAGAATTCCCTGCTAGCACCTTCTCTGTGCCTGTTCACATTGCTTCGCAGAATCGCTTTTGTGCAGAAAACAGTAACACTTGTTCAGAACGAAAGAAAGCACAGAGCCCCAGATTTGCTGTTGTCCTGGAGAGCTTGCAGAGCACTGAGGAAGGCAGGCAGAGAATTCCCTGCTAGCACCTTCTCTGTGCCTGTTCACTTTTCTTCGCAGAATCGCTTTTGTGCAGAAAACAGTAACACTTGTTCAGAACGAAAGAAAGCACAGAGCCCAAGATTTTATGTTGTCCTGGAGAGCTTGCAGAGCACTGGGGAAAGGCAGGCAGAGAATTCCCTGCTAGCACCTTCTCTGTGCCTGGGAAGCAGAAGTGTTCACATTGCTTCGCAGAATCGCTTTTGTGCAGAAAACAGTAACACTTGTTCAGAACGAAAGAAAGCACAGAGCCCCAGATTTTATGTTGTCCTGGAGAGCTTGCAGAGCACTGGGGAAAGGCAGGCAGAGAATTCCCTGCTAGCACCTTCTCTGTGCCTGGGAAGCACAAGTGTTCACATTGCTTCGCAGAATCGCTTTTGTGCAGAAAACAGTAACACTTGTTCAGAACGAAAGAAAGCACAGAGCCCCAGATTTTATGTTGTCCTGGAGAGCTTGCAGAGCACTGGGGAAAGGCAGGCAGAGAATTCCCTGCTAGCACCTTCTCTGTGCCTGGGAAGCACAAGTGTTCACATTGCTTCGCAGAATCGCTTTTGTGCAGAAAACAGTAACACTTGTTCAGAACTAAAGAAAGCACAAAGCCCCAGATTTTATGTTGTCCTGGAGAGCTTGCAGAGCACTGGGGAAAGGCAGGCAGAGAATTCCCTGCTAGCACCTTCTCTGTGCCTGGGAAGCAGAAGTGTTCACATTGCTTCGCAGAATCGCTTTTGTGCAGAAAACAGTAACACTTGTTCAGAACGAAAGAAAGCACAGAGCCCCAGATTTTATGTTGTCCTGGAGAGCTTGCAGAGCACTGGGGAAAGGCAGGCAGAGAATTCCCTGCTAGCACCTTCTCTGTGCCTGGGAAGCACAAGTGTTCACATTGCTTCGCAGAATCGCTTTTGTGCAGAAAACAGTAACACTTGTTCAGAACGAAAGAAAGCACAGAGCCCCAGATTTTATGTTGTCCTGGAGAGCTTGCAGAGCACTGGGGAAAGGCAGGCAGAGAATTCCCTGCTAGCACCTTCTCTGTGCCTGGGAAGCAGAAGTGTTCACATTGCTTCGCAGAATCGCTTTTGTGCAGAAAACAGTAACACTTGTTCAGAACGAAAGAAAGCACAGAGCCCCAGATTTTATGTTGTCCTGGAGAGCTTGCAGAGCACTGAGGAAAGGCAGGCAGAGAATTCCCTGCTAGCACCTTCTCTGTGCCTGGGAAGCACAAGTGTTCACATTGCTTCGCAGAATCGCTTTTGTGCAGAAAACAGTAACACTTCTTCAGAACGAAAGAAAGCACAGAGCCCCAGATTTTATGTTGTCCTGGAGAGCTTGCAGAGCACTAAGGAAAGGCAGGCAGAGAATTCCCTGCTAGCACCTTCTCTGTGCCTGTTCACATTGCTTCGCAGAATCGCTTTTGTGCAGAAAACAGTAACACTTGTTCAGAACGAAAGAAAGCACAGAGCCCCAGATTTTATGTTGTCCTGGAGAGCTTGCAGAGCACTGGGGAAAGGCAGGCAGAGAATTCCCTGCTAGCACCTTCTCTGTGCCTGGGAAGCACAAGTGTTCACATTGCTTCGCAGAATCGCTTTTGTGCAGAAAACAGTAACACTTGTTCAGAACGAAAGAAAGCACAGAGCCCCAGATTTTATGTTGTCCTGGAGAGCTTGCAGAGCACTGGGGAAAGGCAGGCAGAGAATTCCCTGCTAGCACCTTCTCTGTGCCTGGGAAGCAGAAGTGTTCACTTTGCTTCGCAGAATCGCTTTTGTGCAGAAAACAGTAACACTTGTTCAGAATGAAAGAAAGCACAGAGCCCCAGATTTTATGTTGTCCTGGAGAGCTTGCAGAGCACTGGGGAAAGGCAGGCAGAGAATTCCCTGCTAGCACCTTCTCTGTGCCTGGGAAGCACAAGTGTTCACATTGCTTCGCACAATCGCTTTTGTGCAGAAAACAGTAACACTTGTTCAGAACGAAAGAAAGCACAGAGCCCCAGATTTTATGTTGTCCTGGAGAGCTTGCAGAGCACTAAGGAAAGGCAGGCAGAGAATTCCCTGCTAGCACCTTCTCTGTGCCTGTTCACATTGCTTCGCAGAATCGCTTTTGTGCAGAAAACAGTAACACTTGTTCAGAACGAAAGAAAGCACAGAGCCCCAGATTTGCTGTTGTCCTGGAGAGCTTGCAGAGCACTGAGGAAAGGCAGGCAGAGAACTCCCTGCTAGCACCTTCTCTGTGCCTGTTCACATTGCTTCGCAGAATCGCTTTTGTGCAGAAAACAGTAACACTTGTTCACAACGAAAGAAAGCACAGAGCCCCAGATTTTATGTTGTCCTGGAGAGCTTGCAGAGCACTGGGGAAAGGCAGGCAGAGAATTCCCTGCTAGCACCTTCTCTGTGCCTGGGAAGCACAAGTGTTCACATTGCTTCGCACAATCGCTTTTGTGCAGAAAACAGTAACACTTGTTCAGAACAAAAGAAAGCACAGAGCCCCAGATTTTATGTTGTCCTGGAGAGCTTGCAGAGCACTGGGGAAAGGCAGGCAGAGAATTCCCTGCTAGCACCTTCTCTGTGCCTGGGAAGCACAAGTGTTCACATTGCTTCGCAGAATCGCTTTTGTGCAGAAAACAGTAACACTTGTTCAGAACGAAAGAAAGCACAGAGCCCCAGATTTGCTGTTGTCCTGGAGAGCTTGCAGAGCACTGGGGAAAGGCAGGCAGAGAATTCCCTGCTAGCACCTTCTCTGTGCCTGGGAAGCAGAAGTGTTCACATTGCTTCGCAGAATCGCTTTTGTGCAGAAAACAGTAACACTTGTTCAGAACGAAAGAAAGCACAGAGCCCCAGATTTTATGTTGTCCTGGAGAGCTTGCAGAGCACTGGGGAAAGGCAGGCAGAGAATTCCCTGCTAGCACCTTCTCTGTGCCTGGGAAGCACAAGTGTTCACATTGCTTCGCAGAATCGCTTTTGTGCAGAAAACAGTAACACTTGTTCAGAACGAAAGAAAGCACAGAGCCCCAGATTTTATGTTGTCCTGGAGAGCTTGCAGAGCACTGGGGAAAGGCAGGCAGAGAATTCCCTGCTAGCACCTTCTCTGTGCCTGGGAAGCACAAGTGTTCACATTGCTTCGCAGAATCGCTTTTGTGCAGAAAACAGTAACACTTGTTCAGAATGAAAGAAAGCACAGAGCCCCAGATTTTATGTTGTCCTGGAGAGCTTGCAGAGCACTGAGGAAAGGCAGGCAGAGAATTCCCTGCTAGCACCTTCTCTGTGCCTGTTCACATTGCTTCGCAGAATCGCTTTTGTGCAGAAAACAGTAACACTTGTTCACAACGAAAGAAAGCACAGAGCCCCAGATTTGCTGTTGTCCTGGAGAGCTTGCAGAGCACTGGGGAAAGGCAGGCAGAGAATTCCCTGCTAGCACCTTCTCTGTGCCTGGGAAGCAGAAGTGTTCACATTACTTCGCAGAATCGCTTTTGTGCGGAAAACAGTAACACTTGTTCAGAACGAAAGAAAGCACAGAGCCCCAGATTTTATGTTGTCCTGGAGAGCTTGCAGAGCACTGGGGAAAGGCAGGCAGAGAATTCCCTGCTAGCACCTTCTCTGTGCCTGGGAAGCACAAGTGTTCACATTGCTTCGCAGAATCGCTTTTGTGCAGAAAACAGTAACACTTGTTCAGAACGAAAGAAAGCACAGAGCCCCAGATTTTATGTTGTCCTGGAGAGCTTGCAGAGCACTGGGGAAAGGCAGGCAGAGAATTCCCTGCTAGCACCTTCTCTGTGCCTGGGAAGCAGAAGTGTTCACATTACTTCGCAGAATCGCTTTTGTGCAGAAAACAGTAACACTTGTTCAGAACGAAAGAAAGCACAGAGCCCCAGATTTTATGTTGTCCTGGAGAGCTTGCAGAGCACTGGGGAAAGGCAGGCAGAGAATTCCCTGCTAGCACCTTCTCTGTGCCTGGGAAGCACAAGTGTTCACATTGCTTCGCAGAATCGCTTTTGTGCAGAAAACAGTAACACTTGTTCAGAACGAAAGAAAGCACAGAGCCCCAGATTTTATGTTGTCCTGGAGAGCTTGCAGAGCACTGGGGAAAGGCAGGCAGAGAATTCCCTGCTAGCACCTTCTCTGTGCCTGGGAAGCAGAAGTGTTCACATTGCTTTGCAGAATCGCTTTTGTGCAGAAAACAGTAACACTTGTTCAGAACGAAAGAAAGCACAGAGCCCCAGATTTGCTGTTGTCCTGGAGAGCTTGCAGAGCACTGGGGAAAGGCAGGCAGAGAATTCCCTGCTAGCACCTTCTCTGTGCCTGTTCACATTGCTTCGCAGAATCGCTTTTGTGCAGAAAACAGTAACACTTGTTCAGAACGAAAGAAAGCACAGAGCCCCAGATTTTATGTTGTCCTGGAGAGCTTGCAGAGCACTGGGGAAAGGCAGGCAGAGAATTCCCTGCTAGCACCTTCTCTGTGCCTGGGAAGCACAAGTGTTCACATTGCTTCGCAGAATCGCTTTTGTGCAGAAAACAGTAACACTTGTTCAGAACGAAAGAAAGCACAGAGCCCCAGATTTTATGTTGTCCTGCAGAGCTTGCAGAGCACTGGGGAAAGGCAGGCAGAGAATTCCCTGCTAGCACCTTCTCTGTGCCTGGGAAGCACAAGTGTTCACATTGCTTCGCAGAATCGCTTTTGTGCGGAAAACAGTAACACTTGTTCAGAACGAAAGAAAGCACAGAGCCCCAGATTTGCTGTTGTCCTGGAGAGCTTGCAGAGCACTGGGGAAAGGCAGGCAGAGAATTCCCTGCTAGCACCTTCTCTGTGCCTGGGAAGCAGAAGTGTTCACATTGCTTCGCAGAATCGCTTTTGTGCAGAAAACAGTAACACTTGTTCAGAACGAAAGAAAGCACAGAGCCCCAGATTTTATGTTGTCCTGGAGAGCTTGCAGAGCACTGGGGAAAGGCAGGCAGAGAATTCCCTGCTAGCACCTTCTCTGTGCCTGGGATGCACAAGTGTTCACATTGCTTCGCAGAATCGCTTTTGTGCAGAAAACAGTAACACTTGTTCAGAACGAAAGAAAGCACAGAGCCCCAGATTTTATGTTGTCCTGGAGAGCTTGCAGAGCACTGGGGAAAGGCAGGCAGAGAATTCCCTGCTAGCACCTTCTCTGTGCCTGGGAAGCAGAAGTGTTCACATTACTTCGCAGAATCGCTTTTGTGCAGAAAACAGTAACACTTGTTCAGAACGAAAGAAAGCACAGAGCCCCAGATTTTATGTTGTCCTGGAGAGCTTGCAGAGCACTGGGGAAAGGCAGGCAGAGAATTCCCTGCTAGCACCTTCTCTGTGCCTGGGAAGCACAAGTGTTCACATTGCTTCGCAGAATCGCTTTTGTGCAGAAAACAGTAACACTTGTTCAGAACGAAAGAAAGCACAGAGCCCCAGATTTTATGTTGTCCTGGAGAGCTTGCAGAGCACTGGGGAAAGGCAGGCAGAGAATTCCCTGCTAGCACCTTCTCTGTGCCTGGGAAGCAGAAGTGTTCACATTGCTTTGCAGAATCGCTTTTGTGCAGAAAACAGTAACACTTGTTCAGAACGAAAGAAAGCACAGAGCCCCAGATTTGCTGTTGTCCTGGAGAGCTTGCAGAGCACTGGGGAAAGGCAGGCAGAGAATTCCCTGCTAGCACTTTCTCTGTGCCTGTTCACATTGCTTCGCAGAATCGCTTTTGTGCAGAAAACAGTAACACTTGTTCAGAACGAAAGAAAGCACAGAGCCCCAGATTTTATGTTGTCCTGGAGAGCTTGCAGAGCACTGGGGAAAGGCAGGCAGAGAATTCCCTGCTAGCACCTTCTCTGTGCCTGGGAAGCAGAAGTGTTCACATTGCTTCGCAGAATCGCTTTTGTGCAGAAAACAGTAACACTTGTTCAGAACGAAAGAAAGCACAGAGCCCCAGATTTTATGTTGTCCTGGAGAGCTTGCAGAGCACTGGGGAAAGGCAGGCAGAGAATTCCCTGCTAGCACCTTCTCTGTGCCTGGGAAGCACAAGTGTTCACATTGCTTCGCAGAATCGCTTTTGTGCAGAAAACAGTAACACTTGTTCAGAACGAAAGAAAGCACAGAGCCCCAGATTTTATGTTGTCCTGGAGAGCTTGCAGAGCACTGGGGAAAGGCAGGCAGAGAATTCCCTGCTAGCACCTTCTCTGTGCCTGGGAAGCAGAAGTGTTCACATTGCTTTGCAGAATCGCTTTTGTGCAGAAAACAGTAACACTTGTTCAGAATGAAAGAAAGCACAGAACCCCAGATTTTATGTTGTCCTGGAGAGCTTGCAGAGCACTGGGGAAAGGCAGGCAGAGAATTCCCTGCTAGCACCTTCTCTGTGCCTGGGAAGCACAAGTGTTCACATTGCTTTGCAGAATCGCTTTTGTGCAGAAAACAGTAACACTTGTTCAGAACGAAAGAAAGCACAGAGCCCCAGATTTTATGTTGTCCTGGAGAGCTTGCAGAGCACTGGGGAAAGGCAGGCAGAGAATTCCCTGCTAGCACCTTCTCTGTGCCTGGGAAGCACAAGTGTTCACATTGCTTCGCAGAATCGCTTTTGTGCAGAAAACAGTAACACTTGTTCAGAACGAAAGAAAGCACAGAGCCCCAGATTTTATGTTGTCCTGGAGAGCTTGCAGAGCACTGAGGAAGGCAGGCAGAGAATTCCCTGCTAGCACCTTCTCTGTGCCTGTTCACTTTTCTTCGCAGAATCGCTTTTGTGCAGAAAACAGTAACACTTGTTCAGAACGAAAGAAAGCACAGAGCCCCAGATTTTATGTTGTCCTGGAGAGCTTGCAGAGCACTGGGGAAAGGCAGGCAGAGAATTCCCTGCTAGCACCTTCTCTGTGCCTGGGAAGCACAAGTGTTCACATTGCTTCGCAGAATCGCTTTTGTGCAGAAAACAGTAACACTTCTTCAGAACGAAAGAAAACACAGAGCCCCAGATTTGCTGTTGTCCTGGAGAGCTTGCAGAGCACTGGGGAAAGGCAGGCAGAGAATTCCCTGCTAGCACCTTCTCTGTGCCTGGGAAGCACAAGTGTTCACATTGCTTCGCAGAATCGCTTTTGTGCAGAAAACAGTAACACTTGTTCAGAATGAAAGAAAGCACAGAACCCCAGATTTTATGTTGTCCTGGAGAGCTTGCAGAGCACTAAGGAAAGGCAGGCAGAGAATTCCCTGCTAGCACCTTCTCTGTGCCTGTTCACATTGCTTCGCAGAATCGCTTTTGTGCAGAAAACAGTAACACTTGTTCAGAACGAAAGAAAGCACAGAGCCCCAGATTTTATGTTGTCCTGGAGAGCTTGCAGAGCACTGGGGAAAGGCAGGCAGAGAATTCCCTGCTAGCACCTTCTCTGTGCCTGGGAAGCACAAGTGTTCATATTGCTTCGCAGAATCGCTTTTGTGCAGAAAACAGTAACACTTGTTCAGAACGAAAGAAAGCACAGAGCCCCAGATTTTATGTTGTCCTGGAGAGCTTGCAGAGCACTGGGGAAAGGCAGGCAGAGAATTCCCTGCTAGCACCTTCTCTGTGCCTGGGAAGCACAAGTGTTCACATTGCTTCGCAGAATCGCTTTTGTGCAGAAAACAGTAACACTTGTTCAGAACGAAAGAAAGCACAGAGCCCCAGATTTTATGTTGTCCTGGAGAGCTTGCAGAGCACTGGGGAAAGGCAGGCAGAGAATTCCCTGCTAGCACCTTCTCTGTGCCTGGGAAGCACAAGTGTTCACATTGCTTCGCAGAATCGCTTTTGTGCAGAAAACAGTAACACTTGTTCAGAACGAAAGAAAGCACAGAGCCCCAGATTTTATGTTGTCCTGGAGAGCTTGCAGAGCACTGGGGAAAGGCAGGCAGAGAATTCCCTGCTAGCACCTTCTCTGTGCCTGGGAAGCACAAGTGTTCACATTGCTTCGCAGAATCGCTTTTGTGCAGAAAACAGTAACACTTGTTCAGAACGAAAGAAAGCACAGAGCCCCAGATTTTATGTTGTCCTGGAGAGCTTGCAGAGCACTGGGGAAAGGCAGGCAGAGAATTCCCTGCTAGCACCTTCTCTGTGCCTGGGAAGCACAAGTGTTCACATTGCTTCGCAGAATCGCTTTTGTGCAGAAAACAGTAACACTTGTTCAGAACGAAAGAAAGCACAGAGCCCCAGATTTTATGTTGTCCTGGAGAGCTTGCAGAGCACTGGGGAAAGGCAGGCAGAGAATTCCCTGCTAGCACCTTCTCTGTGCCTGGGAAGCACAAGTGTTCACATTGCTTCGCAGAATCGCTTTTGTGCAGAAAACAGTAACACTTGTTCAGAACGAAAGAAAGCACAGAGCCCCAGATTTTATGTTGTCCTGGAGAGCTTGCAGAGCACTGGGGAAAGGCAGGCAGAGAATTCCCTGCTAGCACCTTCTCTGTGCCTGGGAAGCACAAGTGTTCACATTGCTTCGCAGAATCGCTTTTGTGCATAAAACAGTAACACTTGTTCAGAACGAAAGAAAGCACAGAGCCCCAGATTTTATGTTGTCCTGGAGAGCTTGCAGAGCACTGGGGAAAGGCAGGCAGAGAATTCCCTGCTAGCACCTTCTCTGTGCCTGGGAAGCACAAGTGTTCACATTGCTTCGCACAATCGCTTTTGTGCAGAAAACAGTAACACTTGTTCAGAACGAAAGAAAGCACAGAGCCCCAGATTTTATGTTGTCCTGGAGAGCTTGCAGAGCACTGAGGAAAGGCAGGCAGAGAATTCCCTGCTAGCACCTTCTCTGTGCCTGGGAAGCACAAGTGTTCACATTGCTTCGCAGAATCGCTTTTGTGCAGAAAACAGTAACACTTGTTCAGAACGAAAGAAAGCACAGAGCCCCAGATTTTATGTTGTCCTGGAGAGCTTGCAGAGCACTGGGGAAAGGCAGGCAGAGAATTCCCTGCTAGCACCTTCTCTGTGCCTGGGAAGCAGAAGTGTTCACATTGCTTCGCAGAATCGCTTTTGTGCAGAAAACAGTAACACTTGTTCAGAATGAAAGAAAGCACAGAACCCCAGATTTTATGTTGTCCTGGAGAGCTTGCAGAGCACTAAGGAAAGGCAGGCAGAGAATTCCCTGCTAGCACCTTCTCTGTGCCTGTTCACATTGCTTCGCAGAATCGCTTTTGTGCAGAAAACAGTAACACTTGTTCAGAATGAAAGAAAGCACAGAGCCCCAGATTTTATGTTGTCCTGGAGAGCTTGCAGAGCACTGGGGAAAGGCAGGCAGAGAATTCCCTGCTAGCACCTTCTCTGTGCCTGGGAAGCACAAGTGTTCACATTGCTTCGCAGAATCGCTTTTGTGCAGAAAACAGTAACACTTGTTCAGAACGAAAGAAAGCACAGAGCCCCAGATTTTATGTTGTCCTGGAGAGCTTGCAGAGCACTGGGGAAAGGCAGGCAGAGAATTCCCTGCTAGCACCTTCTCTGTGCCTGGGAAGCACAAGTGTTCACATTGCTTCGCAGAATCGCTTTTGTGCAGAAAACAGTAACACTTGTTCAGAACGAAAGAAAGCACAGAGCCCCAGATTTTATGTTGTCCTGGAGAGCTTGCAGAGCACTGGGGAAAGGCAGGCAGAGAATTCCCTGCTAGCACCTTCTCTGTGCCTGGGAAGCAGAAGTGTTCACATTGCTTCGCAGAATCGCTTTTGTGCAGAAAACAGTAACACTTGTTCAGAACGAAAGAAAGCACAGAGCCCCAGATTTTATGTTGTCCTGCAGAGCTTGCAGAGCACTGGGGAAAGGCAGGCAGAGAATTCCCTGCTAGCACCTTCTCTGTGCCTTCGAAGCACAAGTGTTCACATTGCTTCGCAGAATCGCTTTTGTGCGGAAAACAGTAACACTTGTTCAGAACGAAAGAAAGCACAGAGCCCCAGATTTGCTGTTGTCCTGGAGAGCTTGCAGAGCACTGGGGAAAGGCAGGCAGAGAATTCCCTGCTAGCACCTTCTCTGTGCCTGGGAAGCAGAAGTGTTCACATTGCTTCGCAGAATCGCTTTTGTGCAGAAAACAGTAACACTTGTTCAGAACGAAAGAAAGCACAGAGCCCCAGATTTTATGTTGTCCTGGAGAGCTTGCAGAGCACTGGGGAAAGGCAGGCAGAGAATTCCCTGCTAGCACCTTCTCTGTGCCTGGGAAGCACAAGTGTTCACATTGCTTCGCAGAATCGCTTTTGTGCAGAAAACAGTAACACTTGTTCAGAACGAAAGAAAGCACAGAGCCCCAGATTTTATGTTGTCCTGGAGAGCTTGCAGAGCACTGGGGAAAGGCAGGCAGAGAATTCCCTGCTAGCACCTTCTCTGTGCCTGGGAAGCAGAAGTGTTCACATTACTTCGCAGAATCGCTTTTGTGCAGAAAACAGTAACACTTGTTCAGAACGAAAGAAAGCACAGAGCCCCAGATTTTATGTTGTCCTGGAGAGCTTGCAGAGCACTGGGGAAAGGCAGGCAGAGAATTCCCTGCTAGCACCTTCTCTGTGCCTGGGAAGCACAAGTGTTCACATTGCTTCGCAGAATCGCTTTTGTGCAGAAAACAGTAACACTTGTTCAGAACGAAAGAAAGCACAGAGCCCCAGATTTTATGTTGTCCTGGAGAGCTTGCAGAGCACTGGGGAAAGGCAGGCAGAGAATTCCCTGCTAGCACCTTCTCTGTGCCTGGGAAGCAGAAGTGTTCACATTGCTTTGCAGAATCGCTTTTGTGCAGAAAACAGTAACACTTGTTCAGAACGAAAGAAAGCACAGAGCCCCAGATTTGCTGTTGTCCTGGAGAGCTTGCAGAGCACTGGGGAAAGGCAGGCAGAGAATTCCCTGCTAGCACCTTCTCTGTGCCTGTTCACATTGCTTCGCAGAATCGCTTTTGTGCAGAAAACAGTAACACTTGTTCAGAACGAAAGAAAGCACAGAGCCCCAGATTTTATGTTGTCCTGGAGAGCTTGCAGAGCACTGGGGAAAGGCAGGCAGAGAATTCCCTGCTAGCACCTTCTCTGTGCCTGGGAAGCAGAAGTGTTCACATTGCTTCGCAGAATCGCTTTTGTGCAGAAAACAGTAACACTTGTTCAGAACGAAAGAAAGCACAGAGCCCCAGATTTTATGTTGTCCTGCAGAGCTTGCAGAGCACTGGGGAAAGGCAGGCAGAGAATTCCCTGCTAGCACCTTCTCTGTGCCTGGGAAGCACAAGTGTTCACATTGCTTCGCAGAATCGCTTTTGTGCAGAAAACAGTAACACTTGTTCAGAACGAAAGAAAGCACAGAGCCCCAGATTTTATGTTGTCCTGGAGAGCTTGCAGAGCACTGGGGAAAGGCAGGCAGAGAATTCCCTGCTAGCACCTTCTCTGTGCCTGGGAAGCAGAAGTGTTCACATTGCTTTGCAGAATCGCTTTTGTGCAGAAAACAGTAACACTTGTTCAGAATGAAAGAAAGCACAGAACCCCAGATTTTATGTTGTCCTGGAGAGCTTGCAGAGCACTGGGGAAAGGCAGGCAGAGAATTCCCTGCTAGCACCTTCTCTGTGCCTGGGAAGCACAAGTGTTCACATTGCTTCGCAGAATCGCTTTTGTGCAGAAAACAGTAACACTTGTTCAGAACGAAAGAAAGCACAGAGCCCCAGATTTTATGTTGTCCTGGAGAGCTTGCAGAGCACTGGGGAAAGGCAGGCAGAGAATTCCCTGCTAGCACCTTCTCTGTGCCTGGGAAGCACAAGTGTTCACATTGCTTCGCAGAATCGCTTTTGTGCAGAAAACAGTAACACTTGTTCAGAACGAAAGAAAGCACAGAGCCCCAGATTTTATGTTGTCCTGGAGAGCTTGCAGAGCACTGAGGAAGGCAGGCAGAGAATTCCCTGCTAGCACCTTCTCTGTGCCTGTTCACTTTTCTTCGCAGAATCGCTTTTGTGCAGAAAACAGTAACACTTGTTCAGAACGAAAGAAAGCACAGAGCCCCAGATTTTATGTTGTCCTGGAGAGCTTGCAGAGCACTGGGGAAAGGCAGGCAGAGAATTCCCTGCTAGCACCTTCTCTGTGCCTGGGAAGCACAAGTGTTCACATTGCTTCGCAGAATCGCTTTTGTGCAGAAAACAGTAACACTTGTTCAGAATGAAAGAAAGCACAGAACCCCAGATTTTATGTTGTCCTGGAGAGCTTGCAGAGCACTAAGGAAAGGCAGGCAGAGAATTCCCTGCTAGCACCTTCTCTGTGCCTGTTCACATTGCTTCGCAGAATCGCTTTTGTGCAGAAAACAGTAACACTTGTTCAGAACGAAAGAAAGCACAGAGCCCCAGATTTTATGTTGTCCTGGAGAGCTTGCAGAGCACTGGGGAAAGGCAGGCAGAGAATTCCCTGCTAGCACCTTCTCTGTGCCTGGGAAGCACAAGTGTTCATATTGCTTCGCAGAATCGCTTTTGTGCAGAAAACAGTAACACTTGTTCAGAACGAAAGAAAGCACAGAGCCCCAGATTTTATGTTGTCCTGGAGAGCTTGCAGAGCACTGGGGAAAGGCAGGCAGAGAATTCCCTGCTAGCACCTTCTCTGTGCCTGGGAAGCACAAGTGTTCACATTGCTTCGCAGAATCGCTTTTGTGCAGAAAACAGTAACACTTGTTCAGAACGAAAGAAAGCACAGAGCCCCAGATTTTATGTTGTCCTGGAGAGCTTGCAGAGCACTGGGGAAAGGCAGGGAGAGAGTTCCCTGCTAGCACCTTCTCTGTGCCTGGGAAGCACAAGTGTTCACATTGCTTCGCAGAATCGCTTTTGTGCAGAAAACAGTAACACTTGTTCAGAACGAAAGAAAGCACAGAGCCCCAGATTTTATGTTGTCCTGGAGAGCTTGCAGAGCACTGGGGAAAGGCAGGCAGAGAATTCCCTGCTAGCACCTTCTCTGTGCCTGGGAAGCACAAGTGTTCACATTGCTTCGCAGAATCGCTTTTGTGCAGAAAACAGTAACACTTGTTCAGAACGAAAGAAAGCACAGAGCCCCAGATTTTATGTTGTCCTGGAGAGCTTGCAGAGCACTGGGGAAAGGCAGGCAGAGAATTCCCTGCTAGCACCTTCTCTGTGCCTGGGAAGCACAAGTGTTCACATTGCTTCGCAGAATCGCTTTTGTGCAGAAAACAGTAACACTTGTTCAGAACGAAAGAAAGCACAGAGCCCCAGATTTTATGTTGTCCTGGAGAGCTTGCAGAGCACTGGGGAAAGGCAGGCAGAGAATTCCCTGCTAGCACCTTCTCTGTGCCTGGGAAGCACAAGTGTTCACATTGCTTCGCAGAATCGCTTTTGTGCAGAAAACAGTAACACTTGTTCAGAACGAAAGAAAGCACAGAGCCCCAGATTTTATGTTGTCCTGGAGAGCTTGCAGAGCACTGGGGAAAGGCAGGCAGAGAATTCCCTGCTAGCACCTTCTCTGTGCCTGGGAAGCACAAGTGTTCACATTGCTTCGCAGAATCGCTTTTGTGCAGAAAACAGTAACACTTGTTCAGAACGAAAGAAAGCACAGAGCCCCAGATTTTATGTTGTCCTGGAGAGCTTGCAGAGCACTGGGGAAAGGCAGGCAGAGAATTCCCTGCTAGCACCTTCTCTGTGCCTGGGAAGCACAAGTGTTCACATTGCTTCGCAGAATCGCTTTTGTGCATAAAACAGTAACACTTGTTCAGAACGAAAGAAAGCACAGAGCCCCAGATTTTATGTTGTCCTGGAGAGCTTGCAGAGCACTGGGGAAAGGCAGGCAGAGAATTCCCTGCTAGCACCTTCTCTGTGCCTGGGAAGCACAAGTGTTCACATTGCTTCGCACAATCGCTTTTGTGCAGAAAACAGTAACACTTGTTCAGAACGAAAGAAAGCACAGAGCCCCAGATTTTATGTTGTCCTGGAGAGCTTGCAGAGCACTGAGGAAAGGCAGGCAGAGAATTCCCTGCTAGCACCTTCTCTGTGCCTGGGAAGCACAAGTGTTCACATTGCTTCGCAGAATCGCTTTTGTGCAGAAAACAGTAACACTTGTTCAGAACGAAAGAAAGCACAGAGCCCCAGATTTTATGTTGTCCTGGAGAGCTTGCAGAGCACTGGGGAAAGGCAGGCAGAGAATTCCCTGCTAGCACCTTCTCTGTGCCTGGGAAGCAGAAGTGTTCACATTGCTTCGCAGAATCGCTTTTGTGCAGAAAACAGTAACACTTGTTCAGAATGAAAGAAAGCACAGAACCCCAGATTTTATGTTGTCCTGGAGAGCTTGCAGAGCACTAAGGAAAGGCAGGCAGAGAATTCCCTGCTAGCACCTTCTCTGTGCCTGTTCACATTGCTTCGCAGAATCGCTTTTGTGCAGAAAACAGTAACACTTGTTCAGAATGAAAGAAAGCACAGAGCCCCAGATTTTATGTTGTCCTGGAGAGCTTGCAGAGCACTGGGGAAAGGCAGGCAGAGAATTCCCTGCTAGCACCTTCTCTGTGCCTGGGAAGCACAAGTGTTCACATTGCTTCGCAGAATCGCTTTTGTGCAGAAAACAGTAACACTTGTTCAGAACGAAAGAAAGCACAGAGCCCCAGATTTTATGTTGTCCTGGAGAGCTTGCAGAGCACTGGGGAAAGGCAGGCAGAGAATTCCCTGCTAGCACCTTCTCTGTGCCTGGGAAGCACAAGTGTTCACATTGCTTCGCAGAATCGCTTTTGTGCAGAAAACAGTAACACTTGTTCAGAACGAAAGAAAGCACAGAGCCCCAGATTTTATGTTGTCCTGGAGAGCTTGCAGAGCACTGGGGAAAGGCAGGCAGAGAATTCCCTGCTAGCACCTTCTCTGTGCCTGGGAAGCACAAGTGTTCACATTGCTTCGCAGAATCGCTTTTGTGCAAAAAACAGTAACACTTGTTCAGAACGAAAGAAAGCACAGAGCCCCAGATTTGCTGTTGTCCTGGAGAGCTTGCAGAGCACTGGGGAAAGGCAGGCAGAGAATTCCCTGCTAGCACCTTCTCTGTGCCTGGGAAGCACAAGTGTTCACATTGCTTCGCAGAATCGCTTTTGTGCAGAAAACAGTAACATTTGTTCAGAACGAAAGAAAGCACAGAGCCCCAGATTTTATGTTGTCCTGGAGAGCTTGCAGAGCACTGAGGAAAGGCAGGCAGAGAATTCCCTGCTAGCACCTTCTCTGTGCCTGGGAAGCACAAGTGTTCACATTGCTTCGCAGAATCGCTTTTGTGCAGAAAACAGTAACACTTGTTCAGAACGAAAGAAAGCACAGAGCCCCAGATTTTATGTTGTCCTGGAGAGCTTGCAGAGCACTGGGGAAAGGCAGGCAGAGAATTCCCTGCTAGCACCTTCTCTGTGCCTGGGAAGCACAAGTGTTCACTTTGCTTCGCAGAATCGCTTTTGTGCAGAAAACAGTAACACTTGTTCAGAACGAAAGAAAGCACAGAGCCCCAGATTTTATGTTGTCCTGGAGAGCTTGCAGAGCACTGGGGAAAGGCAGGCAGAGAATTCCCTGCTAGCACCTTCTCTGTGCCTGGGAAGCACAAGTGTTCACTTTGCTTCGCAGAATCGCTTTTGTGCAGAAAACAGTAACACTTGTTCAGAACGAAAGAAAGCACAGAGCCCCAGATTTTATGTTGTCCTGGAGAGCTTGCAGAGCACTGGGGAAAGGCAGGCAGAGAATTCCCTGCTAGCACCTTCTCTGTGCCTGGGAAGCACAAGTGTTCACATTGCTTCGCAGAGTCGCTTTTGTGCAGAAAACAGTAACACTTGTTCAGAACGAAAGAAAGCACAGAGCCCCAGATTTTATGTTGTCCTGGAGAGCTTGCAGAGCACTGGGGAAAGGCAGGCAGAGAATTCCCTGCTAGCACCTTCTCTGTGCCTGGGAAGCAGAAGTGTTCACTTTGCTTCGCAGAATCGCTTTTGTGCAGAAAACAGTAACACTTGTTCAGAACGAAAGAAAGCACAGAGCCCCAGATTTTATGTTGTCCTGGAGAGCTTGCAGAGCACTGGGGAAAGGCAGGCAGAGAATTCCCTGCTAGCACCTTCTCTGTGCCTGGGAAGCACAAGTGTTCACATTGCTTCGCAGAATCGCTTTTGTGCAGAAAACAGTAACACTTGTTCAGAACGAAAGAAAGCACAGAGCCCCAGATTTGCTGTTGTCCTGGAGAGCTTGCAGAGCACTGGGGAAAGGCAGGCAGAGAATTCCCTGCTAGCACCTTCTCTGTGCCTGTTCACATTGCTTCGCAGAATCGCTTTTGTGCAGAAAACAGTAACACTTGTTCAGAACGAAAGAAAGCACAGAGCCCCAGATTTTATGTTGTCCTGGAGAGCTTGCAGAGCACTGGGGAAAGGCAGGCAGAGAATTCCCTGCTAGCACCTTCTCTGTGCCTGTTCACTTTTCTTCGCAGAATCGCTTTTGTGCAGAAAACAGTAACACTTGTTCAGAACGAAAGAAAGCACAGAGCCCCAGATTTGCTGTTGTCCTGGAGAGCTTGCAGAGCACTGGGGAAAGGCAGGCAGAGAATTCCCTGCTAGCACCTTCTCTGTGCCTGTTCACATTGCTTCGCAGAATCGCTTTTGTGCAGAAAACAGTAACACTTGTTCAGAACGAAAGAAAGCACAGAGCCCCAGATTTTATGTTGTCCTGGAGAGCTTGCAGAGCACTGGGGAAAGGCAGGCAGAGAATTCCCTGCTAGCACCTTCTCTGTGCCTGGGAAGCACAAGTGTTCACATTGCTTCGCAGAATCGCTTTTGTGCAGAAAACAGTAACACTTGTTCAGAACGAAAGAAAGCACAGAGCCCCAGATTTTATGTTGTCCTGGAGAGCTTGCAGAGCACTGGGGAAAGGCAGGCAGAGAATTCCCTGCTAGCACCTTCTCTGTGCCTGGGAAGCACAAGTGTTCACATTGCTTCGCAGAATCGCTTTTGTGCAGAAAACAGTAACACTTGTTCAGAACGAAAGAAAGCACAGAGCCCCAGATTTTATGTTGTCCTGGAGAGCTTGCAGAGCACTGGGGAAAGGCAGGGAGAGAGTTCCCTGCTAGCACCTTCTCTGTGCCTGGGAAGCACAAGTGTTCACATTGCTTCGCAGAATCGCTTTTGTGCAGAAAACAGTAACACTTGTTCAGAATGAAAGAAAGCACAGAGCCCCAGATTTTATGTTGTCCTGGAGAGCTTGCAGAGCACTGGGGAAAGGCAGGCAGAGAATTCCCTGCTAGCACCTTCTCTGTGCCTGGGAAGCACAAGTGTTCACATTGCTTCGCAGAATCGCTTTTGTGCAGAAAACAGTAACACTTGTTCAGAACGAAAGAAAGCACAGAGCCCCAGATTTTATGTTGTCCTGGAGAGCTTGCAGAGCACTGGGGAAAGGCAGGCAGAGAATTCCCTGCTAGCACCTTCTCTGTGCCTGGGAAGCACAAGTGTTCACATTGCTTCGCAGAATCGCTTTTGTGCAGAAAACAGTAACACTTGTTCAGAACGAAAGAAAGCACAGAGCCCCAGATTTTATGTTGTCCTGGAGAGCTTGCAGAGCACTGGGGAAAGGCAGGCAGAGAATTCCCTGCTAGCACCTTCTCTGTGCCTGGGAAGCACAAGTGTTCACATTGCTTCGCAGAATCGCTTTTGTGCAGAAAACAGTAACACTTGTTCAGAACGAAAGAAAGCACAGAGCCCCAGATTTTATGTTGTCCTGGAGAGCTTGCAGAGCACTGGGGAAAGGCAGGCAGAGAATTCCCTGCTAGCACCTTCTCTGTGCCTGGGAAGCACAAGTGTTCACATTGCTTCGCAGAATCGCTTTTGTGCAGAAAACAGTAACACTTGTTCAGAACGAAAGAAAGCACAGAGCCCCAGATTTTATGTTGTCCTGGAGAGCTTGCAGAGCACTGGGGAAAGGCAGGCAGAGAATTCCCTGCTAGCACCTTCTCTGTGCCTGGGAAGCACAAGTGTTCACATTGCTTCGCAGAATCGCTTTTGTGCATAAAACAGTAACACTTGTTCAGAACGAAAGAAAGCACAGAGCCCCAGATTTTATGTTGTCCTGGAGAGCTTGCAGAGCACTGGGGAAAGGCAGGCAGAGAATTCCCTGCTAGCACCTTCTCTGTGCCTGGGAAGCACAAGTGTTCACATTGCTTCGCACAATCGCTTTTGTGCAGAAAACAGTAACACTTGTTCAGAACGAAAGAAAGCACAGAGCCCCAGATTTTATGTTGTCCTGGAGAGCTTGCAGAGCACTGAGGAAAGGCAGGCAGAGAATTCCCTGCTAGCACCTTCTCTGTGCCTGGGAAGCACAAGTGTTCACATTGCTTCGCAGAATCGCTTTTGTGCAGAAAACAGTAACACTTGTTCAGAACGAAAGAAAGCACAGAGCCCCAGATTTTATGTTGTCCTGGAGAGCTTGCAGAGCACTGGGGAAAGGCAGGCAGAGAATTCCCTGCTAGCACCTTCTCTGTGCCTGGGAAGCAGAAGTGTTCACATTGCTTCGCAGAATCGCTTTTGTGCAGAAAACAGTAACACTTGTTCAGAATGAAAGAAAGCACAGAACCCCAGATTTTATGTTGTCCTGGAGAGCTTGCAGAGCACTAAGGAAAGGCAGGCAGAGAATTCCCTGCTAGCACCTTCTCTGTGCCTGTTCACATTGCTTCGCAGAATCGCTTTTGTGCAGAAAACAGTAACACTTGTTCAGAATGAAAGAAAGCACAGAGCCCCAGATTTTATGTTGTCCTGGAGAGCTTGCAGAGCACTGGGGAAAGGCAGGCAGAGAATTCCCTGCTAGCACCTTCTCTGTGCCTGGGAAGCACAAGTGTTCACATTGCTTCGCAGAGTCGCTTTTGTGCAGAAAACAGTAACACTTGTTCAGAACGAAAGAAAGCACAGAGCCCCAGATTTTATGTTGTCCTGGAGAGCTTGCAGAGCACTGGGGAAAGGCAGGCAGAGAATTCCCTGCTAGCACCTTCTCTGTGCCTGGGAAGCACAAGTGTTCACATTGCTTCGCAGAATCGCTTTTGTGCAGAAAACAGTAACACTTGTTCAGAACGAAAGAAAGCACAGAGCCCCAGATTTTATGTTGTCCTGGAGAGCTTGCAGAGCACTGGGGAAAGGCAGGCAGAGAATTCCCTGCTAGCACCTTCTCTGTGCCTGGGAAGCACAAGTGTTCACATTGCTTCGCAGAATCGCTTTTGTGCAGAAAACAGTAACACTTGTTCAGAACGAAAGAAAGCACAGAGCCCCAGATTTGCTGTTGTCCTGGAGAGCTTGCAGAGCACTGGGGAAAGGCAGGCAGAGAATTCCCTGCTAGCACCTTCTCTGTGCCTGGGAAGCACAAGTGTTCACATTGCTTCGCAGAATCGCTTTTGTGCAGAAAACAGTAACATTTGTTCAGAACGAAAGAAAGCACAGAGCCCCAGATTTTATGTTGTCCTGGAGAGCTTGCAGAGCACTGAGGAAAGGCAGGCAGAGAATTCCCTGCTAGCACCTTCTCTGTGCCTGGGAAGCACAAGTGTTCACATTGCTTCGCAGAATCGCTTTTGTGCAGAAAACAGTAACACTTGTTCAGAACGAAAGAAAGCACAGAGCCCCAGATTTTATGTTGTCCTGGAGAGCTTGCAGAGCACTGGGGAAAGGCAGGCAGAGAATTCCCTGCTAGCACCTTCTCTGTGCCTGGGAAGCACAAGTGTTCACATTGCTTCGCAGAATCGCTTTTGTGCAGAAAACAGTAACACTTGTTCAGAACGAAAGAAAGCACAGAGCCCCAGATTTTATGTTGTCCTGGAGAGCTTGCAGAGCACTGGGGAAAGGCAGGCAGAGAATTCCCTGCTAGCACCTTCTCTGTGCCTGGGAAGCAGAAGTGTTCACTTTGCTTCGCAGAATCGCTTTTGTGCAGAAAACAGTAACACTTGTTCAGAACGAAAGAAAGCACAGAGCCCCAGATTTGCTGTTGTCCTGGAGAGCTTGCAGAGCACTGGGGAAAGGCAGGCAGAGAATTCCCTGCTAGCACCTTCTCTGTGCCTGTTCACATTGCTTCGCAGAATCGCTTTTGTGCAGAAAACAGTAACACTTGTTCAGAACGAAAGAAAGCACAGAGCCCCAGATTTTATGTTGTCCTGGAGAGCTTGCAGAGCACTGAGGAAGGCAGGCAGAGAATTCCCTGCTAGCACCTTCTCTGTGCCTGTTCACTTTTCTTCGCAGAATCGCTTTTGTGCAGAAAACAGTAACACTTGTTCAGAACGAAAGAAAGCACAGAGCCCCAGATTTGCTGTTGTCCTGGAGAGCTTGCAGAGCACTGGGGAAAGGCAGGCAGAGAATTCCCTGCTAGCACCTTCTCTGTGCCTGTTCACATTGCTTCGCAGAATCGCTTTTGTGCAGAAAACAGTAACACTTGTTCAGAACGAAAGAAAGCACAGAGCCCCAGATTTTATGTTGTCCTGGAGAGCTTGCAGAGCACTGGGGAAAGGCAGGCAGAGAATTCCCTGCTAGCACCTTCTCTGTGCCTGGGAAGCACAAGTGTTCATATTGCTTCGCAGAATCGCTTTTGTGCAGAAAACAGTAACACTTGTTCAGAACGAAAGAAAGCACAGAGCCCCAGATTTTATGTTGTCCTGGAGAGCTTGCAGAGCACTGGGGAAAGGCAGGCAGAGAATTCCCTGCTAGCACCTTCTCTGTGCCTGGGAAGCACAAGTGTTCACATTGCTTCGCAGAATCGCTTTTGTGCAGAAAACAGTAACACTTGTTCAGAACGAAAGAAAGCACAGAGCCCCAGATTTTATGTTGTCCTGGAGAGCTTGCAGAGCACTGGGGAAAGGCAGGGAGAGAGTTCCCTGCTAGCACCTTCTCTGTGCCTGGGAAGCACAAGTGTTCACATTGCTTCGCAGAATCGCTTTTGTGCAGAAAACAGTAACACTTGTTCAGAACGAAAGAAAGCACAGAGCCCCAGATTTTATGTTGTCCTGGAGAGCTTGCAGAGCACTGGGGAAAGGCAGGCAGAGAATTCCCTGCTAGCACCTTCTCTGTGCCTGGGAAGCACAAGTGTTCACATTGCTTCGCAGAATCGCTTTTGTGCAGAAAACAGTAACACTTGTTCAGAACGAAAGAAAGCACAGAGCCCCAGATTTTATGTTGTCCTGGAGAGCTTGCAGAGCACTGGGGAAAGGCAGGCAGAGAATTCCCTGCTAGCACCTTCTCTGTGCCTGGGAAGCACAAGTGTTCACATTGCTTCGCAGAATCGCTTTTGTGCAGAAAACAGTAACACTTGTTCAGAACGAAAGAAAGCACAGAGCCCCAGATTTTATGTTGTCCTGGAGAGCTTGCAGAGCACTGGGGAAAGGCAGGCAGAGAATTCCCTGCTAGCACCTTCTCTGTGCCTGGGAAGCACAAGTGTTCACATTGCTTCGCAGAATCGCTTTTGTGCAGAAAACAGTAACACTTGTTCAGAACGAAAGAAAGCACAGAGCCCCAGATTTTATGTTGTCCTGGAGAGCTTGCAGAGCACTGGGGAAAGGCAGGCAGAGAATTCCCTGCTAGCACCTTCTCTGTGCCTGGGAAGCACAAGTGTTCACATTGCTTCGCAGAATCGCTTTTGTGCAGAAAACAGTAACACTTGTTCAGAACGAAAGAAAGCACAGAGCCCCAGATTTTATGTTGTCCTGGAGAGCTTGCAGAGCACTGGGGAAAGGCAGGCAGAGAATTCCCTGCTAGCACCTTCTCTGTGCCTGGGAAGCACAAGTGTTCACATTGCTTCGCACAATCGCTTTTGTGCAGAAAACAGTAACACTTGTTCAGAACGAAAGAAAGCACAGAGCCCCAGATTTTATGTTGTCCTGGAGAGCTTGCAGAGCACTGGGGAAAGGCAGGCAGAGAATTCCCTGCTAGCACCTTCTCTGTGCCTGGGAAGCACAAGTGTTCACATTGCTTCGCAGAATCGCTTTTGTGCAGAAAACAGTAACACTTGTTCAGAATGAAAGAAAGCACAGAACCCCAGATTTTATGTTGTCCTGGAGAGCTTGCAGAGCACTAAGGAAAGGCAGGCAGAGAATTCCCTGCTAGCACCTTCTCTGTGCCTGTTCACATTGCTTCGCAGAATCGCTTTTGTGCAGAAAACAGTAACACTTGTTCAGAATGAAAGAAAGCACAGAGCCCCAGATTTTATGTTGTCCTGGAGAGCTTGCAGAGCACTGGGGAAAGGCAGGCAGAGAATTCCCTGCTAGCACCTTCTCTGTGCCTGGGAAGCACAAGTGTTCACATTGCTTCGCAGAATCGCTTTTGTGCAGAAAACAGTAACACTTGTTCAGAACGAAAGAAAGCACAGAGCCCCAGATTTTATGTTGTCCTGGAGAGCTTGCAGAGCACTGGGGAAAGGCAGGCAGAGAATTCCCTGCTAGCACCTTCTCTGTGCCTGGGAAGCACAAGTGTTCACATTGCTTCGCAGAATCGCTTTTGTGCAGAAAACAGTAACACTTGTTCAGAACGAAAGAAAGCACAGAGCCCCAGATTTTATGTTGTCCTGGAGAGCTTGCAGAGCACTGGGGAAAGGCAGGCAGAGAATTCCCTGCTAGCACCTTCTCTGTGCCTGGGAAGCACAAGTGTTCACATTGCTTCGCAGAATCGCTTTTGTGCAGAAAACAGTAACACTTGTTCAGAACGAAAGAAAGCACAGAGCCCCAGATTTGCTGTTGTCCTGGAGAGCTTGCAGAGCACTGGGGAAAGGCAGGCAGAGAATTCCCTGCTAGCACCTTCTCTGTGCCTGGGAAGCACAAGTGTTCACATTGCTTCGCAGAATCGCTTTTGTGCAGAAAACAATAACATTTGTTCAGAACGAAAGAAAGCACAGAGCCCCAGATTTTATGTTGTCCTGGAGAGCTTGCAGAGCACTGAGGAAAGGCAGGCAGAGAATTCCCTGCTAGCACCTTCTCTGTGCCTGGGAAGCACAAGTGTTCACATTGCTTCGCAGAATCGCTTTTGTGCAGAAAACAGTAACACTTGTTCAGAACGAAAGAAAGCACAGAGCCCCAGATTTTATGTTGTCCTGGAGAGCTTGCAGAGCACTGGGGAAAGGCAGGCAGAGAATTCCCTGCTAGCACCTTCTCTGTGCCTGGGAAGCACAAGTGTTCACATTGCTTCGCAGAATCGCTTTTGTGCAGAAAACAGTAACACTTGTTCAGAACGAAAGAAAGCACAGAGCCCCAGATTTTATGTTGTCCTGGAGAGCTTGCAGAGCACTGGGGAAAGGCAGGCAGAGAATTCCCTGCTAGCACCTTCTCTGTGCCTGGGAAGCAGAAGTGTTCACTTTGCTTCGCAGAATCGCTTTTGTGCAGAAAACAGTAACACTTGTTCAGAACGAAAGAAAGCACAGAGCCCCAGATTTTATGTTGTCCTGGAGAGCTTGCAGAGCACTGGGGAAAGGCAGGCAGAGAATTCCCTGCTAGCACCTTCTCTGTGCCTGGGAAGCACAAGTGTTCACATTGCTTCGCAGAATCGCTTTTGTGCAGAAAACAGTAACACTTGTTCAGAATGAAAGAAAGCACAGAGCCCCAGATTTTATGTTGTCCTGGAGAGCTTGCAGAGCACTGAGGAAAGGCAGGCAGAGAATTCCCTGCTAGCACCTTCTCTGTGCCTGTTCACATTGCTTCGCAGAATCGCTTTTGTGCAGAAAACAGTAACACTTGTTCACAACGAAAGAAAGCACAGAGCCCCAGATTTGCTGTTGTCCTGGAGAGCTTGCAGAGCACTGGGGAAAGGCAGGCAGAGAATTCCCTGCTAGCACCTTCTCTGTGCCTGGGAAGCAGAAGTGTTCACATTACTTCGCAGAATCGCTTTTGTGCGGAAAACAGTAACACTTGTTCAGAACGAAAGAAAGCACAGAGCCCCAGATTTGCTGTTGTCCTGGAGAGCTTGCAGAGCACTGGGGAAAGGCAGGCAGAGAATTCCCTGCTAGCACCTTCTCTGTGCCTGGGAAGCAGAAGTGTTCACATTGCTTCGCAGAATCGCTTTTGTGCAGAAAACAGTAACACTTGTTCAGAACGAAAGAAAGCACAGAGCCCCAGATTTTATGTTGTCCTGGAGAGCTTGCAGAGCACTGGGGAAAGGCAGGCAGAGAATTCCCTGCTAGCACCTTCTCTGTGCCTGGGAAGCACAAGTGTTCACATTGCTTCGCAGAATCGCTTTTGTGCAGAAAACAGTAACACTTGTTCAGAACGAAAGAAAGCACAGAGCCCCAGATTTTATGTTGTCCTGGAGAGCTTGCAGAGCACTGGGGAAAGGCAGGCAGAGAATTCCCTGCTAGCACCTTCTCTGTGCCTGGGAAGCACAAGTGTTCACATTACTTCGCAGAATCGCTTTTGTGCAGAAAACAGTAACACTTGTTCAGAACGAAAGAAAGCACAGAGCCCCAGATTTTATGTTGTCCTGGAGAGCTTGCAGAGCACTGGGGAAAGGCAGGCAGAGAATTCCCTGCTAGCACCTTCTCTGTGCCTGGGAAGCACAAGTGTTCACATTGCTTCGCAGAATCGCTTTTGTGCAGAAAACAGTAACATTTGTTCAGAACGAAAGAAAGCACAGAGCCCCAGATTTTATGTTGTCCTGGAGAGCTTGCAGAGCACTGGGGAAAGGCAGGCAGAGAATTCCCTGCTAGCACCTTCTCTGTGCCTGGGAAGCAGAAGTGTTCACATTGCTTTGCAGAATCGCTTTTGTGCAGAAAACAGTAACACTTGTTCAGAACGAAAGAAAGCACAGAGCCCCAGATTTTATGTTGTCCTGGAGAGCTTGCAGAGCACTGGGGAAAGGCAGGCAGAGAATTCCCTGCTAGCACCTTCTCTGTGCCTGGGAAGCACAAGTGTTCACATTGCTTCGCAGAATCGCTTTTGTGCAGAAAACAGTAACACTTGTTCAGAACGAAAGAAAGCACAGAGCCCCAGATTTGCTGTTGTCCTGGAGAGCTTGCAGAGCACTGGGGAAAGGCAGGCAGAGAATTCCCTGCTAGCACCTTCTCTGTGCCTGTTCACATTGCTTCGCAGAATCGCTTTTGTGCAGAAAACAGTAACACTTGTTCAGAACGAAAGAAAGCACAGAGCCCCAGATTTTATGTTGTCCTGGAGAGCTTGCAGAGCACTGGGGAAAGGCAGGCAGAGAATTCCCTGCTAGCACCTTCTCTGTGCCTGGGAAGCACAAGTGTTCACATTGCTTCGCAGAATCGCTTTTGTGCAGAAAACAGTAACACTTGTTCAGAACGAAAGAAAGCACAGAGCCCCAGATTTTATGTTGTCCTGCAGAGCTTGCAGAGCACTGGGGAAAGGCAGGCAGAGAATTCCCTGCTAGCACCTTCTCTGTGCCTGGGAAGCACAAGTGTTCACATTGCTTCGCAGAATCGCTTTTGTGCAGAAAACAGTAACACTTGTTCAGAACGAAAGAAAGCACAGAGCCCCAGATTTTATGTTGTCCTGGAGAGCTTGCAGAGCACTGGGGAAAGGCAGGCAGAGAATTCCCTGCTAGCACCTTCTCTGTGCCTGGGAAGCAGAAGTGTTCACATTGCTTTGCAGAATCGCTTTTGTGCAGAAAACAGTAACACTTGTTCAGAATGAAAGAAAGCACAGAACCCCAGATTTTATGTTGTCCTGGAGAGCTTGCAGAGCACTGGGGAAAGGCAGGCAGAGAATTCCCTGCTAGCACCTTCTCTGTGCCTGGGAAGCACAAGTGTTCACATTGCTTCGCAGAATCGCTTTTGTGCAGAAAACAGTAACACTTGTTCAGAACGAAAGAAAGCACAGAGCCCCAGATTTTATGTTGTCCTGGAGAGCTTGCAGAGCACTGGGGAAAGGCAGGCAGAGAATTCCCTGCTAGCACCTTCTCTGTGCCTGGGAAGCACAAGTGTTCACATTGCTTCGCAGAATCGCTTTTGTGCAGAAAACAGTAACACTTGTTCAGAACGAAAGAAAGCACAGAGCCCCAGATTTTATGTTGTCCTGGAGAGCTTGCAGAGCACTGAGGAAGGCAGGCAGAGAATTCCCTGCTAGCACCTTCTCTGTGCCTGTTCACTTTTCTTCGCAGAATCGCTTTTGTGCAGAAAACAGTAACACTTGTTCAGAACGAAAGAAAGCACAGAGCCCCAGATTTTATGTTGTCCTGGAGAGCTTGCAGAGCACTGGGGAAAGGCAGGCAGAGAATTCCCTGCTAGCACCTTCTCTGTGCCTGGGAAGCACAAGTGTTCACATTGCTTCGCAGAATCGCTTTTGTGCAGAAAACAGTAACACTTCTTCAGAACGAAAGAAAACACAGAGCCCCAGATTTGCTGTTGTCCTGGAGAGCTTGCAGAGCACTGGGGAAAGGCAGGCAGAGAATTCCCTGCTAGCACCTTCTCTGTGCCTGGGAAGCACAAGTGTTCACATTGCTTCGCAGAATCGCTTTTGTGCAGAAAACAGTAACACTTGTTCAGAATGAAAGAAAGCACAGAACCCCAGATTTTATGTTGTCCTGGAGAGCTTGCAGAGCACTAAGGAAAGGCAGGCAGAGAATTCCCTGCTAGCACCTTCTCTGTGCCTGTTCACATTGCTTCGCAGAATCGCTTTTGTGCAGAAAACAGTAACACTTGTTCAGAACGAAAGAAAGCACAGAGCCCCAGATTTGCTGTTGTCCTGGAGAGCTTGCAGAGCACTGGGAAAAGGCAGGCAGAGAATTCCCTGCTAGCACCTTCTCTGTGCCTGGGAAGCACAAGTGTTCACATTGCTTCGCAGAATCGCTTTTGTGCAGAAAACAGTAACACTTGTTCAGAACGAAAGAAAGCACAGAGCCCCAGATTTGCTGTTGTCCTGGAGAGCTTGCAGAGCACTGGGGAAAGGCAGGCAGAGAATTCCCTGCTAGCACCTTCTCTGTACCTGGGAAGCAGAAGTGTTCACATTGCTTCGCAGAATCGCTTTTGTGCAGAAAACAGTAACACTTGTTCAGAACGAAAGAAAGCACAGAGCCCCAGATTTTATGTTGTCCTGGAGAGCTTGCAGAGCACTGGGGAAAGGCAGGCAGAGAATTCCCTGCTAGCACCTTCTCTGTGCCTGGGAAGCACAAGTGTTCATATTGCTTCGCAGAATCGCTTTTGTGCAGAAAACAGTAACACTTGTTCAGAACGAAAGAAAGCACAGAGCCCCAGATTTTATGTTGTCCTGGAGAGCTTGCAGAGCACTGGGGAAAGGCAGGCAGAGAATTCCCTGCTAGCACCTTCTCTGTGCCTGGGAAGCACAAGTGTTCACATTGCTTCGCAGAATCGCTTTTGTGCAGAAAACAGTAACACTTGTTCAGAACGAAAGAAAGCACAGAGCCCCAGATTTTATGTTGTCCTGGAGAGCTTGCAGAGCACTGGGGAAAGGCAGGCAGAGAATTCCCTGCTAGCACCTTCTCTGTGCCTGGGAAGCACAAGTGTTCACATTGCTTCGCAGAATCGCTTTTGTGCAGAAAACAGTAACACTTGTTCAGAACGAAAGAAAGCACAGAGCCCCAGATTTTATGTTGTCCTGGAGAGCTTGCAGAGCACTGGGGAAAGGCAGGCAGAGAATTCCCTGCTAGCACCTTCTCTGTGCCTGGGAAGCACAAGTGTTCACATTGCTTCGCAGAATCGCTTTTGTGCAGAAAACAGTAACACTTGTTCAGAACGAAAGAAAGCACAGAGCCCCAGATTTTATGTTGTCCTGGAGAGCTTGCAGAGCACTGGGGAAAGGCAGGCAGAGAATTCCCTGCTAGCACCTTCTCTGTGCCTGGGAAGCACAAGTGTTCACATTGCTTCGCAGAATCGCTTTTGTGCAGAAAACAGTAACACTTGTTCAGAACGAAAGAAAGCACAGAGCCCCAGATTTGCTGTTGTCCTGGAGAGCTTGCAGAGCACTGGGGAAAGGCAGGCAGAGAATTCCCTGCTAGCACCTTCTCTGTGCCTGGGAAGCACAAGTGTTCACATTGCTTCGCAGAATCGCTTTTGTGCAGAAAACAGTAACACTTGTTCAGAACGAAAGAAAGCACAGAGCCCCAGATTTTATGTTGTCCTGGAGAGCTTGCAGAGCACTGAGGAAAGGCAGGCAGAGAATTCCCTGCTAGCACCTTCTCTGTGCCTGGGAAGCACAAGTGTTCACATTGCTTCGCAGAATCGCTTTTGTGCAGAAAACAGTAACACTTGTTCAGAACGAAAGAAAGCACAGAGCCCCAGATTTTATGTTGTCCTGGAGAGCTTGCAGAGCACTGGGGAAAGGCAGGCAGAGAATTCCCTGCTAGCACCTTCTCTGTGCCTGGGAAGCAGAAGTGTTCACATTGCTTCGCAGAATCGCTTTTGTGCAGAAAACAGTAACACTTGTTCAGAACGAAAGAAAGCACAGAACCCCAGATTTTATGTTGTCCTGGAGAGCTTGCAGAGCACTAAGGAAAGGCAGGCAGAGAATTCCCTGCTAGCACCTTCTCTGTGCCTGTTCACATTGCTTCGCAGAATCGCTTTTGTGCAGAAAACAGTAACACTTGTTCAGAATGAAAGAAAGCACAGAGCCCCAGATTTTATGTTGTCCTGGAGAGCTTGCAGAGCACTGGGGAAAGGCAGGCAGAGAATTCCCTGCTAGCACCTTCTCTGTGCCTGGGAAGCACAAGTGTTCACATTGCTTCGCAGAATCGCTTTTGTGCAGAAAACAGTAACACTTGTTCAGAACGAAAGAAAGCACAGAGCCCCAGATTTTATGTTGTCCTGCAGAGCTTGCAGAGCACTGGGGAAAGGCAGGCAGAGAATTCCCTGCTAGCACCTTCTCTGTGCCTGGGAAGCACAAGTGTTCACATTGCTTCGCAGAATCGCTTTTGTGCAGAAAACAGTAACACTTGTTCAGAACGAAAGAAAGCACAGAGCCCCAGATTTTATGTTGTCCTGGAGAGCTTGCAGAGCACTGGGGAAAGGCAGGCAGAGAATTCCCTGCTAGCACCTTCTCTGTGCCTGGGAAGCACAAGTGTTCACATTGCTTCGCAGAATCGCTTTTGTGCAGAAAACAGTAACACTTGTTCAGAACGAAAGAAAGCACAGAGCCCCAGATTTTATGTTGTCCTGGAGAGCTTGCAGAGCACTGGGGAAAGGCAGGCAGAGAATTCCCTGCTAGCACCTTCTCTGTGCCTGGGAAGCAGAAGTGTTCACATTGCTTCGCAGAATCGCTTTTGTGCAGAAAACAGTAACACTTGTTCAGAACGAAAGAAAGCACAGAGCCCCAGATTTTATGTTGTCCTGGAGAGCTTGCAGAGCACTGGGGAAAGGCAGGCAGAGAATTCCCTGCTAGCACCTTCTCTGTGCCTGGGAAGCACAAGTGTTCACATTGCTTCGCAGAATCGCTTTTGTGCAGAAAACAGTAACACTTGTTCAGAACGAAAGAAAGCACAGAGCCCCAGATTTTATGTTGTCCTGGAGAGCTTGCAGAGCACTGGGGAAAGGCAGGCAGAGAATTCCCTGCTAGCACCTTCTCTGTGCCTGGGAAGCACAAGTGTTCACATTGCTTCGCACAATCGCTTTTGTGCAGAAAACAGTAACACTTGTTCAGAACGAAAGAAAGCACAGAGCCCCAGATTTTATGTTGTCCTGGAGAGCTTGCAGAGCACTGAGGAAAGGCAGGCAGAGAATTCCCTGCTAGCACCTTCTCTGTGCCTGGGAAGCACAAGTGTTCACATTGCTTCGCAGAATCGCTTTTGTGCAGAAAACAGTAACACTTGTTCAGAACGAAAGAAAGCACAGAGCCCCAGATTTTATGTTGTCCTGGAGAGCTTGCAGAGCACTGGGGAAAGGCAGGCAGAGAATTCCCTGCTAGCACCTTCTCTGTGCCTGGGAAGCACAAGTGTTCACATTGCTTCGCAGAATCGCTTTTGTGCAGAAAACAGTAACACTTGTTCAGAACGAAAGAAAGCACAGAGCCCCAGATTTTATGTTGTCCTGGAGAGCTTGCAGAGCACTGGGGAAAGGCAGGCAGAGAATTCCCTGCTAGCACCTTCTCTGTGCCTGGGAAGCACAAGTGTTCACATTGCTTCGCAGAATCGCTTTTGTGCAGAAAACAGTAACACTTGTTCAGAACGAAAGAAAGCACAGAGCCCCAGATTTTATGTTGTCCTGGAGAGCTTGCAGAGCACTGGGGAAAGGCAGGCAGAGAATTCCCTGCTAGCACCTTCTCTGTGCCTGGGAAGCAGAAGTGTTCACATTGCTTCGCAGAATCGCTTTTGTGCAGAAAACAGTAACACTTGTTCAGAACGAAAGAAAGCACAGAGCCCCAGATTTTATGTTGTCCTGGAGAGCTTGCAGAGCACTGGGGAAAGGCAGGCAGAGAATTCCCTGCTAGCACCTTCTCTGTGCCTGGGAAGCACAAGTGTTCACATTGCTTCGCAGAATCGCTTTTGTGCAGAAAACAGTAACACTTGTTCAGAACGAAAGAAAGCACAGAGCCCCAGATTTTATGTTGTCCTGGAGAGCTTGCAGAGCACTGGGGAAAGGCAGGCAGAGAATTCCCTGCTAGCACCTTCTCTGTGCCTGGGAAGCACAAGTGTTCACATTGCTTCGCAGAATCGCTTTTGTGCAGAAAACAGTAACACTTGTTCAGAACGAAAGAAAGCACAGAGCCCCAGATTTTATGTTGTCCTGGAGAGCTTGCAGAGCACTGAGGAAAGGCAGGCAGAGAATTCCCTGCTAGCACCTTCTCTGTGCCTGGGAAGCACAAGTGTTCACATTGCTTCGCAGAATCGCTTTTGTGCAGAAAACAGTAACACTTGTTCAGAACGAAAGAAAGCACAGAGCCCCAGATTTTATGTTGTCCTGGAGAGCTTGCAGAGCACTGGGGAAAGGCAGGCAGAGAATTCCCTGCTAGCACCTTCTCTGTGCCTGGGAAGCAGAAGTGTTCACATTGCTTCGCAGAATCGCTTTTGTGCAGAAAACAGTAACACTTGTTCAGAACGAAAGAAAGCACAGAGCCCCAGATTTTATGTTGTCCTGGAGAGCTTGCAGAGCACTAGGGAAAGGCAGGCAGAGAATTCCCTGCTAGCACCTTCTCTGTGCTGGAGCCAAGTGTTCACATTGCTTCGCAGAATCGCTTTTGTGCAGAAAACAGTAACACTTGTTCAGAACGAAAGAAAGCACAGAGCCCCAGATTTTATGTTGTCCTGGAGAGCTTGCAGAGCACTAGGGAAAGGCAGGCAGAGAATTCCCTGCTAGCACCTTCTCTGTGCCTGGGAAGCACAAGTGTTCACATTGCTTCGCAGAATCGCTTTTGTGCAGAAAACAGTAACACTTGTTCAGAACGAAAGAAAGCACAGAGCCCCAGATTTTATGTTGTCCTGGAGAGCTTGCAGAGCACTGGGGAAAGGCAGGCAGAGAATTCCCTGCTAGCACCTTCTCTGTGCCTGGGAAGCACAAGTGTTCACATTGCTTCGCAGAATCGCTTTTGTGCAGAAAACAGTAACACTTGTTCAGAACGAAAGAAAGCACAGAGCCCCAGATTTTATGTTGTCCTGGAGAGCTTGCAGAGCACTGGGGAAAGGCAGGCAGAGAATTCCCTGCTAGCACCTTCTCTGTGCCTGGGAAGCAGAAGTGTTCACATTGCTTCGCAGAATCGCTTTTGTGCAGAAAACAGTAACACTTGTTCAGAACGAAAGAAAGCACAGAGCCCCAGATTTTATGTTGTCCTGCAGAGCTTGCAGAGCACTGGGGAAAGGCAGGCAGAGAATTCCCTGCTAGCACCTTCTCTGTGCCTGGGAAGCACAAGTGTTCACATTGCTTCGCAGAATCGCTTTTGTGCAGAAAACAGTAACACTTGTTCAGAACGAAAGAAAGCACAGAGCCCCAGATTTTATGTTGTCCTGGAGAGCTTGCAGAGCACTGGGGAAAGGCAGGCAGAGAATTCCCTGCTAGCACCTTCTCTGTGCCTGGGAAGCACAAGTGTTCACATTGCTTCGCAGAATCGCTTTTGTGCAGAAAACAGTAACACTTGTTCAGAACGAAAGAAAGCACAGAGCCCCAGATTTTATGTTGTCCTGGAGAGCTTGCAGAGCACTGGGGAAAGGCAGGCAGAGAATTCCCTGCTAGCACCTTCTCTGTGCCTGGGAAGCACAAGTGTTCACATTGCTTCGCAGAATCGCTTTTGTGCAGAAAACAGTAACACTTGTTCAGAACGAAAGAAAGCACAGAGCCCCAGATTTTATGTTGTCCTGGAGAGCTTGCAGAGCACTGGGGAAAGGCAGGCAGAGAATTCCCTGCTAGCACCTTCTCTGTGCCTGGGAAGCACAAGTGTTCACATTGCTTCGCAGAATCGCTTTTGTGCAGAAAACAGTAACACTTGTTCAGAACGAAAGAAAGCACAGAGCCCCAGATTTTATGTTGTCCTGCAGAGCTTGCAGAGCACTGGGGAAAGGCAGGCAGAGAATTCCCTGCTAGCACCTTCTCTGTGCCTGGGAAGCAGAAGTGTTCACATTGCTTCGCAGAATCGCTTTTGTGCAGAAAACAGTAACACTTGTTCAGAACGAAAGAAAGCACAGAGCCCCAGATTTTATGTTGTCCTGGAGAGCTTGCAGAGCACTGGGGAAAGGCAGGCAGAGAATTCCCTGCTAGCACCTTCTCTGTGCCTGGGAAGCAGAAGTGTTCACATTGCTTTGCAGAATCGCTTTTGTGCAGAAAACAGTAACACTTGTTCAGAATGAAAGAAAGCACAGAACCCCAGATTTTATGTTGTCCTGGAGAGCTTGCAGAGCACTGGGGAAAGGCAGGCAGAGAATTCCCTGCTAGCACCTTCTCTGTGCCTGGGAAGCACAAGTGTTCACATTGCTTCGCAGAATCGCTTTTGTGCAGAAAACAGTAACACTTGTTCAGAACGAAAGAAAGCACAGAGCCCCAGATTTTATGTTGTCCTGGAGAGCTTGCAGAGCACTGGGGAAAGGCAGGCAGAGAATTCCCTGCTAGCACCTTCTCTGTGCCTGGGAAGCACAAGTGTTCACATTGCTTCGCAGAATCGCTTTTGTGCAGAAAACAGTAACACTTGTTCAGAACGAAAGAAAGCACAGAGCCCCAGATTTTATGTTGTCCTGGAGAGCTTGCAGAGCACTGAGGAAGGCAGGCAGAGAATTCCCTGCTAGCACCTTCTCTGTGCCTGAGTTCACTTTTCTTCGCAGAATCGCTTTTGTGCAGAAAACAGTAACACTTGTTCAGAACGAAAGAAAGCACAGAGCCCCAGATTTTATGTTGTCCTGGAGAGCTTGCAGAGCACTGGGGAAAGGCAGGCAGAGAATTCCCTGCTAGCACCTTCTCTGTGCCTGGGAAGCACAAGTGTTCACATTGCTTCGCAGAATCGCTTTTGTGCAGAAAACAGTAACACTTCTTCAGAACGAAAGAAAACACAGAGCCCCAGATTTGCTGTTGTCCTGGAGAGCTTGCAGAGCACTGGGGAAAGGCAGGCAGAGAATTCCCTGCTAGCACCTTCTCTGTGCCTGGGAAGCACAAGTGTTCACATTGCTTCGCAGAATCGCTTTTGTGCAGAAAACAGTAACACTTGTTCAGAATGAAAGAAAGCACAGAACCCCAGATTTTATGTTGTCCTGGAGAGCTTGCAGAGCACTAAGGAAAGGCAGGCAGAGAATTCCCTGCTAGCACCTTCTCTGTGCCTGTTCACATTGCTTCGCAGAATCGCTTTTGTGCAGAAAACAGTAACACTTGTTCAGAACGAAAGAAAGCACAGAGCCCCAGATTTGCTGTTGTCCTGGAGAGCTTGCAGAGCACTGGGAAAAGGCAGGCAGAGAATTCCCTGCTAGCACCTTCTCTGTGCCTGGGAAGCAGAAGTGTTCACATTGCTTCGCAGAATCGCTTTTGTGCAGAAAACAGTAACACTTGTTCAGAACGAAAGAAAGCACAGAGCCCCAGATTTGCTGTTGTCCTGGAGAGCTTGCAGAGCACTGGGGAAAGGCAGGCAGAGAATTCCCTGCTAGCACCTTCTCTGTGCCTGGGAAGCACAAGTGTTCATATTGCTTCGCAGAATCGCTTTTGTGCAGAAAACAGTAACACTTGTTCAGAACGAAAGAAAGCACAGAGCCCCAGATTTTATGTTGTCCTGGAGAGCTTGCAGAGCACTGGGGAAAGGCAGGCAGAGAATTTC